>NC_090226.1:4255000-4630000 GCF_024489055.1 Chanodichthys erythropterus | reverse complement strand
TGGACTAGTAAGTAACCACCTAGCAACCACACAGAACACCCTAGCAACGCATAAAAAAAATGCACCTACGTGGCAACCACCCATCACACCCTTGCATTGCAACATTCAAATCAGCTTTGATTCTGAAACTGATACTAAAAAGAATAAAACAAACCATTTCATTTGCTGTTTTTGTTTGTTAAATTCTATGCAATGATCCCTGTCATTTGACAAAATGTTGTGGTTTTGGATTTGTGTGCATATAGGTCGGCCAGGAAGAAAAATCATTACTAAAATCATTGAATCATTACTCACTGGCCTTGAAATTTTGTTTTTCCAGCTATTTTGACAGTAACTCCAGAACAGTGGAATGATTAGCTGTCACAGTGTGTTCGGTAATGACATTCGTTGCGGTGCACCATACATACTAATAATGCCAGTAGTCTCATTGTGTTTAACGTGCCGTCCTGCATCCAATTTCCCACCAACAAAATCCTGTCATTGAGGATAAGTCCAATCTTCAAACCAATCAGCTATTAGTATATCCCTCCAGGTTCATTTGCATATTTATTGCCCAATCAAAGCAGCTCCTGTCATATCTCAAACATATGTTTGCCTGGCTGCGGTCAAAGTATTCCCAGACTATTCTATAGCTTTTTAAAGGATTATGAAGAGGTCACAAATGAACTTTTAGCAATGTAAATAATCACTTGCATCTTAGAAAGCTTCAGAGAAGTAAATATATTAGATTCTAAAGGCTTATCTGTTGTGGATGTGCATGCATGCTAAACGGCTCTCGGGTAGTATGAATAAACTGTATCCTTCCTGATAACAAGCTAAAGTAATTTGCATTTATTGCAATAATTGTCACTGCAACATATTTAAGTGGTTGCACTTGCATATCTACACATCCATACCTTAGCAAGTATCATTAAATGCAATAACGCAAGAGAAGAATATCTCGTCTCGTGTTTGCTAATAAGTGCATGACTGAATTGCTGGCACGGATGCTTTTTTCTGATATGGAATGTCTGTTTAACTCAACGGACACAGTGGGTAAGAGATTCTGAGGAGCCTGATAAGTCATTTATGATGCCAACTACATTCATCTCAAGGGTTCGGGTACTAGTAGACTGACGTGCGAGACTCCTGTGTTGCATGTCACTTAGATTTTGTGCTGAAAGGAAGGTGGCTCGCACAAAAAGCTGTTTCCTTCCGTCTGAGTGCACCGGTGTAGAAACCGTGCGTGTCCCTGCTGCTGAATGCTGTGTAAAATGCCATGAAAATGCAGAAATGGCATTTAAAGGAAATGTATTAATAGAATTGTGTGTGTGTGTGTGTGTGTGTGTGTGTGTGTGTGTGTGTATAAATGTTCTGTTTAACCTTCTATTCATCAAAAAAATGCTGAAAAAAATAAGTATCACACTTTCCACAAAAATATTAAGCAGCACAACTGTTTTATAGTAAGAAATATGTCTTAAGCAACAAATAAGGATATTAGAATGATTTCTGAAGGGTCATGTGACACTGAAGACTGGAGAAATGATGTTGAAAATTCAGCTTTGCATCACAGGAATAAATTAAAGCAGAAAGCCCCGTGAAGCTGTGGTTTACAATGAATTTATAACAGCTAAGGGGCATTGTTATGCATAACAAGGAGAGGAGTGCCTAAAACCCCCTTAGCTGTTATAAATTCACTGTAAACCACAGCTTCACAGGGCTTATTGCTTTTATAAAATGGTTACCACATAATACAAATATTAAAGCCAAAAAATATGTATCAATGCTACTTTCATGAAGTAAAATCATTAAAAGGCTTTCTTCCACTGGAGAAAAATAGTCCCTTACCGTGAACAGCAACAGAAGTTACATTATTACGCCTCTAGATGGCGACAAAGACTCAGAGACACTCAATCGCAAAGACTTTTATATTGAAACTTGTTGTGAACACGGAACAAGACGCAAGTGACAAATGCTTTTATTAGCGCTGTCAGTGTTAGCAGGGCACGGGAAACATTAAAAGTTAAAGATCGCAGCAGATTTTTCATTATGAACATAGGACCGACCTGAAGGAAAATGCTAAATTTGAATTTGAACTCGGTCATGTGATATCTCTCTCACAATACTCTACTACATAAGCTTCAATTAACAAAATAAATTGAGAACAAACAGTTTACGTTGCTAAGAGTGGATGCTAAGACAGACTCAGCAACATACACATTCAGTGGCGGAGCGATACTTATGTAATGCGGAATTTTACAACGAAAGGGGCTCGACCAATCAGAATCAAGGGCTGGAACTATCCATTTTATAATCCATTTTAAAATATATTTAAATAGAAAACAGTTCTTTTAAATTGTAATAATATTTCACAATATTTACCTTATTTTTGATCATATAAATTCCTAAAACATTTGAACATATCCACAAAGTTTGACAATAAGAAAGTGTCTTTATTTCTTTTTTACATTTTTTTGTCTTCAACAATATATTTATTCCTTTATTTTCAAACAAACTTTTGTTTCTGAAATGTTTTGATTGAAATTTGTGCTGTATTTATTTAAAATGACATATTTTGTTATATAATGCATAATGGATTTTTAATTATAGCTTAAGTGTCCAAATACATTTTGGGTATATATTTATATTGAATAGACTTGCATGAGTAACATGGACTATTTTAATGATAATTTTATAGCTTTGTGTTCTTTTTGAAGCTCAAAAGCTTCTTATTTAAAATGATTTAAAAAGAAAGTAAGTCTATACGGGGTTTAAATGACGTGAGGGTGAGTAAACGATGACAGAATGTTCTTTTTTTGAATGAACTGTTCTGTTATCTGTGAGACAAGATTTCATGTGAATCATTTGGTTGCATCTGTGATATGGCAAGAATTTCTGTCATAAATCTTACCAACACCTCAGCTATATATAAATGTGGCAACAACCCAAAGAAAGTGTGGTTATTAGATTCATAAACACACTCGTGACAGTCAGATGCTGGTAAGAGATTCTGGAAGAATCTGTAAATAACTCTGAGAAGTGCACAGGAGGTGGAGTGATGGAGATAATGAACGTGCAGGAGCAAACCGTAAACACTGCTAAAAATGCCAAACGTCAGTATCACACTGCTGACTTTTTATTGGGAAAAATGAAAAAGAAAAGGGGCCGGGTGGGGGTGGAGTGGGTTTGATATGGAAATGATGTCATAATTAAAGGAAGATCAGCTCATATGCAAAATGTGAGCCTCTTTGTCTCGATGCACAGATTCCCTCAAGTTTCAATTAAAGGACCGTTCTGGGTTCAGTACACCACACAAAATCATTTCAACTCATACATCAGTTTGTATAAACAAGCACAAATTCAGTGTACAGTAATGCACTTACAGCGAAAGTGATGCAAGACAGTTGTGTTGATAGTAACTGAATAATTCACAGTACCAGTAAAATGTTAGGAGACATTTTGTTCACTTACACTGAGGCGTAATCATGAGAAGTGTTTGTCTGGATTTACATCGATCAAACGTTTGGGGTCAATAAGATTTGATGTCATTTATTTGAATATTTTATCTCTTATGCTAAGCAAGGCTGCATTTATTTGATCAAAAATGCAGTAAAAACTATGTAAGCTTGTTTCCGCCAGGGAATAAAAATAAAAAGGTAATTGCAATTACCTTTATTATTACCTTTAATTAAAATATAAAATGTTGCATTTACCTTTTTATTTTTATTCCCTGGTGGAAACAAGCTTCTGTAAAAAAATGTTTTTAAAATAATTTATAACGTAATTTATTTCTGTGATGGTAAAGCTTGTTTTTTAGCAGCCATTTCGCTAGTATTTTATGGAAGAGGATGAGGGCCAAGCAATAATAAAAAAATAAAACCATCTCGAGATTAAAGTTTCAAGAAAAAAAATTCAAGAAAAAAACTTGTTAAATTTCGAGAAAAAAGTCGAAATAAAATGTTGAGAATAAACTCATTAAATTACGAGAAAAACCTTGTTAAATTTCCAGAAAAAAGTCGAGATAAAACGTTGAGAATAAACTCGTTAAATTACGAGAAAAAACTTGTTAAATTTTGAGAAAAAGTCGAGATAAAATGTTCAGAATAAAGTCATTAAATTACGAGAAAAAAGTCTC
Source organism: Chanodichthys erythropterus (assembly GCF_024489055.1). Lineage (NCBI taxonomy): Eukaryota > Metazoa > Chordata > Actinopteri > Cypriniformes > Xenocyprididae > Chanodichthys > Chanodichthys erythropterus. The sequence goes on along the minus strand of NC_090226.1, from coordinate 4,625,886 downwards.
GTTATTTAACGTCTTTCTTCACGTAATTTAATTACTTTATTCTCAACATTTTATCTCAACTTTTTTCTCAAACTTTAATGACTTTTTTCTCATAATTTAACGAATTTGTTCTCGTAATTTAACGACTTTTTTCTCGTAATTTAATTACTTTATTCTCAACATTTTATCTTGACTTTTTTCCTCATACTTTAGCGACTTTTTTCTCATAATTTAATGACTTTTTTCTCATAATTTAACGAATTTGTTCTCGTAATTTAACAACTTTTTTCTCGTAATTTAATTAATTTATTCTCAACATTTTATCTTGACTTTTTTCTCAAACTTTAGCGACTTTTTTCTCAAACTTTAACGACTTTTTTCTCGTAATTTAACGACTTTTTTCTCGTAATTTAATGACTTTATTCTCAACATTTTATCTCGACTTTTTTCACGAAATTTAACTTTTTTCTTGAAATTTAACGACTTTTTTCTCATAATTTAATGACTTTATTCTCATAATTTAATGACTTTATTCACAACATTTTATCTTGAATTTTTTCTCAAACTTTAAGGACTTTTTTCTCATAATTTAACGAATTTGTTCTCATAATTTAACGACTTTTTTCTCGTAATTTAATTACTTTATTCTCAACATTTTATCTTGACTTTTTTCTCATACTTCAGCGACTTTTTTCTCAAACTTTAACGACTTTTTTCTCGTAATTTAACGACTTTTTCTCGTAATTTAATGACTTTTTTCTCATAATTTAACGAATTTGTTCTCGTAATTTAACAACTTTTTTCTCGTAATTTAATTAATTTATTCTCAACATTTTATCTTGACTTTTTTTCTCAAACTTTAGCGACTTTTTTCTCAAACTTTAACGACTTTTTTCTCATAATTTAACAACTTTTTTCTCGTAATTTAATGACTTTATTCTCAACATTTTATCTCGACTTTTTTCTCAAAATTTAACGACTTTTTTTCTCGTAATTTAACGAGTTTATTCTCAACATTTTATTTCGACTTTTTTCTCGAAATTTCACAACTTTAATCTCGAGATGGTTTTATTTTTTTTATTATTGCTTGGCCCTAATCCTCTTCCGTAGTATTCAGTGTCACATGATCATTCAGAAATCATTCTTATATGCTAATTTGGTGCTCAATAAATATTTATTATTATTACTAATGTTGAAAATGGTTGAATGCATTCTTATTCTTATTATAATAATAATTCTGTATTATTATATATACATTCCTTTAAATTGTTCCTCTTGTAGTTTAAATTCATTCATACTAGTTTTAGTCCAACGGCCAGTTTAGCCGACAACGTCAAACTGGGGAGGGCGAGTAAGTTTACTATTGTTTTGATTTTTAGTTGAGTAGATAAGTTTGCCTCAGTCGTAACATAGATCTAAAGGGGCACTTGAGTGAATGCGCGTGCAGCACTTAAAATGCAATTATCCGTCAATGTGCCCTGGTCCCCATTCAAGCATGGTGCTCATCCTTTTTTAATGTTGTTGAATGGAGCACGCGGTCTCCATCGCAGCAGGGGGCTTCTGGGCAAGTCACGGAAGCCCCGGCTCAGAGCAGTAAGGCTGTGTGTCTCACGCCACTCGCTCGTACACACACGCACACACACTGCTCTTGCTCTAGTTCTCCTAGACAGACTCATTTCACCAGCCTGATGTACTGAACTACTTTTGAGGACAACTATCCACATGTTATGTACATGCAATGACTATATAGCTTTAAAAAGGCATGACATTTCCTTGTGCTTTCAATTCCAAATTTGTTACTCTTTAAGACTTGACCCAATTTCTTTCTTTTTGTGCATGATTCATTGGTGCATGTTTTCCTCATCTTTTATGAAAAACATTTTTCCCTCTTCTAAAACTACCCTTTGTTAAATATCCTGTTTCACTTGGAAAGGAGGCATTGCAAGTATCAACTTTGCCTCAGATGTTTCTCCTAAAATTTCTTTGGAGAAACACAACTACGCAGATTACACTATTTTTGACATACAGTAAGAGTATAGAGCTATGGAAATTTAATGTGGATAACAGCTAAGATAACCTTCACATAGTAGGCCAACCCGTAAGTTCGCATCATCCTGGTTCTTTCGATAAAAACCCAATAGGATTTTTCCATTGCCTTTTGGATTATTATAGAAAAAGCTCTGTGCCCACACTCTAAAAAATTATGTGTTGGCTCAACAACAACAAAAAAATAGTTTGCATCATTTTTTTTTTTTTTTTAAGTTATGACAACTTTGAGTGAATTTACATTCAACCAACAAGCTACATTGAGTTAGAGGAACTTAATTTGTGGCATAAACACACATTTTTAAGTTGATTACTTAGTTGATTGTTGATTGCTCTAACTACCAGAGTTGTAGCCCTAACCAATTAATCTTATCTATTTCAGTTCAAATCAGATCAACAGCTATCATAGCACATGCTAACACAACTTATTTAACGTGTATATTTAATGAACAAGTAAGATATTACTTGTAACTGCCAATAGTGCATTGCTTATAGAGTCAGTGTAGTGTTTTCCTTCATCATGTATCTATTCTTCAGCACAATGGTAACCACAAAAACTTCAACATTAGAAACTCTTTTAAATGTCAAGCATAACAGCATTAAACGCTAACAGGTCTTTCCCTTCACTAAAAACAAAAACATTGACACTTAATTTCAACATTCATTCTCCTTATCCAGTCCTATATGCAAAGCATGCTGGTAACTAGAAATCCACTGCCTAATTTCCAGTTATCAAGACAATTTCATTACATTACTACAACCTATTTATTTATTTATTTATTTAAAAAAAAGCCAATTAACACAGAAATTTGAGTTTAAATTACAGACAATATTAAGTTGATCAACATTATTATGTCAGCAGAACTCTACAATTTCATTACATTACTACAACCTATTTATTTATTTAAAAAAAAAAGCCAATTAACACAGAAATTTGAGTTTAAATTACAGACAATATTAAGTTGATCAACATTATTATGTCAGCAGAACTCTACAAAATAATGTTTTCAACTTAAAAGGTTTAATTAAAACAATAAATTAGAATGTTTAACTTGCAACCATATATTTATTTAAGTTGTGGTAACAGGTCCTCTGAATTACTTTTTAGAGTGAAACGTTTATAATTCTTACATGTTTGGTTCATCATGGTAATCTTCATAAGTGAACACAACCTATATGGTTTTGAAGCCTAAAAACAGTCGCCAGAAGTAAACTCGTAGGCTATACCTGAAAATCTGAGGTAGAATAGTTTTCAAGAGCACAATTATAAACTCACTGAGTCTGTAAAAAAAGTGGACTAGTGAGCAGATAAGTTTATCTGTTTTGGCTTGAGGATGTTTAATGTCCCCGACAACCTCTGACATGTTTAATGTCCCCATTTAGCCACTTGTTATCAACCACCTTTTTCAAGACGAGTAAAAGCTTTAAAAAAAAACACAAGGGGGCCGGGATCACTGGTGTATTAGTGACGTGTAGAATAAATATCTTGAGCTAGTGTTAACCACACACTTCATTTCAGACATTAAACCAAAATCCTATTCAAAAAACAAACAAACATTGACTTCAGGACGATTAAACAGGAAGTGCTATAATGCTAAAACTTACTTAATGAGATCTGCTGTTCGATTCCAGGTTTTTCAGAAACAACTCCAACTCCCACCGTAGGAGTCGATAGAATCGACTTCTCGACTCAATTTAATTTACATCAAAACAAGGTCAGGAATAACACAAGGTTGCAGTCATAATTACACAACTTGATTTCTACTCGAAGCAGAAACCTTAAATTCCCCTTAATAAAACAACACACTATTAGACTGTCCAATTTAGCAATTTAGCCTCTGATTTTTGGGATAACTTATGGGTAGGGTTAGGTTTAGGGGTATTAATAGGGTTAAGACTAGACTAGAATGTTGTTCCAGGATCAACAAAACATGTTGACCCAGGAACGCATCTAACTCAGCAATATCAGGACGTGCATAAGTGAGCGATTTCTGACACAGCGACAGAGTCAACAGCGAGAGTCGATTCCTGTGCTACACTCGACCCCGTCTCTAAGGCTATTCAGAGTCGAATGAATCGACTCCCCGTCACTGATGAGATCTCTGATGTTTGATTGCAAACTCAGGTGTGAGATTAATTAAGATCTCTTCTGAAACACTAGAGGAGACTTTTAAGAGGGTTTATTTTGAGAAGCAAGATACTCAAATTGCTCATTACTGTTTATGAGAACAAATTGAGATAATAAAGAGATGTCATTTGTGACTTTCCTTCCAACAGATGTCTTTCTTTCGCTCACTCGCATGCAGATATTCAACATTGTCTTGTGGGATCTGTCCTCAACAGTGGCGGCAGCAATCGCTTTCTTCCTGTTTACCCACAACTAGTCTTAATCCTTTTATCTGTCCTTGTACAGTCTATTGTGTGTGTGCAGAATTAGTGCCTATTTAACAATGCATCATCTCAGACACATATTTCCATTATGTGTCCTGATTACATTGGGGATGGCAGTTTCGATTTGGACTTATTTATAGCTGATTATCACTAGAGAGTCTGTTAATAATTCAAAAACAAAAGAACAACTCCTCTCTCAGAGATTGTGTTCAAGTGTCTCTTATGAGGTCTGATATCAAGTACTGATTATATTATAGTTCTGACACTAAAATCCAAAATATGAATCAATGTGAATTTTATTGATACAACTAATACTAATAAATTAGTACGTCAGACATTAGTTTGTTTGATTATATTATGTAGATGTGTCTCCCAAAACTCTCTTAAAGGGTTAGTTTACCCAAAAATGCAAATAATGTCATTTATTACTCACCCTCATGCTGTTCCACACCCGTAAGACCTTCGTTATTCTTTGGAATGCAAATTAAGATATTTTTGTTGAAATCACCAGGCCTGCATAGCCAGCAATGACATTTCCTCTCTCAAGATCCATTAATGTACTAAAAACATATTTAAATCAGTTCATGTGAGTACAGTGGTTCAATATTAATATTATAAAGCGACGAGAATATTTTTGGTGCGCCAAAAAAAACAAATAACGACTTATATAGTGATGGCCGATTTCAAAACACTGCTTCATGAAGCTTCGGAGCATAATGAATCTTTTGTGTCGAATCATGATTCGGATCGCGTGTCAAACTGCCAATGGCTGATATCACGTGACTTTGGCGCTTCGAACTGCTGATTCGACACAAAAGATTCATAATATATTAATGGATCTTGAGAGAGGAAATGTCATTGCTGGCTATGCAGGCCTCACAGAGCCATCGGATTTCAACAAAAATATCTTAATTTGTGTTCTGAAGATGAACGAAGGTCTTACGGGTATGGAACGACATGAAGGTGAGTAATGAATAACATTATTGTAGTTTACATCATTACGTTTTTGGGTGAACTAACCCTTTAAGAAACAAAAATACACAAGTAAATTGTTCATATATATGATCTTGAAATCTGCTCCCACTATTTTGTGAAAGCAATACAAAAATACACTGTTACAGCGATTTTAGCATGGTTAAAGAGATAGTTCACCCAAAAATGAAAATTTGATGTTTATCTGCTTACCTCCAGGGTATCCTAGATGTAGGTGACTTTGTTTCTTCAGTAGAACACAAATGATGATTTTTAACTCCAACCGTTGCCGTCTGTCAGTCTTATAATGCGAGTGAATAGTCACACAGTTTATAAGAGTCTAAAAACATGCACAGATGAATCCAAATTAAACCCTGCGGCTCGTGACGACACATTGATGTCCTAAGACACGAAACGATCGGTTTGTGTGAGAAAATGAACAGTATTTATATAATTTTTTACCTCTAATACACCACTATGTCCAACTGCGTTCAGCACTCGCTTAGTGAGGTCTGATCGCGCTCTGACAACGGAAGTGATGTCTAACACTCATTGAAGTATATGCGCGAGACATCACTGCCGTTGACAAACCGATCGTTTCGTGTCTTAGGACATCAATGTGTCGTCACGAGCCGCAGGGTTTAATTTGGATTTGTCTGTGCAAGTTTTTTGACTCTTATAAACTGTGTGACTATTCACTCGCATTATAAGACTGACAGACATCAACGGTTGGAGTTAAAAATCATAATTTCTGTTCTACTGAAGAAACAAAGTCACCTACATCTTGGATGCCCTGGGGGTAAGCAGATAAACATCAAATTTTCATTTTTGGGTGAACTATCCCTTTAAGGTGAGTTATCAGAACGAAACCCCATAAGAATGTTAAAACCACCATCACGGTATTGCTTTATCAACAGGCACAGAGATGTTCGACAGGTGCAGAGAAAAATATAAGGAGTCAAAAGTTGTCTCCATTTGATGATTATTAGGCTACATCCTGATTCATTGCTGTAAGAGTTTGACTTCTACTTTCTTTTGTTATGCTTAACTTTGTGTTAATGTTCTGTTTCAGATGCCTCTTGTTCCACAAAAGAAGAACGGCAGATATTTTTCATGTCTTGCTCATGATTAGGTGCTGACTCTGATATAATGATGACGACGTGCATCTTCCACAGCTTCAGCGGCTCCGCTGGGACACGGTAGATCCCACTGGGATTTTCCTCCATACTCTCAGCATGGCTATTTGTGCTACACCTTGTTAGAACAAGTGCAAGAAAAATGTGTGGGGTCGAGAAAGGCCTGGGAAGGAGTAAACTATAAAAAGAAACCGTCACTACTGTATTCAGGCTGGGCTCAAGAATAGCTAGCAAGCGCTATTGGTAAACAACTTGTCGGTTAAGGTTCACATAACATGATTACGGAAGCGAAAATGACACAAAACTAAATTTTGCTCAAATGGGGACACTTTCTCCTTCAAAACTAGGCATGAAGCTAATTAACTTTGCTGATAATACAGGGCTCCAGACCGTAATTATTAGAGAAAGCTTTGTTGGGTGTGGTGAGAAATCGAGTCCCCCCAGGAATCTGTCTCCTTTAGGACCCCGAGTGATCCCACTGGTTCAACAGGCTTTTAATGGTTAGTATTTTTAACGCCTGGTTATAATTCCAGCAAAATCACGTTATGATTTATATAATTTAAAATGCATTATAATGACCATTAATGTCTTTTAAATCACATGGTTTATATACTAGTATATAACTGAAGCTATAGGTTGTAAAATGACAACCTGACAAATTTCATTTTTGGCTTTGTTGTTGTTGAGCAACCGAAGCGTGAGCTGTTAAAGCTCCGCCCTCTTCTGGAAAGGGGACGGGGAGCAGCAGCTCATTTGCATTTAAAGGGACACACACAAAAACAGCGTGTTTTTGCTCACACCCAAATAGGGGCAAATTTGACAAGCTATAATAAATGATCTGAGCTGAAACTTCACAGACACATTCTGGAGACACCAAAGACTTATATTACGTCTTGTAAAACGGGCATTATACGTCCCTGTAACGTAGTTCGTAAATGTGGGAAGAAGGAGGCGGGAACCGGCGAATATTCAACAAAAGTTTAATACCAAAATAAACAAAGAACAAAACGAAAGTAATGCCGGCAGACCCTCGCGGACGTCTGCCGGCCACACAAACATAATAAAACATAAAATAAAGTCCAGGCCTGGTCCTCTCTCGTCCTTCCCTGTCGTTGCTCCTCCTTTTATGCTCCCGGAGCTCCTCCGTGAGAGACTCAAGGCCGGTGCGCCTCCCAGGTGATGCTCGTTATCACTTGCCTCACCGGCCTCACGCCGTTCCCTCACGGCTCTCGCCCGCCCTGGTCACCACAGTCTCCTTCAATGTATGATATGTAATTATAAGTTGAATTGACTAAAATAGAAACCTTTTAGGTAACATTTTGGATCCTTACCTACGTTGATAATGATTTAACAATTTAAATACACATGGATCAGCAGTATAACATGGTCTTGCACTGAAATGCAATGTGCTAAATTGGCATAAACTGTTTAGTCAATTCTGCTCCCCCCTGGCTTCACAGAGCTATTTCATACGTAACAAAGTTAATAACACGACAAGAGTGCTCTCAGGTTTAATTAAGAGGGAGCTATCTCTGCCCACACATCTTTAAAAATAGATTTCACATCCACCGTAACCTCAAGGTTTCTCTGGTTAATATGCCAAAGCTTTATCAGATCAAAGAAAGAGAACTAGAAAGGCAAAAAAAAAAACAGTTGGCTGACCTGGACGAGACAGTCATTAGAGGAGCTTGGTGAGTTCCAGTGCAGCCACACATACAGGAAGAAATGAATGAAACTGAATTTAACACCATCATTAGTAACAGAATATCCTTGCATTAGAGGTGAGTGATATGAACAAAATCAGTTTTATTACTTCTGTATATCAAAATACGGTTAGTTGAATGAAAAATGGTGTATAAAAATTATTTAATATATATTTTATTTTTAATATATTTAATATTAATATATTAAAAGGTATTAACTATTACTTATTTAACTTAATTAGTTATTAATTATCATTAATATATTTATATTATGTATATTTTATAATGTTATATATATAAGTGGAAATGTATTTTTTGGAAAATACAGTGAATTTACAAATGAAAGGTACTTTTTCGTTGTAATTATTTTCAATTAATATTCATATTAATTCATAAAAATTAAGAAATTATTTAAATTAGCAAAAATTTATAAAAATTTATATAAAATTAATATCACTGTATATTAAAATATTTTTGCTTATTCAATGGAAATTATACATAAGTGTGTGTTTGTATATATATATATATATATATATATATATATATATATATATAATCTTATTTAGTTAACTATTAATTGAATTAACTTATTATTTAATATATTGATATTGTGTATTTTTTTTTACTAATGTATACATTTATATATAACAATGTTTATATTTATATATAACCATGTGGCAGTGCTTATTTTTAAATCAGTAAATTTACAAAAAATGTACTTTTTCACAGTAATTATACTTTTTTGGAGCTTGATATCTAAAAATCATATTAATCCATAAAAAAATGAAGACAATGTAAAACATCTTTACATTATGTGACCCCTGAATTCAAAACAAAAATGCAAAACATTAAAATTAATATATTATACAACTCTAAATTCTGAAATTGATCAGCAACAACTAAATTCAGTTTCACATTGTACCTCATTAACATGTTTATCTGCATTTTTTGCAGATCTCACGTCCACTGATGACCACATGGACCTTTTTACTGCCTGACACATTTCTATCATCACACGGTTCCGTATATATTATCATTTATTAATGTATTATATTATATAGCACTGCTTGAATGCTGTAACGAGATGCTGAATTATAGCGCAGTGATGAGACTGAATGACGTTTAACAATGACTTTTAATTATAGTTCACACATGACAGACCATCTAACTATGACCCAATAAAAAGCTCAAATCTCACTCGCTGCCTTTCACCCATCTGTCAGACGTGTGCGTAATGCATTAGGGCATAACTCCATCTCCAGAGCAGACAGTCGGAGCCCAGACTGAGCGCACAGAGCATAGACATCTTAATGTTTCCGAGAGCTTCCTGTCCCCCCGTCGAGTTTCCCCCTCCACACACCACTCAATCCACAGTTAAGATATCTTGTTAGTAGATAACAAGCGGTCTCTGCTGGGATTTCGATAGGCACACTTTTATTCCACCAGAGGATGTCTTTCCAGGCTGCAAGAAGTGTGGAAGGAAAGAAAGCAATGGAAAAATAAAAAGGGCTTGCTGTCAATTATCTTCCCTCCACCAGGCTCCAGGAGAAAGAGAGCAGGTAATGTTGGGTCCTGAGCTGCGGGCTGTCCATCAAGGCCCGCTCACGCCAGCTCTGCCAGGCCTGAAAAATGGATGGGAGCAGAGCGCAGCAAAAGGAACTGTGAGTCACAGAGAAGAGGGGAGAAAAAAAGAGCGTGTCCTTTGGACTTGTGTTAAAGGCGTCTGTGTCCACAGCTGTTCGTAGGAGACCACACTTGAACCTGCCACACATTTGTGCCTGCTTGTAATTGGTTGATAAATTCATGTACATTTATGCACATGATAGGGTTATTATAGTTAACTGAAATTAAAACTAAAACCATTAAAAAAAAAATGCTGCTTGAAAAAAAAATTGAATCTAAAAAACGTACTTATTCTATTTCAACATTTTCATTTTTATTTAGGCTTGATGTGTAAAATAACTAAAATAAAAATTAAAAACTATATTGACATTAAAAAAAACCAAACATGAACAATAAACAAACTCAAGAAAACTAATGAAACTTTAACTAAAATTAAAATGAAAACGGAAAATATTAGTAAAATCTGTAACATTATCTCAATGATACTAAATTAACACTGTTCATTTTTACACCATGTCCTAATCACAGCCAATCAGAATAGCGCATAGGCGGGCTCTCTCGGCAAGCTCCCAGCACTCTCAATGAAATGGATAAGTACATAATCAAATGAATGAATATTGCACCATTTTAACATTATTAAAAATACAACTGAGTTTCTGAGACAACTTTTGGAATAGAATAATCTTGTCTGTTCACAATGAGTTCTTGTTTCCTTTCATTTATTTTGGAAGAGCTGAGGTGATTTGTCCATTGTTGCTTTCCGTACAGCACAAAAGACACACAAAATGATATTTAAATTCACATTAGACGCTGTTAACATTAAATAAAGTACATAAACATAACCTGAGATGAAATGATATAATGAATAATAACTGCTGTGGATATTTACAGTTGTTTATTGTTTTTCTTATGCAAGTTGGCTGTCAAAACAAGTCTCTCTAGAAGAGAATACAGATGAGCTGGTGAAGTATGGAAGGAAACTTCTGGTAAGTGAAATTAGATTTTTACTTTAATTATCACCTGATTCACAGTTAGGTAAATGAATTGTATATGTATAGTTTGGGGTTGGTCAAATTAATTAATTATGATTAATATCATGGTTAATGCCATTTTGCAGCCCAAGATTTAAATTCGGTCATTATTTACTTACATTAATGTTACTCCAAACATGTTTGTTGTAAACACAAAAAGAAAAGAAAAAACGAGAAGAAACGGCTCTTTTCCATACAATGAAAGTTCAACCGATGAAGTCTGACAACAACTGTCTCATAGATTTTGTTTCTAAACGCTGAAACCATGACAAAAAACTGCATTTTTTTTTTTTTTGGGTTGACCAAGCCAATGCACATGACATAAGTCTCAAAACACTGACTATTTCTAATGCAACTGGAGCTTTTAATGCCAGCTGCAATGGCGCGACAACTTTATCAATCAGCAATTGGCTCTTTTATTTAGAAGGCGAGACCTAATCCACCATTTTGCGCTTTGCACTTTCTTCCATTGATAAGTAATACGAGTGCACCGTCTTTGTATATCTGAAGTCTTTGTTGTAAAGGGGTAAAAAGTGTGGTTGAACTCCATGTTCTTCCGTATCATGTATCTAATCTTGGTCATCTTAAATCATTTAAGGTCTGTGCATTTCATTTGTGGTCCATCTAAGTGGATTTTGATAAATAATACAAGATTAAAGATCAAGCAAAGAGCAATTTGGATCGTGATAAAAAGAGATGCATCACACAAAAACTTCTAGTAATTACACATACCTTTTTGAACTCAACATTCTACACCCTGTTTACATTTTGTAGTGCACACTGGTCTTGCTTTAAGCAGTTTTGTAAAAAAATTGCAGTTGGAAAATATAAAGTCAAATCTCTTCGCTAAAGATGTTTGACATGATATTTTCCCTACTGCCATTTTTTCCCCCACCACTTCTAAGCTTTTCCTGGCCAATTATTATTCTGAAACAAATCCAGCAGTCCGTCAGGTGCCAAATGACCGAAATGTGAACCCGATTCATTACTGATACTGCATCTAAAATTAAGCAAATGCTTATAGGCTTTATAATAAGAGGGCAACAGTGAACGCTTTGCTTTGTGCACGCTGGCTCCCGAGAGTACTGCAGTATCAATGCTGTACAAACCAATTAATTCATACGGAATCTCTCTGAGAATTTATGGACTAGGATGACTTCATCATTGCTTATAATTACTTTCATAGCCCTTGGGTTACTTCTAAATGAGCTAAAACCAGAGAAAATAAAGTACTGTGTGTCAACCCGGGACAAGAAAGATGTAGCTAATGTCTTAAGCTGAACAGGTCCGTATAGCGAGGTAGCATTAAAACGCTAATGTATGGATTTGGAAACTTTACGCTCCCCTGTCAAAACCGAACCGGAGGTAATCAGTCTTTCCGGTGTCTAATCTTGTGCAAAACACTTCGTTGAGGTGTTTAACGTATGCTGCCGAGTCTATTTCCCGTGTTGGATCTTGTCAATTGTGTGTAAGCTGAACGTTGCATATGTTAGCAGGCATGCTATACCCAGACTTATTTCCCCCCTGAGGGTCGATTCTTGAGATTCTCAATATGCTGTGGAAGAACAGATTTGATTTAAAGACTTGCCTTTTAATTCATGAAGTGGAAAAAACATTGCCCCCAAGATAACAAAGGACATAGACCAAGGAACACTGTTTCCCTGCAAATTGAATGTCGTCTGCTTTAACACATCGCCTCAGTTGTCCTCTTCGACAAACTTTTGGCTTCTGGCTACGAAAAGACAATACAAACAAGATTACAAAAAGGACCCAGCATTACAAAATCCCGCTTTGAATCCTTTGAGTTTGACACAGAACCTTTCCCAACTTCCCCCAAGGTTCAGACGACACATCGACAGTGAAACAGAGCTTGTGGGTTAATTATTTCATCGAGCAGATGTTAAACTTTCGTGCTCTGGGTTTTATATAATTCTTTTTTATCTCTCAAATCCCTGTAGTGTAATTACAGCGGTAAAACCATTTACTCATTAGCATAGTTATGCAATCTGAACTAATGAACTGTGCTGGAATCACATTGAAAGTGAGAGTGTATGCACTTCAGATGACTGCTGCGTGCTTCTGGTTTTGTAAGACACCATAGACGCTCACGTATTCATGCAGAAACAGACTGAATCATTAGCAGGTATATTGTTGTGTTAAAGAAGTTCAGGACTCAATGAAAATGTTTTTACGGTTTACAGGTTGTAATGACCACGGCTGTCGAGCAATATTTTAACTAAGGATGCATGAGATATCCACTGATATTTGAGGGTTTGTTTTATGTATCGGTCAATATAAGATATATCTGCAAAATCAGGTAATTAATTGTTCATGCTCATTTAAAATATTTTTACATTTAGATTACTTTTGCCATCATCTAATGATTCCACAAAGTTAATCTTTAAAACCAACAACAATTTTTTTTAATATTTAAAGAAAAACTATACAATAAAAAAATAATAATTAGCACTATTAAATGTAATCTTTAGCAAATTACTATTTATATGGTGCATTATAGTGCTGTGATGCATGAATTCACTTATAAAAATTATCTTAAAATGCATTAGTATAAAATTTTAATATTGCACTGTAAAAAATCAAAAGTTGAGAAAACTTAAAAGTTTAAGGCAACAAACCTGAGCAGATTTTTGAGTTTTCTCAACTTGTTTTTGTAGATTTTTGAGTTTTCTCAGCTTTTTGTTGTATAAACTGAATACAAGAAGTTGAGAAAACTCAAAAATTTGCTGATGTTTGTTGCCTTAAACTTTTGAGTTTTCTCAACTTTTGATTTTTTACAGTGTGGTCATGTGTGTGTATATATATATATATATATATATATATATATATATATATATATGTATATGTGTGTGTGTGTAATATATATATTAAACAGAAATATTGATACTGAAATGATGCTTAGTATATTCAGGGATACGTATAGACATGTTGATACAGTTATTTTTGAAAAATAACCACATACAGGTTTGGATTGACAAGAGGTGACTAAATCATGACAGAATTCTCATTTTTGAGAGAACTATTGCTTTAACAATTAATTCCTGTGTGGACACATGAAAAGAAGGAAAAAATATGCTGAGGATATTCAGAGATATACGTATAGAAATGTTGATACTGCTGAATATTCCTGCAGCGCTGGGGGTTTCCTATGAATAGTTATTTCATGTGGTGAACATTTGCATGCATGAATATGGTGAATCTGTGTTTGTCTTAACTTCCAGAGACCTCCTGTGCTCATTTACTGCAATCCATCTCCAATCTCAACTCCACGGGAATCGTTAAACACAACTCCAAAGGATTCCACGCTGTGAATATCCCCTGTCATTTCATTGTACGTCCTGCAGCAGAACCGCATTTCCATCATTGCAAGCCTCTCTCTGGGCACGTCAGAGTCCAGTCGATACAGGCGTAGAGAAAAGCAGTGGCCTGTAATTGTCGTGCTGTGCTTTTGACAGTCCTTAACACTCAAATGGACAACCCCCGTCTAGAATAAAGACCCGTGGCTCTCACAGCATTGGGTGTCACTGTCTGGCACTGTGATCAGCTGGGTGTCAGGTCTTGTCAGTGATCTGACACTGGGGATAAGAACGCATGGGCAGAGAAACCAACACTACCCATGAGATGTGCCTGCTGCCTGTACCCCAGACACTATCATGGTGAGTTTGCCAAGCAGCTTAAACACAGCACACAAGTTGTGCAACAGATTGAGGCCAATGAGGTGGATGATGAACACTAGTTTTTTTAGATTCAACATAATCTGTGTCACTTCTGTATTCTGATGCCCAATGGCCCAAGTATATTACATTTCTTTAGATGACAAAATGTCAAAAAACGTAGCATCTGCAAAGGAAGGCTAGAGCTTTTTTTCAGAATGAATGAAACATGATTTTAATTGTATTAATTTATAATATCTTTTAGCCAGTTATTCTAATTTGGATTGCATGTTCCATGTTTTTGTTTTGATCTCTGTGATCCAACCCACTGCCAATTTACCCAATAGAATTTTAGTTTTGACATCCCGGGTTACGAGTCGGCAGAAAACACAAGGTTGGAATCCAGCAAAAGAACTGGGATAGAAATTGCAAATTCTACCTGACCAAAAAAGCCTCGGCAATTAAAACATTGCAAATGTATACATTAGCTTGTCAACATATACTGTAAGGCTCGCTGCTTTTCATTGTCAGTTACATTGTTTTTGTTGCGTGTCCTCAATCTGGCAACCCGCATGAGTGCCGAGTCTGAGGAGGAGGGGGCGGGGAAAAAACGCTCTCCAATATTTTGAATTTGGACCCAGTTTAACCACTAGCTGTCAATAAAACATGTAAACCGGGTTCATTTTGTTTTCACATTGACCTAGTTTGGTTTATTGGGGTTATTGTTGGGTTTTTGACTTCTTGTGTCCCAAAAGTAGAAACACAGTTGGGCATATATTTGCTGTGTGTCCAATAATATACATCACTTATTCAAATTTCTAGTCCATGCACGGCATGTTTGTACACTCTCTGATGTTTTCTGTTCCTTCTCTTACAGTAGTCGAAGCTGGCGGACTCCTATCTTCTGCATTAGTGCTGGGAACAGAGATAAGCAGCTCTAAAACGGAGAGAGAGATCGTCAGAGCTGGTCGTTGTTGTGAAAGATTAGGAACACCCATCCTCAGAGCTGGGCAAAGCTTTCATTTGTCCACTGTGCTCGACTAGGCCCCTTTCTCCCACTTGCAATTTCAACATTTGAGAAAAGTTCTGATTATAGCTGCCCGGGGTTTTTCTTTATCTTTTTGTTTTTGCAGCGTGGGAAGGGTGGGAAGAAAGGTCCTAATAATTGCAGCTCGACAGCTTTAATTATGGCAGAACGTTTGGCAGAGAATTCATAACATGCATTGGTCTTTTCCTTTTCAGGGTTTTGGAGCTAACCGCTCTGTGAACAATGAAAACAACGATTCCGGTTTAATTGTTTTCCTTCGTGACCCGAGTGGGGAAGCATATTCAGTAGTGATCTACATTCATTAAATCCACACATGCAGCACAAAATGCAATTTTAACCTGAAGATACAAAACAGATATTCAGAAATGGTCAATTTTATGCTTTTTAAACTCTAATAATACGACCTACATAATCATCTCACACTGCATTAGAAATCATAAGATGATGATATTGAAGCTTTCTTAACTTTCACACCTGGTTCTTCAGTTACTCAACATGAGTGCTGCATCTAAGCTTTATTCTCCCCAATGGACCATAATCTAATGTTTCGTCTCCACACCAGATTATGGGCCAGCAACAGCTGGTGATATCACCTTGCCCCATCTGCCAAATGATATTGGCTATCACCATAGCTGCCCACAAGACCTTGGGCATTATTCTGTCTTCCTCTGTTTACGTATATAGCGGTATTTATGAGTACTAGGCGCCGTATCAGATCAACAGTTTTGTGGCTGCCTCCCCTCCAAAATACATTTAACAAAGTTGTTTGTCAGCCACCGTCCTTCTTGAACGTTACAGGTAATCTTGCTGGAAACGATTAAAGGTGCCCTGGAATCAAAAATTGAATTTACCTTGGCATAGTTGAATAACAAGAGTTCAGTACATGGAAATGACATACAGTGAGTCTCAAACTCCATTGCTTCCTCCTTCTTATGTAAATCTCATTTGTTTAAAAGACCTCCGAAGAACAGGAGAATCTCAACATAACACCGACTGTTACGTAACAGTCAGGATCATTAATATTTATGACCCCAATATTTGCATATGCCAGCCCATGTTTAAGGCATTACACAAGCCAGTATTAACGTCTGGATCTGTGCACAGCAGAATCATCAGACTAGGTAAGCAAGCAAGGACAATAGCGATAAATGGCAGATGGAGCAATAATAACTGACATGATCCATGATATCATGATATTTTTAGTGATATTTGTAAATTGAAACAGGGGACACATTAGACACATTGCACCACTGGTTCTTACATGTCTCATAACTCACTAATGTGTCAATTTTGAATATGAGCAAACTTGATCACAATTTCAAAACTTTTTTTTTAATTTGAACAACAAATTTCGGTCTGTTCCGAATGCAGATCTATTGTATGGCTCCTGAAGACTTGGAACATAGTGCAAGGGTCTACTTTTATGGTACTATTTGCAGTGCAGACACACAATACATAATGCAACATCCTAAACTGTCTAATATATATATATATATATATATTTTTTTTTTTTTTACATTACTAATTATGTGGTTAACATTGGTTTTGTTGCAATTTGACATGTTTTCATCATTTTGTATTATTGTTTGTGCCATTATTTTCAGCAGGTAAAAAGAGGATCAAATCTTTGTCTGTTTGTCCATTTGGAAATGGACATTCTTCAAAGCATCTCCCTTTGTCATCCATGAAAGAAAGAAAAAACAACATAAGGGTGAGTAAATTATTGATTTCTGCATTCTTTTCCTAAGTAATTTATAAGATATTGGTACAGTGCCCTTGTGCTTTACTCTAAGACACCATGAATATCTTTTAAATTTTTATATATTCCATATTCATTAATTTATTTGTGTTTTACTCATCTAATTTTAGTTGATGAAAGTAACATTTTAGATGAGAAATTACATATTTACAAATTAACTGTTAACTAACTTTTTTGCTGTAGTTACTGTCCATGTTTTAGCATATTTTTCCCCTCATATTTTTGTCAACAGTACAGTTTTAATGAAAATGGTTAAATTATCGACATAATGCATATTTTTACTCTCGTCTTCATGATTGATGGAATCAAAAAACCTTTCAACAAACATTTTTATCAGTTATTTATTGGCGAGATCAATACTGCATGAAACGTTCCTTCTGTGATTCGAACCTACAACTTTTATGTTACAGGCCCCAACTTTTAACCAGTAAGCCACATAACTGCAAGTATCCATTAAAGACTCAACAAACCCAATTGAGTCTAATGAGTGATAACCATGACAATGCAAGTAATTAGAGAATGATGAGACATCAAAGACTTGCTTCAAAGGCTTTCGTGAGAGATTTGGAGGATGGCGCTTTGGGCGCTCGAGATTGATATCACACGAATGAGTCTCGCATCTGTCTCAGCTGTGCCAGCTGACGCAAGCCGCGTTTCTCAGAATAACCCTGACAGCTCAGCTCCATCCTGACACGCGTTTGCCACCGAGGAGCAGCAACTGATGCAGAAACAATGTTTCTCATCCAACTAATTGTTTTGGACCAGTGTGCATGGTAAAGTTTGAACTTGCATGCTGTCAAACGCTTTGGTTTGAAAAACAGTAGTTCCCCTAGCATGGCGCTCCAACCTGTCCAGCATAAACATGCGTGAAATCTTTCCATTTGACCCTTCAATGCCGTGTTCCACTAGACCTGTCATATGAAAGACTCCTCAAATATTCCCATGTCGGAAAGGGTTGTCTTATCGGTGCAGAGGCTATTCCATAGTTCATGGGCCGTGTGACACTGTGTCTAAGGTTCTCATTTTCCTCTCACTTAAAACACCACAGCAGTGATGTCCCATGTGGGCCCAGTCAGGGGAAAGCTGTCTGCTCCGAGGGCAGGGTCGGCCGCTCCTTCAGACCACGACTGCCAGAGCGCAATAGGGAAATGGCAAGCCAGACGTGTGCCTGACTGAATACGCAATGAAGATAGCTGTGAGAAAGACATATATGTCAGATATTTCATAATGTTAAAAACAACCCATCTGAATTTGACTGATTACGTCAGTGTTTTAGCCAATGAAGACCGAACGGACGTGACAGGAGATTTACTTAATGTCAAAAAATCCCTTTAGTCATTTGTGTAAGGGAAGTGGAATTAAAGCTTAGTCCTGACAAGATTGAAAAGCCCAGCTCCCAAGAGAAAGCATGACGTATGTCAAAAGTTCTGAGGAAAAGTAAGAACCCAGAGAGAAATGTCATTGCTCAGAAGTAGTGTTGTCAAAAGTACAGACTTCGGTATGAAGTCGGTAATGGAATTTTAAAAATGTGACGCCTTGAGCGCTGTTGAGCAGATTGGTAAACACCTCTGATTGGTCATTGTGTTCACGTGCTCATCACATATCTCTGTGATTAGCTACAATGATCAACACTTCAAAAACATGTTGTAAATACACATCAATGACACTCTTCACGCAGATAAACACAGGAGCGTTTGAAAGCAGGCGTCTATGTATTGTTTCAAACGCTCCCTCTTTCAAAATGCTTTCAAACAATCCTGTGTGCTTTCAAACGCTAATATGCATTGATCATTGTAGCCAATCACAGACATGTCTGAGTGTGTGAAAACAAAGGCCAATCAGAGGTGTTTACGAATCCACTCAACAGTGCTGAAAGTGTCACATTTTTAAAAATCCAGTACCGATTTGGTACACAATACTATTTAGATATTTTCATAAAAATACAAAAAAAAAAATAATGCTGCATCATATAAATGATGGTTTTGTGTGTGTACGGAACATGACTTGCTCCTGAAACTGCGATGATTGACAACGTGGTAACCATGGCAATGCCTAGGCATAGAGACAGAGCGACACGCATCATAATCTGAAAACCACGCCCACTGTGGGGAAAAACATTCAGACAACCGTCTCCATTGACTTTGTATTGCGTGAAGCTGCCTCCTTGTCATTTTTGACTTATAGCAAAAAACAGAACAATGTCTAAAAGCTGCTATGTGACAGGGTGTACAGCAAACAAGATAAAAAACCCAGAACCAAAAAAAAACCAGAGGTTTTTATAAGCTGTCGACCCAAAAAACAAGCGTTTAAAGACACGAAAGTGGATACAGGCAATTGAGACAGAGCGTGACGTTATATTACTCTGAGAACCCACTGGAAGGGGAACGAAATCAGCAATAGGAAATATATTATATAAAACTGACATTTGGATATTTGACTTACCAGTGACAAAATGTTTACTGCACACGTGGGCATACTGAGTGTCAGGATCCCAAAATTTACCCATTCTGCTGATGCTTCACGTCTTATTGCCTGTATCCACTTTTGGCTTTTACAGTTCGGCAGCTTAAAAAAAATTAATTCTGGGTTTTTTATCTTGTTTGCTGTACACATTTTGACACATAGCAGTGTTTAGACATTGTTCTGTTTATTGTTATAAGTCAGAAATGACAATCAAGCAGCCTCCCAAATATAAAGTCAATGGAGACGATTGGATTGTTCCCCCCCTGTGTGGACGTGGCCTAAATGTGCTCTGTCCTGCATGTTTGGCATCTGCTCTTCTGACCAAAGTAATATTACAGCGACAAAAGGCTTGTTATGTTTAACTATTTTAACTAGGAGGCGTCGTGTTTTCACACCCTTACAGTGTGTTGCCATGTCCACTTATTAGGCTTTTTTGGGCTTGTTGTTTAAAGGTGCCATCGAATCAAAAATTTAATTTATCTTGGCATAGTTGAATATCAAGAGTTCAGTACATGGAAATGACATACAGTGAGTCTCAAACTCCATTGTTTCCTCCTTGTTATGTAAATCTCATTTGTTTAAAAGACCTCCGAAAAACAGGCGAATCTCAACATAACACCGACTGTTACGTAACAGTCGGGATCATTAATATGTACGCCCCCAATATTTGCATATGCCAGCTCATGTTCAAGGCATTACACAAGGGCAGCCAGTATTAACGTCTGGATCTGTGCACAGCTGAATCATCAGACTAGGTAAGCAAGCAAGAACAATAGTGAAAAATGGCAGATGGAGCAATAATAACTGACATGATCCATGATAACATGATATTTTTAGTGATATTTGTAAATTGTCATTAGCATGTTGCTAATGTACTGTTAAATGTGGTTAAAGTTACCATCGTTTCTGTATACTGTATTCACGGAGACAAAAGCCGTCGCTATTTTCATTATTAAACACTTGCTGTCTGTATAATTCATAAACACAACTTCATTCTTTATAAATCTCTCCAACAGTGTGTAATGTTAGCTTTAGCCTCGGAGCACAGCCTCAAATTCATTCAGAATCAAATGTAAACATCCAAATAAATACCATACTTATGCGATTAGACATGTTGCATGACGAACACTTTGTAAAGATCCATTTTGAGGGTTATATTAGCTGTGTAAAATTTATGCTGTTTATGCTGTTTAAGGCAAGCGCAAGCTCTGGGGGCGGGGAGCACAAGAATTTAAAGGGGCCGCAGCATGAAACGGTGCATAGTTAATAATGCCCCAAAATAGGCAGTTAAAAAAATTAATAAAAAAAAATCTATGGGGTATTTTGAGCTGAAACTTCACAGACACATTCAGGGGACACCTTAGACTTACCTAGACGTACGTTTGATAGAACCTATAAGCTTGGAGTTATTAAAGTGTGATGCAATATTTTGGTCTTATTTTTAGCATAAAGCATTTGGATTTATTTTGGTATATTGTGGGTTGGCAACACAAATGAGTCGAGGCTTGTACCACTTTTCATGTGATTTCGCAAATAAAGAAGAGAAAAACATTTCTGATGGTCGTTAGAATACATTATTAACAACTAATTGTTCAGTTTGGCTTCTTACACACTTCAGGAGTTAAAGGGATAGTTCACCCAAAAATGAAAATTGTTCCAAACCTGTATGAATTTCTTTCTTCTGCTAAACACAAAAGAAGATATTTTTAAGACTTTTTTTTCCCCATACTATGGAAGTCAATAGCGCCCATCAACGGTTGTTTGCCTCCAAAAGACCTGCCCAACTTTTATGGCAGGAGGATCTCAGTCACTGAAGGTGAATCTAAAAGCATTTTTTCTCTAGTTGCCATGGCAACATCAGAGCCAAAAACCTTTCTGTTTTCAGCTGACATAAAAATCAATGTGAAAAGTTGCTTCTTTCACTCTTACTTACCTGACAGTGCATCATATCATGGCCTCCATAAATAGTTCTTTTCATTTAGAGCTGGTGGAGTGAAGGGGAAAAGAAAGAATGTCTAGAACTCCTAAATCCAGTGCTGCAGATGACAAATCTTCAGCCTTAAGTATTTATCACCACGAATACCGATATGCGGTGATTTCAACAAATAGCTCTTTGTCATACGCCCCACATTGCCAGTGTGGTAAAATTACAGTGAACTACATCACGGATTCCCCCTTACTCCAGCTCAGCCACTTTGACTCCTTTATTCACGCCCTGTACTGATTTTTATATATATAATTTCTCCTCCCTCTTTGTTTTTTTTTTTTATATTTCCCCATCTATTCCCCACGTTAATAGCCTTTAACATAGTACAGTGCTGCCCTGGTAACAAAGAGAGGCTTCCTCAAGCCATTAATCACGATGACAAGTCCTTTGTTGTCAGTTAGCAGCTGTGCGCAGAGGAACATTACTCTTCTATTCTGGCCCGCGGTGCCGAGTCGGCCCGCTCTGCTCCTCTTTTCATGAGGAATCGGAAACTGGAGGGTCCAACCCCTGCTCGCTTATCAGCTGCTAATTGAACTCCCAGCTGTTAAGAAAATGGTCCCTGTGTGTATTTTCAGCCGAGTTTTGGCAGATATTGCAGCCTGGAATGAACTCGGGAATGTCTGCCAGCCGCGCTAGTTTCTAAAGGTTAATAATTTGTTTTTGATGAAGGATGATGGCAAACTTTGAGTCGTGTGAAACAGTATTTTAAATGACCGGCCCTCTGAGAATTCCCGGCATGTCAACATCTCAACTTCATTTTTAGCTCTGGGGCTGTTTAGGTATGCTAGTGCGAACCTAGTCTCAGCGATAGTTATAGCTGTAGGCACTCGAAAATGATGGCCTGTAAAACAGCTGTTTTATTTACTTGCCTGTTGGCTTGTAACATGTAATATTTGAGGCTGCAAACCTTACAAGTTTTAACTGTCAGTTGCGGTATCTAGGAAATTTGTGTTTTCCCCCCTGCAGAACTCCATGTGGTGACAAATTTGTGGGATATTCCTCGACTCATATTAACCTATCAAAAAGACAGACGAGGAACAAAAACACGATATGATGTTTTTAAGACTTGGAAGTAGGTTGAATTAAATTATATTTATATTATACAGTACTGTTAAAAAATTTGGGGTCAGTACAATTTTTATTAAAGAAATTAATACTTTTGTTCAGCAAGGATGCATTAAATTGATTCAAAGTGACAGTCAAGACAATATTAATGTTACAAAAGATAATTTCAAATAAATGCTGTTCTTTTTAACTTATTCATCATAGAATCCTGAAAAAAATGTATCACGTTTTTCACAAAACATAAATGCAGCACAACTGTTTTAAACATTGATAATAATGTTTCTTGAGCAGAAAATCATCATATTAGAATGATTTCTGAAGGATCATGTGACACTGAAGACTGGAGTAATGATGCTGAAAATTCAGCTTTGATCACGGGAATGTATTAAATTTTAAAATATATTAAAATAGAAAACCGGTATTTTAAATTGCAGTAATATTTCACAATATTAACTTCTTAAACTTCTAGTAAACTTCTTACTATCTACTATCTTACTATTCCCAAAGTTTCGAACCATAGTGAACATATAATTATATTATTTTTTGAGCACATTTTAAAAACATGACAACTTTTAAGGTGCTTTTGTCATTTTTGCAGCTTGATTATAAATTTAAGTGTCCACTATCATTGTTTGGGAAAGAGAAGCTTAAACATTATTATTTATTATTATATATTTTATAACATTATATATATATATATATATATATATATATATATATATATATATATATATATATATATATATATAATATATATATATGGAATGGCATGAGGGTGAATATATAATTTCTTTCTTTTTTTAAATTTTAATCCTTTTATTTTTTGTAAGGAATCCTCAGAAAGGACTTTATGAATTCAAAATTATGGTAAAAGTGTGACGTTTTTGGTGGTGCAGAGTACCTCTACAGTGAAATTTCCTAATTAAAGTATGTTGCATTGGGACAAAAATACAATTATTTAATAATTCTATTTATTTAATTAATTCAAATAATTCAAAATACAATTTCATGACTGGTCAGAAATATTTTCGAATGGAAATTTGACCATGATTTTAATGGTAAAAAACTGTAAAAATGCTATGGTGAAAAACAGTTAATTGGTTTACAGAAAGTTTCTGTACTATATACATAGAATAACTGTAATAGATCTAACGCTACATTTAATGTAATTTTACGGTGAAATACCGTTAAATTTACATTCCCACAATTCCCTGCATGACACTTCACATTTGATGTATTTTCGTTGAAATAACTGCTTCTTCTTACTTTTTTCTAATCAGATATGTACATTAGGGTTTTATTTTACATCTAATGTTGTCAAATTAATGTTTATTGCATTTTTATAATTTCTTGTGTGTTAACATGATGGTGTTTAGTGTTTGTGTGAGTGACACTGTGCACCTTCTATATATTAGTATTGTGTAAAATCTGCTTGTCATGAGCTTTGATTCATCATGTGACTCTTATCACCACTGTGTTTGGTGACTGTCAGTGTATTACAAAGGTACAAAGCAGATATTAGTACTTCAGTATGTTGGTAAATTAACATTATATCAGTTAACGAAATGTTTTTTTTTTTTTACCGCAAATGTAACTGAATATTTTTTTACGTTGCTACCGTATTTTTTACGGTAAAGTTTTGGCAACCACAGCTGCCGTTTTTTTACCGTAAATTTTACAAGGATTTTTTTTTTACAGTTGTCATCGCGGCGTAGGTTCATTTTGGACCCTGGCTGTATACTGTAGACAACCACCTCACAGTGTTTTAAAAAGCAAAAACAAATTCTAACAAGTTGCAGTGAACTTAAATTGACCGCGAGTGTTTCACCACCCAAAAATCCACACTATAATTGGGCTTGACAAGCGGTTAGCGCTCCAGGTTTCCTCTCCACCCTTCATCAAACAGACATGAAAAATAACCCATAATGCGCAACAAAGCAACAAAACCAGCACGGCTATGTATAAACATGACTCATATTGAAGTTGTTTGTGTCCTAACCACTGTTGTTGTGTAGATTAGGGTCTGTGAAAAGCACCGTGCGGTATTAGCCTGCTACGCGCTAACTGCTGTCGTACTGCCAAAAGCCTGGAGTCAATCCGTGTCTCTGGAGCTGCGTTCGGAGCTGTGCGCCTCCAGATGAACTTTCCCTCACCCTGCCTCCCACAACCGCTGTGACTGCCACTAGCTCGCTTACAGGCCTCCTCTGAAAGTGACAAAAAGCCTATGCTGTGTGGTGACGGGCCTTGTTCTGTCTCTCTCCTTGTCCACCCCCATTTCCCATTCCCACTGTTTGTCTCACAAGAATGGGAAGCATAAATGTGTGTGTGTGTGTGTGTTTAAGACAGCGAGAGAGAATGAGAGAGAGCAGGGTGTCTCTGTCAGCTCAGCAGAAATCCCCCCCTAATGAAGTCCTTCCTGTCACCTATAGCGTCTGTTTACTTTGTTCTTCCTTTATTTTGCATAATATATGTGCATATAGGCTTGTTTGAGCGTGCGTCTTTGAGTCTCAGCTCCAGCCATATGTGACTGAGATAACAAGTTCCACAAATTAATGATGCTGTCGTAAACATATTTTTGGAGCCATGCTAAGTTCATATCATATAGTCTGCGTGTTTAAGCGTTTGGCTTCCTGAATATCGCATTCTATTAAGAAAGTTTGTGAATTTTTAGATTGGTGCTTGATCCAGTTTCTGTACCCCTTGAGAAAATCCTGCGGTTGCCCCTGGTGGTTATGGGCATGAATGACACCTTGCATTGAAGGAGATTCATATCTAGAGATCAAAACGTCATGGAGACTCTTTGACTAGAACAACTGCATAGCAACACCCTAAAACCACTCAGAACACCTTAGCAACCGCATAAGAACCCAGAATCGCCCTAGCAAGCACCACTGACATTTATTTCAGAAAATGTAGTTGTGAAAGCTACAGCTGCTAACTATGGGCAACAAGTGACTAATTACTTCAGACAACAAAAACATCATTCCTCCCTGTCTGCTTAATTAGCTTGACTCATTATTGAAGAGTCCACATGTTTAAGATCCTCTCATGGTCTTTAGAGAGCTGCAATCGATAGAAAACAAGTCAAATAACCTCAAATACACCCTTGAATGTCTGAAACATGAGCTGTGCTAACATGTTGATGCTTCTGATATCTCTGATCCAAGGAGTAATGGTTCAAAGTGCTGAAGGCACAAACGAAAGTGGATTTTTAAATGTTCTATAGAATGTGATTTGGTGTTTAGCCATGGAAATGTGCCATCACAATGCTAGGGCATTGCAGGTGGTTTTCAGAGCATTGCTAAAGAGTTTCTATGGTGTTTTGAATCATTTTTGGAATGTTGCTAATTGCTGGTGGGTTGCCAGGTGGTTTTGAAACCCCATCCACAAATCTGTTGGTCTCTAGATATGGCTTGTGTTCTTCATCGAAATGTTTATTGTAGTTGTAGCTAAAAGAATAATAACACATCCAATTGACTTAGCAGCCAAGGTAACTCTATCACCCCTTGCTGATGTTCAGTGTTGCCAGATTGGAAATGACCAGTTATCGTACCAGAAGCTCAAAATTATCGTATTTGGAAGAAAATGATCGTACACAACTTTTTAGTATAGGTAAATGAACTAAATTAATAAATCAATGAGACGATTATAACGACCATCATTTGAAGTGTCACAAAATACTGAAATTATCGTACATTATGAGATTTTTTTCGTTATTGATCATACATCGTACAGAGGTCAAAATTATCGCACAAATGCAATAATTATCGTACGTCTGGCAACACTGCTGAGGTTTCTTGTCACAACGCATCATCAGGGAGAATGTGAGTTTTCAGTGCATTGGTCAAGCATCGACGTTTGAGTTTGCTTACTTGGTTAAAGTAGATATCTGGCCTTAGGGTTAAAGGTTTGTTCAATAGTAATATTAAAGGGATAGTTCACCCAAAAATGAAAATTTTATGTTTATCTGCTTACCCCCAGTGCATCCAAGATGTAGGTGACTTTTTCTTTTCTTTTCTTTTTTCACTTTTTTTAATAGCAGTGATTGGGAACTTGAACAATAAGAGTCGAAAAAACTTCCATAGACAAATCCAAATTAAACCCTGCGGCTCGTGAGGACACATTAATGTCCTAAGACACGAAACGATCGGTTTGTGCGAGAAACCGAACATTATTTATATAATTTTTACCTCTAATACACCACTATGTCCAACTTCGTTCAGCTTCCTGTTAGTGAGGTCAAAAAACGCGTTCTGGTGACGGAAGTGATGTCTCGCCCATATACTTCAATGAGCCCGAGACATCACTTCCGTTGTCAGAGCGCGATCAGACCTCACTAGCCGGAAGCTGAACAAAGTTGTACATAGTGGTGTATTAGAGGTAAAAAATGATATAAATACTGTTCGGTTTCTCACACAAACCGATCGTTTCGTGTCTTAGGACATCAATGTGCCGTCACGAGCCGCAGGGTTTAATTTGGATTTGTCTATGGAAGTTTTTTCGACTCTTATTGTTCAAGTTCCCAATCACTGCTATTATTTGACTGACAGACAGCAGCGGTTGCAGTTAAAAATCATCATTTTTGTTCGACTGAAGAAAAAAAGTCATCTACATCTTGGATGCCCTGGGGGTAAGCAGATAAACATCAAATTTTCATTTTTGGGTGAACTATCCCTTTAACAGTCCTTAGCATGTGTCACTCATTCAGTGAGAGCAGCACATGGTATATAAAAGATTCCCAGTTGATTGCATCAGTATAACTAGCTAAAGTAAAAGCGTGATTCTGTCCTAAAAAAGCTAATTGAAACTGTCTTTCTTAACCTGGATGAATGAATATGAAACCCGGGTGTCATCTCAGAGTGATTAATCATAATTAGGAAGCCATTTAGTGGTCATACTTCATAGCAAGATGTCATGTCTCTGCCTCTGATATAGTGATAATTAACCCATAATCATCTTCTTTCTCAAGGTGCATCACCTTTATGATGACAAATATGGAAACTGGACAACTGAGAATTGCATCCAAAAAATATCAAACAACTGAAGGTAAGAGAAGCGCCAGGACACACACGATAAATGATATATATATAGTTATCATTTTTATTTAATGCAAATAATATCTATATTTATAAAATGTAATATAATTTATATAATTTCTTTTTATCATTTTTTTTTATATATACTGTATTAAAGAAATTAAAGAAATGAATACTTTTATCCAGCAAGGATGCATTAAATCAATCAAAAGTGACAGCAAAGACATTTATAATGTTACAAAAGATTAGATTTCAAATAAACACTGTTCTTTTGAACTTTCTATTCATCAAAGAATCCTGAAAAAAAATATTGTACACAAATATTTTGTACAATTGTAAACAATATTGACAAAACAAAACAAACAAAATTGACATATTAGAATGATTTCTAAAGGATCATGTGACACTGAAGACTGGATTAACGATGCTGAAAATTCAGCTTTGCATCACAGAAATAAATTACATTTTAAAATATTTTCAAATAATAAACATTCATTTTAAATTGTAATAATATTTCACAATATTACTGTTTTTACTGTATTTTTAATTAAATAAATGCTCCCTTGGTGAGCAGACAAAACCTCTTTTAAAAACATTAAAAATCTTACCGATTCTAAACTTTTGAGCGGTAGTGTATATATTAGTTTTTTCTATATTTATTTATATTTATTTTCTATATTAATTTATGAATAACTGGCCAAAAAAATTATTTATTTATTTATTTAAGAAGAACGGGGGGAACAATGCATATTAATGAACATTAAGACAAATGTAAATATGCCAGATTATAGCCTTAGGCTAATTTCCATCTGCAGACCCCCAGGCAGGTAGATGTTACACATAAAAAGAAAGAAAGAAAAAAAAAAAAGCTGTATACACAACACAATAAGACAACACAAACACACTAATACAACAGTCAATATTAAATTACACAATAGAACAACGACAAGTTAATTAAAAGAAAAGAAAAGAAATAAATAAATAATTTACAGGTATTTATTAAATAAATAAAGGAATTTTAATCAATCTGTGAATACATTTTTGAACCAGTTCATTTAAACTGTCCAAATGAATCAATTCAGTAAAAGATTTATGACTCACTAAAAACAATCAGAGTTCGCAGTGCTACGTAAAAGAGAGTACAGTTCATGAGCGTGTGTTTGATTATTGCCTCTGTTCAAAAAGTTGCTGTCTTTAGCAGTTGCCACACTATTACGAATTGGTGATAACATTTGCTCAAGTCATTTTTTACTCACTTTTGACTCTTAGAGGGTTTAATTTTGCACCTTGCCTGAAAGTCTTCTGAAGCACTGAATATTAAATTCCCAGGTGTGTGAGTCCATGAGGGGAATAGTGCTAGTAGACGAATACACATGACTACGCCGTATTTACAGTTTGTAAGGATTCTTCCAGAGTGCAGTGTCACGTTCAATAGAGCTGGGAGCTAATTTTCACAGTCTATGAGGAGGACGGCCACATTAATCACTACTTTGAATTTTGAATCCTGGCACTTTCACGCAAGGCGGCTTTCCATGCCTCTGAGGGAGATAAGGCAATCTTTCACCATCTCTAATAGAATGAAAAAAGAGATGGGATGAAGCAGATCGAAAATGAGGGTGAGGGTGGATGAGGAGTTTGTCCACCCTTGATTTGATCCAATCAGGGTAGTGGACCATTAATTTACAAAATAGCTAACAATGTATATTACTCATAAAAGCAACCTTAAGTGCTTGCAGGGACTTGCAGAATAAAGACTCTATGCAAATGTGCAAAACAATGAATGAGATAAAAATAAATTAAATAAGAGAAAATCTCTGAACTCAGAGAGATAAGCCACTTTGTGACTTTCCCACCGACGGCTTAGGCGGAAAGAGAGACTCATTTGCTGTGATGTGCATCCACATTTCAACAACAAAAGTTTCTCATTTATAACTGAAACATACAGTGAAAACACTCATTAATATGCATCAAAGAGAAAACGTAATACAGACTTTATCTTATTATCACAGACAGGTATGAACAAGCATTCAGCAAACAGTTTGGATGGGATTGAAGCAGCGTATTGTGGTATGGAAGCTTGTTTCCGCCACTAACTAAATAAAAAAAATTAAAAAGGTAATTGCCACTTTTTATAATGCTATACTATATATATTATATATGCAATTGTGAGTTATAAAGTCAGAAGTGAGATTTAAAATCGCAACTCTGACTTTTTTTCACAATTATGAGTTTTTAATCACACAATTCTGACTTTAAACTCGCAATTCTGTTTTTCTCTCACAATTGCGAGTTTGTATTTTTTCTCAGAATTGCGAGCATATAAACTCACAATTCTGAGCAATTCAGTGTTTTTTCCCCTCACAATTGGACATTATGACACGCAATTGAGAGTTATATCTCACAATTCTGAGAAAAAAGTCAGAATTGTGAGATATAAAGTTGCAATTACCTTTTTTATTTTTTTTATTTCATGGTTGAAACAATCTTCCATATCATGGTGATTCTTCAATGCTTTTATTTTAAAAACAGTCATTTTGTTTTTTAAAAAATTAATACCGTTTAATACCGTTTCGTAAATTTGGGAAGTGTCGAAAAACTTTTTCAGAAAAAAGGCACAAAAGCTGTCACTGAGGCGGTACACTCAAAAAAATAACTCTTTGAATGAACATAAAAAATCATGGAAAGGATTTTCACATGATTAAGTTGCTTTATTTCAGCATTATGCAATTCTGTTATTCCAATTTAATGTACTTACGTTGGGTCAACTTAATTTATTAAGGTTGATTCAACTTATGGTTGGGCACAGCTTAATGTAATAGTGTCAGCCCAACTAATTTGCAATGTTTTGGAAAATAAATAAAAAGCAATAAATGAATAAATAAAAATAAATTGTTTTCATATACATTGATTTTTACAATTAAATCTTCTTGTTTAATTTTGTGATTTATATAACTTTTGTGATGTTCTGTGTTAGAATGTGTCTAGATGTGATACTGGATTCATCCTTAATTGCCTTAACCAAAAACATTGTAAAGCCTAAATTGATCATAAGTCCATTGGTGGCAATGGTTTTACAATCAACATAGGCTTACAATGCTTTTGGGAAATGCAACCCAGAGCACTACCACAGTGATTACTTCCTTATTAAAGTAATTTGAAAGTTTGCATCAATTCACCACAATGGTAACCCTAAAACTATTAATTAATAGAAACTTTAACAGTAAACGTTAAAAAGTCTCTCCATTTTCTCATCTTCCTAAAAACTGCTTAAAATAACACTTTATTTCAACATTTACACTCCTAGTTCATCCTTTTTGCAAAGCATGATGGGAAGTGAAAATCCTGTTTGATTGAGCCCTGGTTGGGTTTACTCGATTGAAACATGTTATCCCAATATGAAAACATCAAGTCAAAGTCAAAGAGTAATCATTTCAAGTCAATTTAACATGAATCAATCACATTTAAACCAGAAACCTGATACAATGGTGTTGAATCAAAATAAATTGTTAAAATAAACTGAACAGCATCAAAAAATCTTTTTTTTTTTTGAGTGTACCCTTTCAAAAGGTACAACTTTGTACCTTAAGAGTACATATTAGTACCTCAAAAGTTTACCTATATTGCACATATTAGAACCTTTTTGAAAGGGTACCACCCCAGTGAAAGCTTTTGTACCTTTTTTTTTTCTGAGAGTGATACTGTAATCATTGCCAGACATAATCAATGACCTTTAACTTTGCACTTTTTAAGAACTTATCAGAATTTATTTGTCTTTTATGTACAGTTTTGTATTTTTATAACAGAAAATATCTCTAAATGTAAAGATTTACTGTCACAAACAATATGAAAATTCAAGGCTTGTGATGACTGTTTTAACACAGATGAATAAGTTTGAAGAAGTTTTGTTTTTCAAGTTTTCAAGTAGTCAGGAATGAAAGAATCGCCCATTAATGAGAAACAAAAACTGTCTAGACTGTGCTTTTGTGATTATGATTATTTTCTGACTGAATAAGCAAAGCCCTCTTGCTATCGTTAAAGAGCTGAAGACAACATAATAAGATCAGCGGGTGGTAACCTGTCATGATCGTCTACACACTTCATGCTTGGCCTATAATGTGAGATGCTAGAGGTGTGTGATTTTTGCAGAGGGCTTTACTTTGAATGTCACATTGATCACACTTGCTGATTCGGCTGTCAGGAATGTAATTAATGTCGTTTTAGATGTTCTCAAACTGTCATCGGTGATAAGAGCTACAGATGTTCTGCATTGGATCTGTGACTCACGGTGTATTTTTACCACACTCGCAGTGGCATTTTTATTTTTAAAGGGCAGTTGACACTCATATTAGCATATTAGTTTCTGCACATTGATTACTTGATTACCAATTACGAGTTATGAGAAGTGGAAAATGAGGGCTTTATAGAAGTTGGAATATTAATGTAATATTAATGTCTTTTGGATATTGCTTATGTACAGCAAATTATTATTTAAAAAAAAAATAAATAAATAAATTCTAATTTTTACACAGCAAAATCTCCTAAATCAACTCTGCTCAGAGTACATATGGTCCCTCTCTAAATAGTGTTAAAATAACACTTAATCAGAGTTAAAGTTTATGAGATTATTAAACAATTAATTAAGTGATTATTGTGCATTAGTGATGAACACCTGCTGTTAACAAGCAGAATCACTGAACAAAACAGAAACACAAGAACTGTAACTGACTTCAGTCACAGCCTTATTAATTGTTTAATTATCTCATAAACTTTAACTCTGCTTCAGTGTTATTTTAACACTATTAAGAGAGGGACCATTTGTACTCTGAGCAGAGCTGATTTAACTCTGATTTAAATAAAAAAAAAGAATAAACTTAATATTATAAATATAGAATAAAATGAAAACAGTGACTATAAGGCATGCTGCTTTGAAATGTGTGGTTTTCTCTTGCTTCGAAATTACAATTTAGGCTTCATTTAGCAACGAAACAAGGGAAAATAAAAGCTTATTTTCATCTTTGTTAATGCCATTTGACAAAACTGCATCTGTGCATTAGCCTTCATTGTTGTGCATGTCTAGCACTAGCTTGTTTTGTGTTTCATAGCGAATTTTGGTGATTTTTGTACCTTCGTCATGGTTAACAGAGCTGCAGGGCTTCCCAATGTGATTAGCTTAAAATTGGCTCTGTATCCCGCCATGGAGAAAGTGATTTGCTTGTGCGTTTGAAGTTGGCGGCAATTTTAGGAAGCCTTTGAGTGGCTGTTTGAACTGAATTTGACCCGTCCGTTCCATCCTTTCACTGTTTGGTCTGGCATTCGCATGGCGTTTGATTAAAACTTCACATTAGCCTTTGATGAGAACAAGCTTCTCCTTTGTAGCGCACGCTCCATCTGGAGAACCGGCTACCATAAGGTTGGCATCTTCATTGTGACATGCTCACATGCCCTCCAGCCACCGATAAAGGGATAGTTTGGCCAAAAATAAAAATGTCTGTTGTCATTTACTCACCCTCTTATAAAGAAAGATTGAAGAATATGGCTGCTCTTTTTATATTAAATATCTAATCATTTAGAAAAAAATATATATACATTTTTTTTTCCAAAAAAATGATTACAATTACTAATATATATATATATATATATATATATATATATATATATATATATATATATATATATATATATATATATATATATATTAGTTATTTTAATAATTTTTTTGCAAAAATATTTATATACATGTATTTGCTAAAATATTATATAATAAATATATATAATTTGTGTGTAATATTCTAATATAATATAATTTATGTTTGCATATATATATATATATATATATATATATAGAGAGAGAGAGAGAGAGAGAGAGAGAGAGATTATAATATATAGCATATATAGTATAGCATTATATATATTATATAATATAGCATATAAAATTATATATATGCAAACATATGATTTAAAAAAATAAAGTAGTTAATATAATGTATCTCTATACTTTATATATATAAGTTTATGGCTGTTCTTTTCTGCTTACTGGAGCTTTCAGGCTTCAAAAAAGACACAAAAGCAACATAAAAGTACCATAAAAATAGTCCATATTCCTTGAGCGTGAAATTATAAGTCTTCTAAAGTCATATGACATGAGGGTGAGTAAATGCTGTAATATTTTAATATGATATTTTTGGATGAACCATCCCTTTAAACCTTCCAAACACCCAGAAAAGTCTTTAAAAAGCATTCGTCTGCAAGTTTGTCAGGGAAAAATAGCTAAGCGATGATGTAATGGCAACAAGAGAACAACAAGTGCTGCCAATAACAGATGACGTAAGACAAAACAATGCGTGCCATGATGTGTTAATAAGATAAACATTTTGTTCATACATAATTTTTTGCTTAAAATACATCCATCTGATCTGATTTCTAGGCATGAGCATGATTCATCATAACACTAATTGCATTTATTATATTTTTTCCATAAATAGATGAATCCATTAGGCTACACAAGCGTGCTGCTGCAGGTTTATATATAGCAGCCACTCAGTGTCCAAGACCCGTGTAGTGACCCGCACCATCTGCTGCCACACAGTGCCACAAAATGGCAGGCCGCAGGGTAGCCAGGCAGGTAATTCGAGGCTGGTGTGTGCCAAGCGCGCTGCCCGAGCGTCCATCAAGCGCACATGAACGTCAGGTCACCAGCAGTGCTTCTCGTGCAGCAGTATGTTGGAGTTTATTAAACACTTCGAGGCAGACACACGCCTGGTTAGTGCGGGCCGTAGCGCATGACAGCACATCAGGATGAGAGAAGACGTTTGGGTGGTTGTTGCTTGAGGGATACGGCCAAAGAAAAGTTCATTTTAGTGGGTGAATGTAACGAAACCTGTCTAGAACATGCCCATGTGATATTTCATGCCACAAACAAAAACTATCATTAAAGTAAATTAAGCTAATTTATTTTTAAGGCCACTAAAGTCATCGAGAAATGGAACCTTGTCTATTTTCTAAATGCATATTATTGATCTTCAGACTTTCATTTTTTTCTCTTGAATAATCCGTACGTCACAATACGGAAGAAATTATCCGTCCCTAGTTTTTATCGCTATGTTTTTGCATTGTGATGTCATATTTTTCATGACAATCAAGCACATTAAATGCAAAATATGAGTATTTATAAAATAAAAATAAAGATTTTTTTTTTTTAAAAGCTGTCTTGGATGTTGCCATGATGGCATAACAGTCGCTCCAATCCCATCCAGTGCGAGCTGCAGAGTCGTACGTAGTGCAGCAGGAATCAGAGTTCACTGATCACGTGACGAGAGTAAGTGACGAGATGACTGACAAGACTATGGCAGAGGATTCATTGCACAACAGAGCCTAAGCATCTGACTTATGACTTATTTTATAGAATGCGCACTCAGCACCGCCGCTCCCTATTCACAGAGTATGTGCGATCACGAAATCGAAAGCGAAAGTAAAACGCGAACATGCGTTCAAACGTAATTTCAGTACCCCGCATTTTGAAAGCAGCTCCCTGATGCATGCAAATATCTCCCAAAATGAAAGATATCTAAGGCTGAGCTGTGTAGTTGTAACATCTCTTATCTCTGTATCATGCTTGAAGAAAAATTTGGTCTATTTGCACTTTGAATATTGAGAGAGTGCTTTGATTTTGGTTGCACTTATTGTTTACACTATAGCCTAAGACTAAGAGAAAACTGTTATTAATTTTTATTTATATTGTTTTTATTTCTATGATCAATTTGTGGAAAGGAGTTCAGTTAGGAGGTCACAAGCTCATAAATCATGTACAGTGCTAACTTGTAAGGTCTGAAGAAACTCATATGAAATTATACTGGAAAAAAGCTTGTTTGTTGCAAAACCTTTTACAGTGCTTGAGTATTGTTGTCTTTTACTGCTAATGATAATTCATAGTCAGAAAGTAGAACTGAAATGACATTCATTACAAGATGATTAGCTAAAATATTACTGCTTATTAGTAGTAAGTGAGTTAGTTGTTAAGTTTAGGTATTGGGTAGGATTAAGGGATCTAAACTATGTAGAATAAGTACTAATAAATAGCCAATATCCTAGTAATATGCATGATAATAAGCAGGGTTGGGCAAAAATACATCAAAATGTATTTTAAAATAAAATACAAAATACCTTAATTTTAAATGTATCAAAATAAAATACTGTATTTTTGTATTTTAAAAATACTAAAAAATACTTTTACAAGGGATCATGACATTTCTTCGCAAACCTTCCATCAATTGGCCTATTTGATCTATCCCTTCATCATTACACTGACTCAGTTCATTAACAGATCAAATATTAACATATTCCTGCGATCGCCCAGATGAAATTTAGTTTTAAAGTAACCAACAGTTTAATTTTTAACAGTTTGCGAATGGCTTATAATTGTATCCTAATTTAGTTACTTGATGTTTGGTAACAAAGGGCCTACTTTGCATCAGCAACACGGACTCAATGACAAACAAGTCCTTCACAAGAAGACACTGTGATGGCACCTGTATTCATAGCAACTAGTTTATAACTATTTAATCCTTTGATTGTTAATGATGAATATAGGGGGCTGCTGCTCGGTAATTGCTTTCAAGAAAGCTGTAAATTTAACTATTTAGCCTAGGCAACACCAAAACTTGACATCTGTTCTGAACAAGTCTAAGGAAACCACTGAGAAAGCACCAATCAGAGATTGCATTTTTATGATGTCATCATGTAGACTTCTTATAAAGTATTTTACAGTATTTCAAAAATACAAAACACTAAAGTATTTTGATACAAAATACAAAGCCATTTTCATCAACCCTATCAAATACAAATTACAAAATACTGTTTTGTATTTGAAATACATGTATCATAAATACTGCCCATCTCTGATAATAACCAACTAGATAAAAAAGTTTGTCAAGACAAATTTTAAGTTGGCTTGAAAAAGCCGGTCCAGAAAGTTTGAAGCAGTTTTAAAAGCTTTCAGTTTGAAAGTTTCAGTTTTAGTTTAGTAATTTTGATAGAGTACTAGGGTGCTCTGTGTGGTTGCTAAGGTTTTGCTATGCGGTTGCTAGGGTACTCTGAGTGGTTGCTAAGATGTTGCTATGTGGTTGCTAGGGTACTCGGGGTGGTTGTTAGGGTGTTGCTATGCGGTTGCTAGGGTACTCGGGATGGTTGCTAAGGTATTCTGGGTGGTTGCTAGGGTACTCAGGATGGTTGCTAAGGTATTCTGGGTGGTTGCTAGGGTCTTGCTACACGGTTGCTAGGATGTTGCTATGTGGTTGCTAGGGTACTCGGGGTGGTTGCTAAGATGTTGCTATGTGGTTGCTAGGGTCCTCGGGGTGGTTGATAGGGTGTTGCTAGATTAAGTTTGATAGATTTAGTTTGATGGATAGATAGATAGATAGATAGATAGATAGATAGATAGATAGATAGATTAGATGAGTTTATGAGTTTGAATGAGTTTCAATGGATTAGAAATAGTACATAGAATGGCACTTGAGTCTAACTGAGTTTTTGAGTCTAATGGGCTTCCGTAGTTTAAATTTGAATTTTGACAGTTCATTTGAACATTCCGTCAATGAAAGTCAATGGGATTTTTCCGAGCTTTAACAGTCTTTTTTAGGAAAACCATAAGTCCGATCAGTTAGAAAAGATATAGCACACTAAGTCAGAACAGTCTGAAGATCTGACCCGAGTTTGGAGTATGTAGAGTTAAAGCTCTAGGAGGAGTTAGAGTTGGAAATTTTAGTCTCAGAAGAAAATAGCATAAAAGAAAGTTTGCTTTTTCAAGCCAACTTAACTAGTTAATAGTCAGAATTGGACCTTAGACCAAAGTTTTTTATATATATATATATATATATAACACTTTTTGAAGATTATAACCGTATGTTCTGCTGAGGAAGCTTCAATAGCTTTGTGAGAAATAAGAGACACGGTTTGCGGCGTCTCCATGTTGTGGCGATGGTGTAGACGGGAGACGTTTCAGTTCCGCGTGATCCATCGAGGTGTGATCACTTCTTCTTTCTCAGTTATGCTTGGCTCCTTTTCACAAAAGCACACACCGTTTCTTCTCCAGAATGACTTGTCGCATGTAATTTTGATTGTGCCTTAATGATGTCCCATTGACAATTTCTTATGAAACAAAGAGCGGCACTCGATGAGAAATGAAATATTCTTGATTTTAATGAGGGGTTTTGGTTATGAGCTGCGAGACATATGGTTTGCACTGATTACAAGTTCTGTCTCTGAGAATACCTGTCATATATGCGTTGTTTATGTTCTGGCATTGAAACGGAACTGAATGCCTTTTCATTTTTTCCTTTGTTGAACTAAAGTCAGACATAACCTGAAATAATGATACGGCAGCATATGAGCAAGTTTGGGGACATCTATTTTTTTTTTTTTTTTTTTTTTCTCTGTTTTTGTTTCATTAGATGCAGAATTGCAGCTGGAGAACTCTGTTTAAATTCAATGATTGTCATCAAAGCATTAATAGTGCAGATTTATATTGAACACATTCATAATGCAGTGAACTCTAAAGCAGCTTTGATGTTAAAATGTAGTTATAAGCTTTAATCGTTTGATTGGTCTTGTGGCATGTCTGAGTTTTAAGGTAGCATCATCTCTGTCGGTGTTTCTCCACGTCTGCTGAAAGGCGAACAGCTGTAAAGCTCAGATGCCGGGCTGCTCTCGTCTCCTCCTGAGGATTAGTAACTAAAGAGCTAAAGAAGTCTCTGCTCGTAAGATGGGAATGCTAGCGCATCTAAAAGCACACTGCTGAAGAAATGAAATCATTTTGTGCGTCTATGTTAATCTAAACACTATCTGGATATTCTGGGGCTATACGCATAAAAGAATGCATTTGAAAGCATGAAATCAATCCGTATCATTTAGTCATCCATTTTTAAAATGTTCTGGTCTTTTTTCCACACTGCAGAGGCACAATAGAATGTTCTTGGCCTTAAAATAGGCATGTATAGAGAAAGGAGCCTTACATTTTAGCGCTGAAAAAATTATTGTTCCTTGTCGGGGCTGTAGCTTGGCAGTAATGTGTATAATGTTTGTTTGCAAATATGCTGTTTTATTTGTTAGCTATGTTTGAATCAATGTACACTACCGTTCAAAAGTTTGCGGTCTGTAAGATTTTTTTTTAAATGTTTTTGAAGTCTCTTATGCTCACCAAGGCTGCATTTATTTCATCGAAAATACAGTAAAAACAGTAATATTGTGGAATATTATTACAATTTTAAACAACTGTTTTCTATTTGAATATATGTTAAAATGTAATTAAGTTGGCTTGAAAAAGCAAACTTACTGTTATGCTATTTTCTTCTGAGACTAAAATTTCCAACTCTAACTCCTCCTAGAGCTTTAACTCTACATACTCCAAACTCGGGTCAGATCTTCAGACTTAAGCCGGGGACACACCTAACAATTGTAAACCCGATTATGAATGTAATTTGATACTTACGACTGATCATGTCCAATCGCGCCGAGTCAGAGCCAGTTGCGTTCGGTGTTTACAGTTGGTGCTTAAAATCGTGCAGTGTGCTGCGTTTAACGATTCTAGTCTTGGAATTTTAGAAACAGTCATTGCCAGTCCTCCTCACAAAGATTCTTCTCAAATTTGATAATTCCCACTTCTGAAGTAGTGATTATGAGCAAATCGCATTCAAGTTTCGTTTTTTTTTTCTTTTTTCAAGGAAAGTCATCTTTACAATAGCACTGAGAGCACGTGAAGGCAGCATAATATTTGTGACCGATGACGTCTCTGTTTCCTTGGAGACTGTGTCAGGCGATTGTAAACAAGCGGCGAAATGGCGTCAAAACGTTTGAAACATAAAAACACATTGGACAACCGGTATGGAAGAAAAACTGGTTGAACTCTGGCAAGAGTACGAATAACGTTACAACATATCTTCGAAGGAATACCATTATAGAAGCGATAAGGAACGACACTGGGCTGCTATTGCGGAAGCTTTGAACGTGTCAGGTAATGTACAGGGCCGGATTATCCATAGACGGCATTGGGCGAGTGTCCTGGAGCACCAGCCAATATTATTTATCTGATACGGATACAAAATTAACAGTTGATACAGTATATACAGAGAGAATATAAAGAGCCCTGCCCCTTTGATCGCAAAATTGAAAGTGCCCTTTGAGGTCGCATTGTGGTAGTATAAAGTTAACGTTACTTCTGTGGTAATTTAATGGTCTGTACAGTGCCGTTTCAAGTCGAACAAGCTTCATTGAGAATCGCAGATTATCGTTGCTTAACAACGGCCGACACCACCGGAGTGCAAGCCCTAAAAATAGATTTAAGCATATGAATTACAAATATTCTACCTATTATTGAGATTTTGTTTACTCACCTCAAATTCTCTCTGTAGAGAACAAATCCATGTTGCCTCTCCAGCCAGGACCTCACACATATCCTGCGCGTTTTTCCTCTTTTTTAGTTATTTTCCGCACAGATATAGCTGCAGATGAAGAGCGCGAGCTGTTTGTTTACATCCATTTTCAAGATCCCGAGCACAGTGTGTTGCTTAGCAGCGGTCTCAATCATAAACGTTTGTGTTCTTCTCCGACTGTCAACGATTAAAATCGGCTCCAGTCGAAGGAAACAATCGCTATGTGTGTTCAGTTCAGTCTTAGAATGTTTCAGCTAATCGTTAGGTGTGTCCCCGGCTTTAGTGTGCTATATCTTTTCTAACTGATCAGACTTACGGTTTTCCTAAAAAAGACTGTTAAAGCTCGAAAAATCCCATTGACTTTCATTGACGGAATGTTCAAATGAACTGTCAAAATTCAAATTTAAACTACGGAAGCCCATTAGACTCAAAAACTCAATTAGACTCAAGTGCCATTCTATGTACTATTAAAGTCCCTTTAAGACAAGTCATTTCACTCGGTGGTCATCTTTGAAATGCCTCTCGGGAATCCTGGGCAGTGGGCATCATGCCCTATCTCTTTGAATGGGGAAACATCAAATTCTCCAAAACTGTTCGTCAACCTTACGATTAAATTTCATATTTGAAATCACCAATGAAATCTAACAACAACCGACTCATACATTTAGTTTCTAAACGCTCGAATCATGACAAAAAACTGTATTTTTCAGGTTGGATTAAGCTAATGCGCATGCGCAGACCTAAATGTGCGTCTCTTCGGAGGCGCGCGTCTGACTGTTTCTATAGAAACCGGCAATTCTAATGGCCGCTGAAGTGACGCGATGACTTTACCAGTCGGCGATTGGCTCTTATTTAGAAGGCGGGACTTATTCTGCCATATTGCGTGTTACACTTTCTCCCATTCAAAACTATACGAGTGACACGTCTTGTGTTATTCCATAGTCTTTGGTACTATTTCTAATCCATTGAAACTCATTCAAACTCATAAACTCATCTATCTATCAAACTAAATCTATCTATCAAACTAAATCTATCTATCAAACTAAACCTAGCAACACCCTATCAACCACCCCGAGTACCCTAGCAACCGCATAGCAACACCTTAGCGACCACCCCGATTACCCTAGCAACCGCATAGCAACACCTTAGCGACCACCCTGAGTACCCTAGCAACCGCATAGCAACACCATAGCGACCCCCGAGTACCCTAGCAACCACATAGAAACACCATAGCGACCACCCTGAGTACCTTAGCAACCGCATAGCAACACCCTAGCGACCACCCTGAGTACCTTAGCAACTGCATAGCAACAGCCTAGCAACCACCCAAAATACCTTAGCAACCATCCCGAGTACCCTAGCAACCGCATAGCAACACCCTAGCAACTACCCCGAGTACCCTAGCAACCACATAGCAATATCTTAGCAACCACTCAGAGTACCCTAGCAACCACATAGCAAAACCTTAGCAACCACACAGTACTCTTATCAAAATTACTAAACTAAAACTGAAACTTTCAAACTGAAAACTTTTAAAACTGCTTCAAACTTTCTGGACCGGCTTTTTCAAGCCAACTTAAAGTTTGTCTCGACTCAACTTTTTTATCTAGTTTATTCCTGTGATCAAAGCTGAATTTTCAGCATCATTATTCCAGTCTTCAGTGTCACATGATCCTTCAGAAATCATTCTAATATGCTGATCTGCTGCTCAAGAAACGTATTATCTTTTACTTTTATCTTAACTTAATATTATCAAGAAACTTATCTTATTATCATCAATGTTGAAAACAATTGTGCTGCTTAATATATTTGTGGAAACAATTATATTTTTTTTCAGGATTGTTTAATGAGAAAGTTTTAAAGAACAGCGTTTATTTGATACAGAAATAATTTCTAACAATGTAAAAGTCTTTACTGTTTCTTTTGATCAATTTAATGCATCCTTTATAAAAAAAAAAAAAAAAAAAAAGCTTCATTTCTTTCAAAAACGTCTTACCCCACTCTTTTTAACAGCAGTGTATATGGAGAAACATGCTTTCTGCATACATATTATATCAGTTACCATCTTGGCTCATGAATATTAATTACATGAAGTGGCGCTCATCCAAAACTCATACTTGATTTGCTTAAAGACAGATGTTTCAAACAACTACTCATAGTATGTGTGCCACTTACTTCACAATGCAGAGGCTACTATGTGTCTTAAAGTTGACATTTTACTACTATTTCCTTTTTTTCCACCATTAACAAGCAACATGAAACTGATAATATTTCTGGAGAGGTTTATTGTCTGCTAGGCAAGATCATTGAAGTCTGCTCACTTAAAAGTAACAGCAAACCTATTAACTGCAGTATTTGATGGATTAATAATGTCTGTAGAATAAATGGTGCAGTACAAGTTGAAGTTTAATACTCGGAGTTAGATGTTTGTTCAAACCATTAATCCTAAGTATGAGCAATTATAATGCTTGCATTAGCTTTTGAACAAGATATAAGATCTCACTTGGCCTAAAGTTATAAACAGAGGCTCATAGACGCGTCCAAATGTCTTGGCCCTCTTGCACGTAGGCATCTTGCTCACAGGGGGACTGAACAGCACTAGCTGTGGCCCAGCACAACATCTTCCCTGTATTCTCAGCCTGAGCAGGAAAGACATTGGCAGGCAAGACGCAGACCCTGGTTTTGGCTCCGAATCCCCCAAGTGTCTCTCCTTCCTCTCATCTTCTGTGTGATTCTCCCGCCCAGCTGCAGAGCCAGAGACGGAGCTAGACCGATTTATGGTAACACTACTTTATTTCAAACCTTTATTAATGATGTTTTACAAACATTTTTTACAATATGATAACGTGTATTATAAAACAAATAGTTCTAATTCTGATTAGAAGAGCTGTGATGTAATTCTGCTTCATTGCCCGCCTACCTTTTCAGCAGTGCTGCTTCCAGAAGTATTCCATCCCCATAGGGATTTTAAAAAGCCTTTGTGAAAGAGTTATAAACCATGAACCAAGCCAACCAGCTATGAGGTGAATCATAACATTACAAACTTTGATTTGAAGAAAAAAAAAGTTTTGGAAAATCGGACGAAAAGACAAAGGTACAAACTTTAGTG
Source organism: Chanodichthys erythropterus (assembly GCF_024489055.1). Classification (NCBI taxonomy): domain Eukaryota; kingdom Metazoa; phylum Chordata; class Actinopteri; order Cypriniformes; family Xenocyprididae; genus Chanodichthys; species Chanodichthys erythropterus. Next base: position 4,582,445 of record NC_090226.1, on the reverse strand, counting down.
TGGGGAAGAACTACAATCCCATGAAGCACTGTAAACAGCAGCAGAATCTAATTAAAAACGAGTATAAAAAAGTATATAACTACTCATTTACAAATGTTGATTTTATATATGTATATATATGTTACATATTTTAAGTTTATTTAAAAATATGCATACATATATATATATATATATATATATATATATACATATATATTGACATTTTGAGAACTTAGAGATTCAATTACGTCATTTGTGGTGCTTCATGCGAGTGGGTGGAGCTAAATAGCTATTTTGGCATATTTTGCTTTTTTGACTCTCTGATTGGTGTAATTTTCTGTTCAGAATCATGGGTAATGTAGTTTTTCACCAGGAATTCTGCTATTAAATATGATTATTTTAAAAATAAGACTTTAGCAGAAACAAATACCATGGATTAACAACATTGTTGCTTACAGTAGGTCTGTCTTTAAAGCTTTATAATTTATCCTTAAAATCAATTTCCATATTTTGTTTTTATTTATTTTATTTTATTTATTTTTTAAAAGAGGACAATGCACATTAATTAACACAAGAAACAAGTCTCTTATGTAAATGTGCCAGATTTAGCCATTCTGGCTAATTTTCATCTGCAGTCCCTGGCAGGTTGATGGTAAACACACACACAAAAACAAAAAAATACATACAAAACCAAAAACAAACAAGGAACCACTATTTATGAAGAAATATTTGATTATCCAATAACCACCCTTACATCATTTTAGAGAAAGCAGCAAGAGATGTAATATTTCATATGGAGAGTTTTTTCTTCCAGAACCCAACTGTTGCACTCTATTACATGACTCTGTGGAATATTTGATTCTGATTGGCCAATCGGAGCATTCCGTGGACAAATATTTTTGCATAATGACCATAGTCCCAGGCACCGGATTTCTAAGTTTCATGTCTCTCAGACGACTCACTTTCTTTTTGCATACTTAAAAAAAAAAAAAAAAAATCAACTCAGTATTTGTTCATATTTATTAATTTATTTTGTTTGTAGTTGTGTTATTGTAAATGAGTTAAAATGGAGTCAACTTTATCTAAAAAAATGCACAAATGGCCATCCAAAGTGACATTTATTTTTATAGAGCATGTACAATGCATATTGTTTCAAAGCAGCTTCATATTAATGAACAGAATTCATCAACTACGAAACAAGTTCAGTTTAATGCACACTGCAAAACATTTTCTTAGTATTTTTGTCTTGTTTTCAAACATCTAAACATTCTTAATTCAAGATACATTTACTTGAGAAGCAGCATTTACTGAAAAATTGATCAAAGTAAAGTAAGAAAAATAATCTTGTTTTCCCTTTGAATTAAATTTATTTTTCTTCCCCCACTGACAGATATTTTTTTCTTGTTTTAAGCAGAAAATCAATTCTGATGATTTTGATGAACACAAAACTTAATATCTTAAGTCATTTTAAGTAATCTTAAGTCATGCAACTTCATTCAGCGTCATTTTGCTTCTCAAGTAAATGTATATTGACTTAAGAATTTTTAGATATTGGTAATAGAAATCAAGACAATTTTTTTTTTTTTTTTTTACAGTAAGTATTCAGCTCAAGTCAGTTCAATGTTGATTCAATTCAGTTTATTAAGTGTCAAAAAAGTGTTGCAAAGATAGTGTCATTATCCAACACAATTCAGTTCAGTCTTTTAAACTCCAGTCAGGGTGACCAAATTATCTCATACATATTCTTTATCATGCAGATTATAAATACATATATTTCAACACTTATAAATGTCAAGAAAGTAGTTGTTAATTACTTGCTGAAAGTTAAATTGTTACCTTTTTCTTTAAAAGCTGTTCACACTGAAAACATTCAAACTTTTATTGGATAACTGAGTGTTTACATTTGAGAAAATTGGATATATGTATAAATGTACAGCAAATTTGGCATAATGTGAAAAAATAACTTTTCTGTGGCTAAAAAGTTTGTGCATTTCAGCAGACATCTGAAATTGGTTATGTGACACTAGCAGAAAAGCAATGGATTTTTAATGGATTATGTTGAATCAATGTCAGGAGAGCAAGTAGTGACTCCAGTTTGGAGGTTGGAAGTCTATAACTGAATCAGATATTGCCATGAGAAACGGACTGAGAAGAGATGGAGCTGCAAGCCGATACGCAGACATGGTTTTATCTGCGCCTCAAGCACTTAATCAGAAAATCCATCAGAGGATGTGGTGGCCTCTTGTTCATAAATAACACACTGATCTGAAATTGAATGTCCTGCTTTTTTAACTGCTAAAATGAGGGAGGAAGGATATTTGATAACCATATTTGATGCACAGCTTGTTCTGCGTGGGAAAATTTGAGATTGTAAAGATTCTGACAGTATTATCATTCAGCAATCCAGCATTATTGAGCATTAAAGTTACAAAAAGTGCAGAATTTCAGGAATATTAGGACAGAGTCATAAGGTATACACGATGAACGATCCAGATATATATACGGTGTCAGAAAAAGCCCCATTGTTGAATCTGATTTTAACATTTGATATATTTAATAAGAATAGATTGTATGCTGTATTCTAGTAGTGGGTATACTTGAATTATTTGACTGTGTTATGCTTACCTTTAAAAAAATGATAACAGTTTATGCTGTCATAAAGGTAAGGAAATATTTTTTTGTAAGGAAATCTATATTTGTATGACTTAAAAACTATTTCTTTCAAATATCATTTTTAAGCATTACATTTCCAAAAATTAAAAACTAAATTTCACACTGTTGCAGAAATAATAGGCTCACAATATGTTCATTCACAATTCAATTGTATTTTTATTTTATTTCACAATTTGCATATATTTATAGATCATTTTATCCACTATAAAATGTTTTGTTGTTTATGTGTGAAACTTATTTTAAGTTAACTGTTTTTATTCAAGTCATAAATATTATTTAAGATGACATATGACTGAATAAATTAGGCTTAATAAGTTTACATGAATAAGATCCCTGTGTTCAGTGTGTTCTCTTGGAAGTATCTGATTGTGATATTTTCCTTAAAAAATATTTTATATATATATATATATATATATATATATATATATATATATATATATATATAAATCTCCAGGAAATTAATTACCCATTTTCCTTATTTTCTGTAAACCAAAATCTTTTCTGCATTAAAATCTGATATCATTTCAATAAAAAAAAAAAAAAAAAAACTATTAATCAATAAATATATGCATAGGATTGTAGCCGTAGATGATGCATAAGAGGTGTGCTGGATGTAAAGATAGGGATGTGCATATCCAAACCCTGCATTCTGATTGGCTGCTCTGTGTGACAGGCAGCGCTGAACACGCCCCCATGCTGCGCCTGGTGATGTTGCATGTGCCCAAGTGCAGGCAGGCAGTTTTGAAAGCAGTTCCTGATAGAGGCTACTGCTCCGATTCTACACTGGCAGAGAACAAGAGAGGGAGTGAGCGAGGGAGAGGGGAGAGCGAGAGAGAGACAGAGGGAGAGGGAGAGAGAGAGATTTCTCCCCGTGCGCCGGGTCCACATTTGCACGATGGCATCAGATCCAGGGCTGCTGCCCCTCTTAGTGTGGACTATATCAATGCAGGTCCTGGGCTCCAGAGGAACGTCTAATAATGAAGGTAAGTGTGTGTGTGTGTCATACAGATGGGAATTTATGCTGTCTTGCTCTCAGATGTCAGGGTGATGGGGAGACCGGGGCTAGTTGTCACACAGGGAAGTTGTTACAACGTCTGTATCTCAGTAACTATAAGAATAAGACTTTAAAGTTAATCTAATGTGTTTTATCATTTTTTTTATCCTCCAAACTAAAATTCCTATATCATCATATTGTACTTTTCTCTTTTCTCCATTGCTCTATTGTAAAGCGTCCTTGAGTTGGTAGAAAGGCACTATATAAAATAATCATATTACTATTATTATTTTTGTCACAGCTGTTAGATGACCACAATAAAACAAGAGTGAAAAATCAGCCCTATAATGAACATAATTCCAAAATGTTCTCAGGAGTCAGTTTTTTTCATAAATATCTGGTTTATATAAGTTGTTTAAATGTTGTAATTTTGTACAGTGCAATTTATGATTGCCAGAAAGGTAGTTTGATATTTTTGTATGTTACCTTTTCTCGTTTTGCATAATTTGATTTGTGTATCAGTTTGAATTCTGCTAAAAAAGCACATAATAGGCTGTTTAAAGGCGGTGACTTAATCTATAAACAGTGACAACATGCCCCACTATCACCAAAAGTCAATGTGTGTTTTTTTAAAGTAAACAGCTTTTTATGTAGGCAAAAAAAATATTGACTTTCAAAAATAAACCTTATCTGAGAAATATGCCCTGGAGTTAAAAGTGTGACAACTAGCCCCGGTCTCCCCTTGATGATATTTGACCATTAAATACTTGTATTCATCAGTTCAGGAAAACTTTAATTGAGAGTGACGTGCATGTGCGTGTGTGATAAAAATGATTTGGAAAGTGCACGTATATCACAAAGTAAGTGTGTGTGTTTGTGCGTGTGTGGGCTGATCGGTTGCTGTGAAAGAGGGAACACACTGCCTGTTCGGATCTGTCATTGTGATTGAACTGATCCTGCCACTTTTTCAGACTTCTGCTGGGCTCATCGGTGCGATAACATCCACAATGAGAGCATTTCTGCTTCTTGTTAGGGTTTCTGATAGAAATCTGCCATCGTTTCACTGACTACATGACTATATCATGCCATAAATCCTATATTTTTGAGCATTACATTGCCATAAAGGGCACTGTTGGATGAGGATGAGGTCTTTTCTCAATGATGCACATCAGATCATATCTAACATCAGATCATCACGGATGTGTTCGCTTACACACACGCTGTTGTCTTGTTAAGTTAGCGGTATCATATGCTCTGTCAGACTGTGTGGTCATTCACTCTTATATCTCGTTCTTCAAAATTGTCAAAATGAAAAATTCTGCATCTGTGTAATTTGTCTAGATCAGAGGTTATCAACCTTTCCAACTCATGGTCCCCATTAGACTTTTAATTCTTTATTATTAACTTTCAGTAATTAGTTTTCATTATATTAACAAGCACTACCTTTTGCATCTTTTACATCAGAAATGATTTAATAACGGTTTTACCGGTTTTCCATCTGATGATGTCAGCACGCTGATCTCGTGCGTAACCGTAGGTGTTCGTTCGTAAAATGTGCACATACCTTTTTGTACGTTTTATAAATTAAAATATATTATAAATATATTATAAATTCATCCTTATCCATGAATTCTATTCCATTCTGTTCTATTCAGTTCTAATCTATTCTTTTGATTGTCGTTACATATTTACTTATTAAATTAATCAAATTTATTCTAAAATGTATTGTAAAAATTTAAATATAGTGCAAATATATTATAAATTCCTCCAATAAATTCTATTCTATTCTATTTCTTTACATACATATATTTTCTAAGAAATGAGATTAATATGTAAATGTATGCATGTAAAGAAAATCAATAGAATAGAATAGAATTCATAGGATGAATTTATAATATATTTTTATTTATTGTATTTAATTCTAATCTATTCTATTAATTGTTTTACATATTTACTTGTTAATCTAATTTATTCTAAAAGATAATACCAAATATATTATAAATTCCTCAAATTAATTCTATCATATTCTATTGATTTTATTTGCATGTATACATTTACATATTTTTTAACAAATGTGATTAATTTAATGTTATAAATAAAAATATATTTCAAATATATAATAAATTCATCCTATGAATTCTATTCCATTATTCTATTCTGTTCTATTCTATTCCGTTGATTTTCTATGAACCTCAAAGATTCTGATTCATAAACAGTTGCACATCTCTAAATTAGTTGTTATAAATAAAAATATATTGCAAATATATTATAAATTCATCCTATGAATTCTATTCTATTCTGTTCTATTGATTTTCTGTGAACCTCAAAGGTTCTGATTCATACAGAGTTGCACATCTCTAAATTAGTTATAAATAAAATCTATTGCAAATATATTCATCCTATGAATTCTATTCCATTCTATTCTGTTCAATTCTATTCTACTGAATATCTATGAACCGCCAAGGTTCTGATTCATACACAGTTGCTAATCTCTAAATTAGTTTTATTAGTATATAAAGTATCAGTCTTCATACAGCCAGCATTATTGAAAACCTGAGCTGTAGAATATTGTATTCCTCAGTGGTTGATCTCTGTTTTATTGTCATATCATATTTGTTTACTATGTGGACAGGAAACAGTTGTGACCTCGTGACCTTATCCAGCCTCTGGATACGTGACTGTTTTCCCCTGTTTCCAGCCGTCGCGTGTTTTTCAGCTCAGGGAGAGGGTTTGCGTGTGGCGGAGACGGCAGCTTGACACGGATGTTCTGCTCAGACACTCTAAGTGAACACACGGTTTGCGTGATATTTCTGCCTCTCCAGTCACTGTCACAAACCGTTCAATACAGCGTAAAGACCACTGAGGTGAGAGAGAGCGAGAGAAAAACATCTAGATGAGAGTTGTGCTGCCTAACAAGGGCTAAAAAACTGAACGGAGGAGACCGGGGCTAGTTGTCACGCAGCGAAGTTGTCACAATGGCTTAATCTCAGAGGTTCTGAGGCAAAAGTCTAACGCATAAATGCTTGTACCAATGCAGCATCATATTTTTGAACAAGTTGAATATGTTCCAAATATTTAATAGCTTTTTTTTTGACTTTTTTTTTTTTTTTTTGACTTTCAAAAATAAACCTTCCCTGAGAAATATTCACTGGAGTAAAAAGTGTGACAACTAGCCCCGGTCTTTCCTATACAGTGTATAAACCTTAAAATACCTTTCAATTTCACCTTTAATTTAACACTTTCAATGACATCTCGGTAGAAATTTGTTCTGAACGAGTTGCGGTGACAAAAGAAAACAAGGCACCTATTTTCAGCTCTCAACTGACAAGACGCATGTTTGAAATTCAAAATAACCCTGTGTCTTTAATGCTACACAGTTTCTGTGCATTACTGCTGAAGCATTTTGTTGAATTGTTCCATTAACCTGCACAAAAGTCTTTTGAAAATCCCTGTTGAAAAGAACTTTTACCTGCCCTATAAAGTACTGTAGCTTTTGTGTGAGTGCGATTTTAAGCTGGAGTTTGCAGTGCATTGCATAAAACATCCAAGTGATTTTTCTCTGTAGTGTTGATTGTGTTGTGCATGTTCTTGTGTAAAAGATGAATCATGTTGCCAGAGATGCTAAAACTTAATGCGATTTTTGTCATGATTAAAAAGGCATTCGAAAATGTTGACATCAAGTCTAACACAGAGAGAAAGAAGTGATTATGAAGTCAGAGAGAGCACAATAATAATTGTAAGAAAAACTGTACTTTGTTTTTATCATCAGGCATGCAATCAGACGTACTGAAATGTAATGGATAATAGATCATTTTATAAACACATTGTGAAGTGTGACCATGTTAGTTTTTGCTCAGGAGCTTGAACCCGATTGATTAAAAGTCTTTGGTCTTCTTAAATTAAATTAAATTAAATTAAATTAAATTAAATTAAATTAAATTAAATTAAATTAAATTAAATTAAATTAAATTAAATTGAATTAAATTTTATTTTGCTGAAAGACAGTAACAGAGTGAGAGATGCCCAATTAATTTCACACCCAAAGTGTAAGGACAAAACATTATTGAGACCAAAAAAAAAAAAAAAATTGTGAGTACCTTCTCATCTAGAGTTAGTTCTCCATTGTGTGATTTTCTAGATTGGCCCTTAATCCAGAACATCATTGGAATACTTATCAGTGGATCTGCGGGATTTATATTCGAAACTAATTCAATTTTAGTCAGTGTCTCAAAGTACCTTTGCATGGTGATAAATGAATGAAACCTTGAGTGATTGGCACTTGTCTGATTAGAAAACACTAGCATGAATGTTGTTTTGTGAGATATTAATGTTCCGCTCTGATGATTTTACAGCACACTCAAGGTTTGAACATGAACCTTTTGGGGTTTCTGTAGCTGTGAGGGACCCTCAAGGTCCATATCTGAACCGCTTTAGTAAGAACCCTCTTTAAAGGCGTCAAAGATCTTTCAGAGATCCTCATACACAAGCTGCACTGGCTCTTACAATTATAATTATATTATTACTTCATTGATCCATGATGTAGTCATCTTAATGCTCAAAAAATCAAGTTTGGCAGTAGAAGTTCATATTTAAGCTCTAATTCTTACTCTTTAATTCATTTTTGTTAAAGAAATTACCCATTTTTGGCCGTTAGTTTCGTCAATCTCATTTATGGAATTGTCTTCAATCTTATGTGTATTTATGAACATGATAATTAAGCTAGATTATAGTCAATATCAACAGATTCTGAGTTAAATGAAGTCGTGTTTATTTATTGCTTATACACTGTATAAAATAGTTTCATGATTTATCATAACATGTTTTCTTTTGTCAAATCAACTTAGATAATGTGGTTCAGATGACAAAATATTTTGAGTTTCTGTTGATTAAACCAACCACCTTCATTGTATTAACTCAAATTTTTAATTTCAATGAACTCAAAATTTTAAGGCAACTTACTTTTAAGTTAAATCAACAATTATTTTTTAAACATTGTATTTGTTTTTAATTAAAGTTTTTAAGTTTTTATAAAAGGCAAAAATATGTTTGCGCTTTTACAATAGTAAAAACAACTGTATCTGTGTTATTTTAATATCATTGAGATTGTTTTTGAGTTTTTATTAATATTTTGAAGCAGTTTTAATTTCTGCTTTCATTTTAAGTTTTAGTTTTAGTATTTTTATTTTCATTTCAATTCATTTTAATAGTTTTTATGTATGTCTATGGAGTTTTTATTGACTTTTATTTCAGTTTTAGGTTTAGCTATTTTAGTACATCAAGGTAAACTCAAAATATTATGTACGGAAGAGGATTAGGGCCAAGCAATAATAAAAAAATAAAACCTTCTCGAGATTAAAGTTGTTAAATTTCCAGAAAAAACTTGTTAAATTTCGAGAAAAAAGTCAAAATAAAATGTTGAGAATAAACTCGTTAAATTACGAGAAAAAACTCGTTAAATTTCAAGAAAAAAGTCGAGATAAAATGTTGAGAATAAACTCGTTAAATTACGAGAATTTTTTTTAAAATTACGAATTTGTTAAATTATGAATTTGTTCTCATAATTTATCGACTTTTTTCTCGTAATTTAATGACTTTATTATCAACATTTTATCTCGACTTTTTTCTCGAAATTTAACAACTTTAATCTCGAGATGGTTTTATTTTTTTATTATTGCTTGGCCCTAATCCTCTTCCGTAATTATGTCATCTGAACCACATTAATTATTTAAGTTGATTTGACAAAAGAAAAAATGTGATAACAAATCACGTATATAATTTTTTACAGTGTAGTATATTTAAGCTTTTAAGCTTGGTAGTTTAAGTAAAATCGTCTTAAAGTGCAACGAACGAAACTACTGATTTTTCAACATTCATATTTTTTAAACTCGTGCAGTATGCGATCAAGATTCTAGATGCTTACGCTTCCGCATGTAGGTTACATCAAAGCTTCAATGGCTTTAAAAGCGGGAAGAAAATTGACAGTTGAAGTGTGACAGTGGGAAAAAAAATCCCAAAGCAAATCCTTATCTTTCCAGGGAGGAAACAATAATTCCCAAACAGGACTGTCAAATCCCTTTTCTCTCTTTATATCCATGCGGGAGGCAGAGGAAAGAGATGGCAGTCCTGCTCTGTAATTGGGGTCTCAGCATCACAGGGTTCATGCACAATTTCAGGTGGGTTACGCACAATTTCCCCGACTTGTCCTGCTGTTTTGAGGCCTCGTACCGCCTTCCTCCTGCAGGATGCGTTTGCTCTGATCTGTTTAGCACTATTTTACTGAGCGTCTCGTGTTGATACAGTGACAGGAATGCAGTGTGTGAGATGCATTATGATTTCTTACATGTCCGTCCTCGTTGTGGAGAAAAAGCAGAGCTGAAACCTGCACGTGGCTCTCTGTGTCTTGGGAATCTGATATTGATTGCGGTCTGTTTGTGACTTTGATAAGTGGGGATACGGCAATGGGTGAAAGGCACTAGGCATTTCAAGGGAAGCTGTATTGCAGTGCTTTAGCATCATAAGGTTGTGAGTTCACTTCCCAGAGGAGAACAAGAGGGACACTGAGATCCTATATCTTTACACTGCATACACTCATCTTAGTATTTCAGTCTTGGGTTTTGTTGCTATCCACTAAAATATATATACACTACCATTCACTGCCCGTTTGGCGTCAGTCACTTTTTTTTTTAAATTAATTTTTATTCAGCAAGGATGCATTAAATTGATCAAAAATTGATTTATAATGTTACTAAAGATTTCTATTTCAAATAAATGCTGTTCATTTGAACTTTCTATTGAGCAAAAAATCCTGGAAAAAAAATCTAGCAGGGTTTCCACAAAAATAATAGGCAGCATAACTGTTTTTAACATTAATAATCAGAAATGTTTCTTGAGCAGCAAATCAGCAAATTAGAATGATTTCTGAAGGATCACGTGACACTGAAGACTGGAGTAATGATGCTGAAAATTCAGCAAAATAGAAAACTGTTATTTAAAATTGTAATAATATTTTAAAATGAAACTAATTTAAAATTTTAAAATAAAAATATTAAAAAATCATACTGACCCCAAACTTTTGGACAGTAGTGTAAATTAAATATCCTTGAAGCAAAACAACAAATGTTATCGAATGAAGCAGAAAAAAAAAAAAAAAACTTAATTTAAAGCGAAAACAAACTCATTGGCAAATAGTCTCTCCCCCCACCTCCATTTTAAGAGAGAAAAAGCCCTTTGTAGTTCTCTCTGTATGATGTCTAATCATGTTAAAGCTTACAGTGAAGCATTTGCAATTATCTGCTCATATATGATTACATTCTCAAAGTTCACAGGATCATTCCAGGATCTTGTTTTGTCGAAGCTACAATGTTGCCCGTGCGCCATCAGACAATCTTGATCAGACAACACTGTTGACAGTCTGGGTTTGCAGTAGTGTTACGAGGATATCGAAATCAATACAGGCAGTTTGGTGCTCATGTTTAGTGGCAGATAGGGCTGTCGAGTAGACTCACTTGGGTTTGGAATGGAGACTTGATTCACAGAAATAGTGTATGTCATTTGGTCTTGCTAAATGCATTCTGCATTTCTGTTCCCGACCCTATAATGAAATGTGTCAGTCCACGCAATTTGCTCTAGTACCATCCTGAACGAGACGAACAGACCGTGTGAAAAAAGAGCCACTTGATGCTGTTTTTCAGGATCAAGGTAGGGAGATAGAGACAGGGAGAGTGCGAGAACGAAAGGAGATAGATGGCGTTTGGGCACAGTGGAAAATGGAGTGCCCACAGCAGACATAAACGAATGCCTGTGTTGAACTTTATGGCAGTGCTTGTGCCGTGACAATCTACTGCTCCAGCCAGAGGGCCCTTTTCTGTCACGCTGACCAGATGCACCTCAGCATCCCTGTGTGATGGAGAGCAGAGCAGAAAGCCCAAACTCCTCTGTGTGCTTGTGCCGCAGGAGTCCTCAAACAGTTATTCTTCAGCCTGCAGAGACGCATCCTCAAACTAGAGATCAGGTGAAGGAACTAATCTGGTTTGAAATAATTGGATTAGGTTTAGTCCAATAAATATTTTTGAACCGACAGTCACCATTAATTGTGCCAGACCAGGATTAAGCTTTATCTAAACAGACACCTTTTAAAGTTTTGGTTTTACCGGAATTATGCAGAATCTCAGTGAATTCATGCTTTTTATGACTTTATTTAATTATCCAAAAATGCATTTTATACATGCAATGACATAAAAAAGTATAAATACAGTAATGTATATATTGTGTTTATTTTTATGTATTTATAATTATTTTATTATATTAATTGTATGAAATTCATTCTTGTTTTTAAATTATTAAAATAATTATTTTTCTTTTTTTGCTGTGAGAAAAAAAAGTGATGTAATGCTCATGGAAAAAAATAGTCTGAAAATGATAAAATTCTTGAAAAAAGTAGAGAAGCAGTTAAGGTTAGTTTTATATTTTATTATTATAATATTTATAAATGTTTAATTTATTTATATATATATATATATATATAATATATATATAAACACACACTGTAAAAAATTATTTGCATGATTTATCACTTTTTTCTTTTGTCAAATCAGCTTTGATAATTAAGATTTTTTCAAAAAAAAAAAAAAAATCTAAATTTTAAGACAACCAGGTAACTTATTTTTCAATATTTTTTTTTTACAGTATATATATATATATAAAGTATAATTCTGACTTTTTTCTCTAAATTGCGAGATATAAACTTGCAATTCTGACTTCTTTTCTCAGAATTGAGAGAAATAAACTTGCAATAGTGAGTTATAAAGTCTGATTCTGAGGGAAAAAAATGACTTTTTTTCTCAGCATTGCGAGTTTATATCTTATAATTCTGACTTTATAACTCACAATTATTTTGATAAATCAGAATTATAGCTTCTTTTTAAATTATTATTCAGTGACGGAAACACGCTCCAATACGGAAAACGTCATGAAATGATTTATGTGGTTGAAAACTGTTACTTTTTAACTTGTTTGCTACACCACTTTACATTTTCAAAGTCCTTAATTCAAAAAGTGTTTCATTACTAAATGAAATCAGAATTAATGCAAATATTTTACTTCCAAGAACTAATTTCTTCCTCTTCTTTTTTCATAATTTTTGGTGTCCTTTTTTGTCACTGGCCTGTTTATGGAATTTTTCAGATTCGAGTTTAAATACAGATTTATTGTGACATCAAGTCATATTTAGTCTTTTCTTCAAGTGCTTTCTGGTGTCTGAGATTGAATTGGGGAATATTTTGAGCCTAGAAGACTCTTCTGTGTTCCAGCTCGCTCTGCGTCACAACGCAAAATACGTGATACAATGTGATACAGTGCTCTTGAAACTCCGTCTGATGCTCAGTGATGGATTACTCCCTCGCTTTTCATGGTGGAAATGTATTTTAAACCTCATAATCTGCACATAAATCAAAGGTTTAACCTAATTCAGTGATGGGGTGAACGTGGTGGAAGTCTACAGTGAGATCTCAACAACCAACACTCTCGCAGCAGTATTGATGCTTCGCGCTCGCACATTCATCACATTAAAAGGTGACGAATAAACTCATCATTTAAAGCGAGCGCAGATGATATAGAAGGTAGAAAAATTAATAAAGATTATTTGAAAGAGAGAAGAGCAGCCCATTCTGAGGAAAAAGATTTATTTAATATCTCTTTCACCCCGTTGCATCAGCGTACAACAAGTTTTTTAGGTTGCGGCCCAGATTATAGGAGAAAATATCTGGCTTGCGCACTAAAGGTTTAATAGAGGTGTGAGCGCGGCTTGATATTTCTCATATACGTTAAATAATTACCAGCAAAAACTTGTTTACTTAAACAACACACTTTCCCGAGGCTTTTAAACCTGTGGAAAATCAAGTTATAGTTTGGTGATGAAAGAAATAATCTCTTTTTCCAAGCAGTGAGTTTTGACATTGTTTATTTTTAGACTTTTTATTGAGAAACGTAATAGTGCCGGAGCCGTAGTGTCATATCAGTGGCGACGTGGCTTTGAAATGCATTGCCCATTTTCAGTCGAGCGTGTCTTGTCATTTCACGGGGTACGGCTGAAATTGTCACACGCGTACGCGCCGTTCTATCAGCGAGCAATCGTTTAGTATCTACTCTATTGTACTGGACTTATTTCCATTAAATGCTATCAGAGTGTATAGATTCACCTCAGTGCTTCCATTGAATGGCAGCCCAACACTAAAGCCTTTTATATGGATTAAAATATGTCTATCTATGACTGTCAAAAAAGACTTATCGTTGTTCATCTGAGAAAGACTTGTGTTGCGACTTATCCTGACTGCTATATGAGAAACCATGCATTGCTGTAAGGGATTTACTGATTTAGTCAAATGATTTTGTCTGACATGCTGAATGCGAACACAAATCGGGCTTATGTTTGTCAAGCCTAGGAAACTCTGAAGAAATTAAATAAAGTGAATTTATAAGCAATGTAGATTTCGGTTCCCTACAGAGATGACACAGAGAGCATAAAGATGATCTTTCTGTGACTTTGAGGTGTATCTTTTAGAAACAGACAGACACTTTAATTAAAAAATTATCAGAGAGCTTGGTGGGCAGGAATCAGTTCGAGAAGAGTGTAAAGGCCTGTTCTATGGAAGCTTGTTTCTGCCACTAAATAAAAAAATAAAAAAAGGTAATTGTGACTTTAGAACTCACAATTCTGACTTTAGAACTCGCAATTCTGACTTTATATCACGAAATTGTGACTTTATATCTCGCAATTCTGACTTTATATCTCCCAATTCTGACTTTATATTTTGCAATTCTGACTTTATATCTCCCAATTCTGACTTTAGAACTCACAAATCTGACTTTATATCACGCAATTGTGACTTTATATCTCGCAATTCTGACTTTATATCTCCCAATTCTGACTTTAGAACTCGCAATTCTGACTTTATATCACGCAATTGTGACTTTATATCTCGCAATTCTGACTTTAGAACTCACAAATCTGACTTTATATCACGCAATTGTGACTTTATATCACGCAATTCTGACTTTGTATCACGCAATTCTGACTTTATATCTCACAATTCTGACTTTATATCTCGCAATTCTGACTTTAGAACTCACAATTCTGACTTTATATCTCGCAATTCTGACTTTATAACTCACAAATCTGACTTTATAACTCGCAATTCTGACTTTATATCACGCAATTGTGACTTTAGAACTCACAATTCTGACTTTATATCACGCAATTCTGACTTTATAACTCACAATTCTGACTTTATATCTCGCAATTCTGACTTTATAACTCACAAATCTGACTTTATATCACCCAATTGTGACTTTATATCTCGCAATTCTGACTTTAGAACTCACAATTCTGACTTTATATCTCGCAATTCTGACCTTATATCTCACAATTCTGACTGTATAACTCACAATTGTGACTTTATATCTCGCAATTTTGACTTTATAACTCACAATTGTGACTTTATATCTCGCAATTTTGACTTTATAACTCACAATTGTGACTTTATATCTCGCAATTCTGACTTTAGAACTCACAATTCTGACTTTATATCACGCAATTCTGACTTTATATCTCCCAATTCTGACTTTAGAACTCGCAATTCGGACTTTTTATCTCCCAATTCTGACTTTAGAGCTCGCAATTTTGACTTTAGAACTCACAATTGTGACTTTATATCTCACAATTCTGAGATAAAAAGCCGCAATTACCTTTTTAAATTTTATTTCATGGCGGAAACAAGCTTCCATTCTGTTCACACCAAGGATGATAACAATAACGAAAATGATGTAGTTCTAAAAACCATTCTAAATATAAAAGAAAGCAGAGTCAACACCACAACTGTAACATTAACTGTAACATGGACCAAAATGTATTTTCGATGCTTCAAAAACTTCTAAATGACCCACTGATGTCACATGGACTACTTTGATGATGTTTTTATTACCTTTCTGGACATGGACAGTCTACCGTACATACACTTTCAATGGAGGGACAGAAAGCTCTCGGACTAAATCTAAAATATCTTAAACTGTGTTCCGAAGATGAACAGAGGTCTTACGGGTTTGGAACGACATGAGGGTGAGTCATTAATGACATCATTTTCATTTTTGGGTGAACTTACCCTTTAAAGTGATGTTTATTTAATTGAGAAACACATAAAGAATAAATGAAATATTTTTCTCAGTCGTACATTGAAACTGTCTAAGGTCTGAACCAAGAACTAGTGAACATTAACTCCCCTCTCATTACTGCTAAAGTGATACTGGATGTTCCACATAGTAGTTTTGCTGTACTTTCCCTCATCCAAAAATAGCTTTGCAGGTCTTTTCGCTGCTCCAGCAAACAAGTGAGCAAACACTCCCCGAGGACCGTCCAGCTTTGACGCCTCGTGGCCGTTTGTGCCCACTGTGTCCTCCAGGGACAGACGGAGGCTTGTGTTCATGTATCTTCAGGTCTTCGCTCACCTTAGACTGAGGAAAACACGAAGCACTGGCGTAAACCGATCCGTGAGACAGACAGTCTACCGAAATAATTGAAGTGTGAGCCGTGGATGAGAACAGACAGACATGTGTGGTACAGCGGGGGGAATTTATCTCCGTTTCTGAACGCCATCAACAATTCATTACAGTTCACTGAAGTCATCCTCAACTAAAAGCAGTCGGATATATTCGACGCTGGCAAATAGTGGGGATCTAATGACCGTTTCGTACAAGCGTGATGTGTTTTCAACAGAGGGCCTCTCCGAGGATAGATCATGAAATGAGTCCTCAAGGATTTCTCCGCTTCAGATGATAAGATGATAAACAGAATGTTGTTTTAAACGCGGGCGTAGTGTCGCTCGCAGACTCCCCGCAGCAGCTCTCTGTCGAGCGCGAGGGTGTTTAGACGTCCTGCCTTTGTTGTTTTCCTTGTGAAGTGTTGAAAGGATGTGTCACTTCAAACAGAGAGAGATGGCCGGTTTTCCGCCTGAGAAACAAAAGCACTGGCACATAGTCGCTGTGTGAAATCCGAAGTCAACTTAATTATAATGGAAAAACAATATTTGTCAGATCAGCTTCCTGGTTAGGAGTCCTAAAGTGAAATTTGCCTTAATCAGTTGCAGCATGCTGAGAGGATTAGATAACTAGGCAGCTGAAAACAGCCTAGACTAGTTAAGCTTCAGGTTTATTTCTCCAGTTTCGGAATGTTTACTTCAAATACTTTATAATGCTGTTAGATATCTGACAAACTCGGCTTACATTTTTATCTTTATTCTGTTTATATTAATTTGGTTCTATTTCCTACAGCAAGGTTTTATTAATTGAGAAATGTTTTGTTTTATTTTATTTTATGATTTTGTTTTGTTTTGATGTGATTTGATTTTTGTTTTATGTTGTTTTATTTTATGATTTGGTTTCATTTTATTGTACTTATTTATATGTTTTGTTTTGTTTCATTTCATTTTATTTTTGTTTTGTTTTGTTTCATTTTATTTTATTTATTTTTTTATTTTATTTTATGTTTTGTTTTATATTTGGTTTTGTTTTGTTTTATTTCATTTTATGTTTTTGTTTTGTTGTTTTATGATTTGGTTTCATTTAATTTCATTTTATGGTTATGTTTTATTTTATTTATTTTTTGTTTTGTTTTGTTTTGTTTCATTTTATTTTTTTGTTTTTTTTTTTATTTTATTTTATGTTTTGTTTTGTTTTATTTTATGTTTTTGTTTTGTTGTTTTAATTTTATGGTTTTGTTTTATTTTATTTATTTGTTTTGTTTTGTTTCATTTTATTTTTTGCTTTTATTTAATTTTATATTTGGTTTTGTTTTATTTTATTATGATTTTGTTTTGTTTTATTTTATGATTTTATGTTTATGTTTTTGTTTTGTTTTATGATTTGGTTTTGTTTTGTTTTGTTTTATTATTTTATTTTATTTTGTTTTAATTTAATTATTTGTTTTGTTTTGTTTTGTTTTATGATTTGGTTTTATTTTGTTTCATTTTATTTTATTTTCCTTTATTTTATTTTATTTTATTTTATTTTAGTTCAAGACTTGGTAATGCTGTTAGATTCTTGATTTATGTTATTATCTGTGTTCTATTTTGAGAAACATTTTTTGTTTTGTTTTATCATTGACATGTAAATATTTCTCAATTAATTAAACATTTATTTTGTAATTTAATGTACATAAACAGATTTCTAAATGAAAAAGTGTATTCAATATTCAATATTAGCTTTTGCTGTGGCGCCAAAGTTTGTATTGAGAATAGTGAAATTTCACTGGTATTAGTAGTAAAGACTTCTGAAATTTTCATATCATGACAAACAATAACTTGTTTGCTTCGGATTTGTCACACCCAGGGCCGTCCATACGGCACATTCACACGGGGCGTCGCCATTAATGCTTCTCATTTACTTTGAATGGCGGACATCATGTGTTGCCGAACCTTTGCGTCACTTCACTAGCATTGCTCTCGGCAGAAGTTGAAAAATGTTCAACTTTTCAAGCCCCAATGCAGGCGTCAGCCAATCAGATTGCCTTATTTAAATACCCTAGCACAGACGCTAGCCAACTGTATTCATGCAACACCAAAAAGAAATGTGATTGGCTGTTGTCACTATGACGGTCGCGTCAGCACCAAGCTTCAGACACGCCCTCTGTCTAGTGCTGATGTCAACTGGTGCACTTTTGGGGGCCCCGTGGCAAACGAAAGGCCCCACCCCTCCCAATGTGATCGTGAACAGACTGACCCAGGGTGGGGGCGATGCTTGAAACGGCTCTGGTCACACCTGTAAACAACTGAACTTTGTGTGTCTATAGAACAGAATTAAGTGCTCAAAAGGAGTGTCCACTTTATTTAACTGCAGTATATGGCCAATTAGTAAGGAAAAATAATGATATTTTCCATGAAGGTAAAAAAACGTCCTTGTTTTTGAGTTGTTTGCTGTTATGTCTGTGTGTGTTCCTTTTATAGAGCAGAAGAGCAAAAGTGATAGATCAGTGATTTGTCTGATCAGAATGGAGTCGGTCAGCTGTTGAATTATAGCCATATGGATGTCCTGCCTATCACAATTCATCTTAAAAACTACATCAGTACTTTGAAAAACTGCATCTGTTGATGTTGCTCCATCTGGAATAGGCACAGAAGGTAAAGATAGCTGGTTTAAAATTCAATTTAGAAGACTTTTGCTCATCCTATTAAGATACATTGGGCTCTTAGCATTGTAGTTGCATTAAAGAAAAAGAAAAGATATTTACTAGATACTTTTGAATAAAATTGTAGTACAGCACACAAGATGAGTTACATTCTGAAGTGTAATACTGATTGTTAAACTTTGTTCAAATCCCTAACCAAATTAGTAATTTGTTCTTTTAAATAAACACCTTGTTTTGAGCATTTGAAAATGTGCTTTGGATAATTAAAATTCAAAACAAAACAAACAAACACAGATATATATATTTAATTGTCTTGTTGATTCCTCCCCCGTTTGCATTATTCAAACGTCTGTTCATTAAAAATACATTCCGTAATGATAAACATTATGTTCCTATTCCCATCAGGATGGCATACATATTGCTGTCTCTTTAGGAAAAGCTTTACATTTTTAGCCCAGAATGCATTATGCCTAATCTCTCTGCTGGTACATTTTCTGCACTCACTGAGATTTTATTTTATTTTATTTTATTTTATTTTATTTTATTTTATTTTATTTTATTTTATTTTATTTTATTTTATTTTATTTTATTTTATTTTATTTTATTTTATTTTATTTTATTTATCAATGACATATTCTTCAAAGTTTTTTTTCAATAATTAAACATTGCTAATTTAATTTAAATAGTGTTTAACTTTCTAAATTAAGATGTTCATACTGTATATACACACTTCTTCATACACACCTCTCATATATTTATAAATATTCCTGTCTCGTTAGGAAAAGAATCACATTTCTAGCTCAAAATGCATCATGATTAATTGCTCTGAGACATTTTCTGCACTTTCTGAGTCCAGTGCTTCATCTGTGCTGTTTTAGACACTGTAATTTCTCCGTCAGTGACCCAGTGTTCAGGCCAGAGCAGCCCTCCATCAATCCTCAGGTCTGATAGATGCTTCAGCCTGAAAAGCCAGAAGAACTGAACGTGGAGAACAGATTTCAGGGTGTTAAAGGAAAAGATGAAAAAGTTAACCACTGCCCGCGGGACGTCTCCGTTTGTGAATGAGCGCAACTGTAAACTTATTTCAGAGCAGGTCGGTGACTTTTCTGTTTTTGATGGATAGACACTTTAAAAGTACATTTTCTGAGGGGGCAAAAGATTAAAAATTGTTTTAAAAAGTGTACACCTAATTCCCTGGAGAGATGCTTTTGTTGAGGAAAGGCATTCGTCACCGCTGACAGGCATCTCCATGTGTAATTGTGACATGGGCTTCTAAAATTGGCTGTAGTAAGAGCCCCTAAACGGCTCGACATTGAGATTAGTATTGGTATTACTTTGAAGCCACAGGGGCATTATCTTTTGGCATAACAATGAGATGATATTTCATGTTTTTATATCATCTGAGAAGTTTGGGGTTGGTAAAATATTTGTATGTCTTTGTAAGAAGTCTCTTATTCTCATCAAGGCTACATTTATTCAATAAATCCAGTAAAAACAATAATATTGTATATATATATATATATATATATATATATATATATATATATATATATATATATATATATATATATATATATATATATATATATATATATATTATATTAATTATATATATAATTTAAAATAACTTATCTATTTGAATAGGTTTTTAAATGTAATGAATTTCTGTGATGTTATAGCTGAATTTTCAGCATCATTACTCCAGTCTTCAGTGTCACATGATCCTTCAGAAATCATTCTAATATGCTGATTTGCTGCTCAAGAAACATATTTTTAGTATTATTATCAATGTTGAAAACATTTTGTGGAAACCACAATATTTATTTGAAACAGAATTTTTTGTGACACTATAAACAGTAATGTATGCTTGTTTATATTATTTATTGGCAGCACTATTTTTTTTTCTAAATGTATATTTCATTTATATGTTTTTATATCCAAAATCTTGTAAATGTAAAATATTCTTAACAATATCAGCATAAACTCTTATCATTCTTGGCATGAATGCATTAAAGTAACTGGCAGTTATCTTTGAAGACCAGTAATAATGATGTTCTCTTTTGATAACATAATAATTGGTAATATATACACGTCATAGTCAGAACAGCAAGTTTTTGAAGATTATTGGTTCCCTGCAACTTTATAGTTTTACTGATTGAATACAAAACAGTTTAGACAAACCAACTAGAGCACTGTTTAGAGATGGTTTAAAAAGTGTGTTATATATATATATATATATATATATATATATATATATATCTGGGTGTGTGTGTGTGTGTGTGTGTGTGTGTGTGTGTGTGTGTGTGTGTGTGTAATCACAAAACGGCAAGGATTTATGCTGATATTGTCCTAGGTATTTCCAAACTTTTGGAGGAGAGAATATCAAACCAATATATATATATATATCAAACCAATTTCCTAAAATGAATCAGACTTCTCAACTTTGAGGAGACTTGTTTGATTATTATGTTAGGTTTCTCAGCTACAGTGCACAGCATAAATGAGTACACCCCCTCTGAAACTTAACAAATTCAGCAATTACACTTTACTTAGAAAACATGTTAGGGTTCTTTAGAGATATAACATTCTAGCAAGTCTGTTTGATCAGTTACCAAATAAGCATGTCAAAATTATTCAGGAAAATAACATGTTATGTTGCAAAAATGAGCACACCCTCTTGAAAGTTGCTAAATAAAATTAAATTAAAAAAATTCTGGTGTATGTTTAAGGCAATTTTTGATCAACAGACAAGTATGTTGAACCAAAACGTTTAAAGAGAAGTAATTTCTTGACAATTAAAAGTGTTATGTAGCCCACTGAATCATTCTCGGACTAAATGCTGACAACAATGAAAGCACTTGGGTGAGAACTGTCAGGAGAATTATTTCTTAGCACAAAAGAGTACAGTGGTGCAAGAGGATTACCAAATCATTGTTTTAAGTGTGAAAATATATCAAAAGTAACAGAAAAAATTAAAAAACAATGGACTTGTGACAAGGGCCCTGAAATAATCAGGCCTTCAATTTTAAGCTTTCATTTAGTGATGAGGGATTTTTTTAAAATTTTTTCCTAGACAAAGAGCAGGAGAAACACCAAGCGAGTGTTTCAGAGCCAGCAAAAGCTATGAAAAGAGTGACTGTTTATCTCACAGAGTAAAGGTCCGTACACACCGGGACGAATATCGCACGCGTTTATCGCCGACGTTTTTTGTGTTCACACCCAAGCGATTTTCACCGGCAATGCGCCGAGTGAAAGTGCAAATTCACTCCCTGACAGTATGTGGCGCTTGTGCAAATAAACATATGATATTAATAAAGTTATTAAATGGCATACATACCTATATATATATATATATATATATATATATATATATATATATATATATATATATATATATATATATATATATATATATATATAGTGCAAGTGAACAGCAGTGTAAATAAACATATTTATGAAACAGACATTCTCAACTATATTTCTTGAATGTAAAAGGGAAAAAAAAGTAAAAATACAGAAATAATACACATCTGTGGCAGAGCACCCATAGTGTGTGTCTCAATCAGCTCTCTACTTCACTAGTCAGGGCACTGATCAGGGATTCGGCCACATTCATGTACATGGTATACTGATACACGACCTAGGGAGCTGTTTGAGATGCAGGGATAGTTTGTAGGGGTCTTCCTCGTCTACTTACTTTCTCTCCGTCGTCTTGTGTGCTCGGCGAGACCGTTTTGTGCTTGAGCGCCACCAAGTCATGTTTTACTGTAACTTCAGCAGCTCCAGGCACGTGAACAAAAGCGCCAATCTCATTTGTCGGACAGTTTTTAACGCGGTGCGTCAAACCAAAAAAACGAACCCGAGGCGTTTTTAAAAAAAATGACGCTTTTACGCGTCGGTGTGCACACTCACATTGGCGCCCGTAGTTTAGTCACGAGGCGTTAAACGTCGGCGAAAATCGCATGCGATATTTGTCCCGGTGTGAACAGGCCTTAAGATGCAGCCTGCAGAAATGACATGCATGGTTGTTGTTCTCACTGGAACTACTTACTGTAACCAAGGCCCATATTTACAAAATATAGACTTCTGGGAATCCATATTCTGGTCTTATGAGACCAAGTCAATCATTTTGGATCTAACAGCATCCAAAATGTTCTGGTGTTGCTAGAGAAGGAGTACAGTGAGATGTACCTGGTTCCCACAGTAAAGTTCAGTGGTAGTAAAGCTCTTATATAGAAATATGGAGTTGTGCTTTATCAATGTTGTCATGAATTCCCACACCACTGTGTAATTTAATACACAAACTTGAAACAGAAGATGCCACCCTCTCCTCATTCCCTGCTTTGTTGGGATTTTTTTTCAACATGAAAATGAGGATATGCATTCTCCCAAGGTGAAAAACCTTCTGTGGACATGAATCACACTCAATATTTACACTCTGCACTCCCTGTGGGGGATTCTGTAGAGACGAGTTGAGCAACACTCCCCATTAAAGATCAGGGCATTTAAGGAGCTCATCATCCAGGAGTTAAACAGAACAGATGTGACAATTTGTCATGAACTTGTACACTCCGTGCCAAGAAGTGTCAGAGCAGTATATTCAAAATTATGGAGGGCATACTAAGTGCTAGAATACTATACGTTTGTTGAATTAACTCTAGGGTGTACTCATTTCTGCAAAATTGGCAAATTTATTTATTTTATTTTTTTTACAGATTAATGATATATTTCTGTTTTTATCAAATGTATGTTTAATACATTTCAGTTCTGCCATCTATTCATGAATTGTATTAGGAATCATTAGGAAAATACATCTTTTGTATTTTGCATTTGTTCATCTGTTGTATTCATTTATGCTGTGCACTGTATAAAGCTGCACACAATGCAGTGTGACAAAAAAATGTGAGGTTTTGTCATGCTACACTGCTATACACACCTCCTTAATTTTAAGTCTGTGACAGATAGCCTTAGAATGTAGTTTACTTGCACAGTGTCATTGCCAGTGCTCTTCTAGTGTCTGAAGCATGTTGACATACAGATGCTAGCGCTTGTGTCCTGTAGTGTGCACTTGGCATCACTATTTTGTAGGCAGCTGTGCTACTGTCACACTACGGATAAATGTTAAGCTAGTAGCAGCACTACCGCTACTTTCAGTTTGTTAACCCTCAACACTGGATCGTAGGAAGGAGCCAAAGAGCAAGAAGGAAAGAAACAGCAAAAGAGAGAGAGAGAGAGAGAGAGAGAGAGGCCATCTGTTCCTACTTTCTGACCCAGTGCTCTCATCAAAAACAGCCTTTCCAAATTAGAAGTCCAATCAGTGAGTGCACTAATACCACTGATTACAACACGTGCTCCCTGCGAGCGAGGGACAGAAAAAGAGAGAGATCAGAGAAAGCTGAAAAAGTTCTCTGAGTAGAAAATTAACCAAAGTGATGACATTTAAAAGAAGTGGGGAAAAAAATTGCACAGACAACCTGTTAATGAACAGAATGAGAGAGGTTCCCTTGAGTACATGTAAAATACAAGAAGAAGAGCAGCTCATCTGGGGCCTGATGTACAGTATTAGTATGGTCAGTTCACATTAATGCATTTTTGTTCCTTTTTAAGGACAGAAATCTAAA
Organism: Chanodichthys erythropterus; assembly: GCF_024489055.1. Classification (NCBI taxonomy): domain Eukaryota; kingdom Metazoa; phylum Chordata; class Actinopteri; order Cypriniformes; family Xenocyprididae; genus Chanodichthys; species Chanodichthys erythropterus. The sequence goes on along the minus strand of NC_090226.1, from coordinate 4,558,006 downwards.
TAAATGACCTTCGTTTAAAGGGGTCCTTGATTATGATTTCACTATTTTAACTTTAGTTAGTGTGTAATGTTGCTGTTTGAGCATAAACAACATCTGCAAAGTTATGACGCTCAAAGTTCAATGCAAAGAGATATTTTCCTTACAGCAACAGATGGCTGACAGGGACTACAACGAGCTTCTTCACAAACCCTAAAATTTACATAAACCCCGCCCCCGGGATGTCGGGCTGCTTTAGAGAAGAGGAAGAGTTGTTGTAGTAGAGTGTTGTTGTCGTCATTTTACGCCGGACTGCTTCACAAACGAGGGTCAATTCAACGCTGGATTTGCACAAAAGATTAACATGACGACACATGCTAGTGGATGAGTTGAATCAACTCCACACCAACTACATAAATGTATCCACTAACCATTCAGAAACGTCCAGTTTCATTCTAAAAGTTGTAACTTCTCCCTGAGTCTCTCCATCAGTGTCGACTCCGGTTTGAACAATGTAAGGCTGAACAGCATTGCTGACAATTGTCATTTTGGCTGCGTGAGATTCTCCAGCTTTGAACAACTGAAGTGTGAGCAGTTAAAGCTCCGCCCTCTTCTGGAAATGGGGCAGGGAGCAGCAGCTCATTTGCATTTAAAGGGACACACACTAAACCGGTGTGTTTTTGCTCACACCCAAATAGGGGCAAATTTGACAAGCTATAATGAATGATCTGTGGGAGATTTTGAGCTGAAACTTCACAGACACATTCTGGAGACACCAGAGACTTATATTACATCTTGTGAAAGGCACATTATAGGTCCTCTTTAATTAAATTTAGCAGCATAAATCTATATAGCAGCAATCTTTACTTGCACAAAACAGCAGATTCTATAGTTCTGGTTACACTTAACAATAATTTGGCATAAAACTGAATTTGCAATAGTCTTTTCTTCTCTATTGTGACATATATGCAAGTGAAACGGCTTCTTGAATGAGAAAAAATGTCGGGTGGAACTTTTTTTTTTGTCCGTCAGGAATTAATTGGATGGTTGTTTGCAATTGGTTGATCTCATGTGAGTGACAGGTTGTCCCGCCCTCATGTCAGTAAACATGTCATCAGAGAAGAAAGGAGATGTTAGTGCATTTTATTATTCTAAGCATTGAAATATGACAAATTCTACTTTGCACTTTTTTTATTTTTCCCTTTTTTTCCTTTGAAATACTGTGTTTACTAAATATTGACAGCGTAAAGATTTTATCTGAGAGTAGTTTTATCAGGTGTCATTACCAAACTAGCCAGCATTTGAGAATTACAAAAGAATATTTTCTGAGTTAAAATTTTTTCACTCAAATAAAGTTCAATCTGTTATGTGAGTTTCAGATGGCAAGATACTCTGTATAATGACAGACACAGCGGTAGTCGAACAAATCATTGGTCTGTGGAAATGTCTCTTGACGGCTGTCTGGATAGATTTGATGACATATAGCACTGCAGGTGTGCTGTATTGTGAAGGTTTGCAGTGCCCATATTATGCTATTTTAAAGCTTCCTAATTTAGTTTTGGAAGTCTCCTACAGTATGTTTACATGCATCCAAGGTCAAAAAACACTTTAATTTTAGCATACAGTATACATTACAGCTTCACCTCTTTTCTCACAGTTTCTGTAAGGGTTTGATAAAAGATTCAGTCTCTCTAAACCCCTCCTTTCTGAGAGCCTACTCTGCTCTGATTGGTCAGATGGCACACTCTGTTGTGATTGGTCTACCGTTTACAGTGCGTGACGGAAATGAAATGTCCATTACCATATCTGCATTACAGCTCCAGATCTTCTTCATACACTGATACGAACAGTAATAATGGTGTCTGTTTTACCATATCAATCTCCCTTTAAATACTTCGGTCAGTTTAAGAATAATTTGTTAAATTTTACATTATTTATTTGAAAGAATTAAAAAAATAAGTTTCATTTCTCTCTTTGTATTGTTCAACTGGTCGAGGTTGATATGGGATTTAGAAAGATATCAGTAATAAGTAATCTCTTTTTAGAGAGAGTAATTAGTACAGTAATCTAATTACACTGTTGAAGATATAATTAGTAGCTAGCAATTATTGACTTTTTTAGAGTAACTTACTGCCCGTATGTGACCTCCACAAAATACCTTTGCAGTTGAGCCGCGTATAGACGTAATAAGTCAAATGTGAAGGTAACGGCAAGCTTAATTTGTTGTTTTGTGGTACCTATGGGACGGCGAAGACGGTTTGTGTTATCTGTTAGCGCGGTACCCGACACACGTCCATGTGGCAGCTGGCGTTTTTTCAAATTGAAGGTGACTCCTTGTTTACCCATTTCCAACTAGTTGGGTGCACTGAATGTAAAGCAGGACTCAGGGTCTCTGGGCTTATGGGGGTAAAACTGGGTCAGGTGAACATCTCACGCCGACTCCTCCTCGCGCACAGATGGGCACATCTGTCACAGCTTCCCGCATCAAGTGTCACGCCGGCAGCTCAGGGCCAGACGCGCAGCACCTCTCATGTTTCCCAGATGGATGGGAGCAGGAAGATACAGTTTACCGTGTTTATCTGTGAAAGAAATCTAGCTTGGTTTGGCCCTCAGATACAGTCATGGAGGGAAAAAATGTTTGTTCCATGGTGACCTTGATTCGTACCGAAAACAGGCTAGGTGTCTGGTCATCAATAAAGCCTTGGGGACGGCCCACTGCATATGTCAATGCTACGGCTCTACATGCTTCATCATGCTATGTTTGTGCCTCTGTATAAACTACAGAACAAAGAATGATCGTCTTAATCTGTACTTTTGTCTTGTTTGTCAGTAAAAATATCTAAAAAATTAATGATGTCAAATTGATTAATCGCATCTAACATATATACATATTACACACAAACCTTATTTTAGATGTGATTATTGTGATTAATCGATTTTACAGCACTACTAAAATATTTTGTTTTTATACATTACATTAAATGGCATATTTGTTAAACAAGAGTAATATTGATTAATTATATAGACTACCACTTAAAAGTTTGGGATCGGTAAGATTTTTTATGTTTTTAGAAGAAGTCTCTTCTGCTCACTCACCAAGGCTGCATTTGTTTAATTTAAAATACAGTAAAAAACGAAATATTATTTAAAATTTAAAATAAATGTTTTCTATTTGAATATATTTTACAAAGTAATTTATTCCTGTGATCTCAAAGTTGAATTTTCAGCATCGTTACTCCAGTCTTCAGTGTCACATGATCCTTCAGAAATCATTCTAATATGATGATTTGTTGCTCAAGAAACATTTCTTATTATCAATGTTGAAAACAGTTGTGTACTTTTTTCAGGATTATTTGATGAATATAAAGTTCAAAAGAACAGCATTTATCTGAAATACAAAGCTTTTGTAACAATACACTACCGTTACCGGGTCAGTAAGGATGTTTATTTTTATTTTTTTGAAAAGAAATGAAAGAAATTAATGCTTCTATTGTAATACTTTTTTTCAGCAAGGATGCATAAAATCGATCAAAAGTGACAGTAAAGACATTTATAATGTTATAAAAGATTATATTTCAAGTTCTTTTGAACTTTCTATTCATCAAAGAATCCTGAAAAAAAAAAAAAATTTATACACAAATAGCAGCAGCAAATCAGCATATTAGAATGATTTCTGAAGGATCATGTGACACTGAAGACTGGAGTAATGATGCTGAAAATTCAGCTTTGCATCACAGGAATTAATTACACTTTAAAATATTTTAAAATAGAAAACAGTTATTTTAAATTGTAATAATATTTCAAAATATTACTGTTTTTACTGTATTTTTAATTAAATAAATGCAGCCTTGGTGAGCAGACAAAAATTATTTTAAAAACATTAAAAATCTTACCAATCGCACATTTTTGACCGGTAGTGTATATAATATATTATATAAAGTATATTAAATATAAAATATATATATATAAATAAAAGCAGAAAATATGTTACAGTAATACAGATTTTAGTAAAGAGAAGATATCAAAATATACTGTGTGCATCATGCTCATATAACTGGCTATGCTTCCAGATGTAGTTCAAGAATGTTCTTTTGAATATCTTTGTAACATATTTTTATTTTCAATTTACAGTGAATCTCCTGGACACAACCAAAATATCAGGAGACTGGGGCTGGCTCACATATCCTTCACATGGGGTAAGACATGTCTGTTTCTTCATTATTATTTGTGTGTTTTGAAATTTTTATGCATTTTTTTACTTCAGTACAGTGCATAATTATTTATGTTAAGAGGAAATTGTTTATACGTTGGCATCCTAAAGAGTGTGAACGTTGCAGTCTTATGCCGCTTTCAAGTTTGTTTTGTTTGATTGAACTGTTCAACATGTCAACTTTGGCTTCAACTAGTGGTTTGAGTTTGGGGTGGGACTACCTGTTTGTTCGAAGAATGGCAGATGAAGCGTTTGCAAAACAAATCGATGATTATTATTGCAGTTCTTTTGAATGCCACTATGAACTTGCTCCGCCAGCTCAAGACAATCAGATTGCTGATTGGCTCATTTAGTCATTTTCATTTCATAGAGTTGTCTTTCTCAATGACTGTAAACCTACGTTTTGTTGCACAATCACTATAGCCGTTTCTAATTTTATGATGAGTATAGGTCATGTTATTAAAACTGTCTTGTTAGCAGTGTTAGAGCCTGTGGCACAGAAAGCACATAAAGCAGCTTTAAAGTCAGCATGAAATCAAAAATGACCTATTTACTTTATTAATTCACATTACTGGTCTTATTGTGAACAGCTGGTGCATATAAATAATTCCAAAGGTCTTAGTAATCTTTCATCAAAATGTTATAATTTTTTGTTTTTGTTATAACTTTTTGTACACAGAGGTTAAATTGGGCCAGAATGATTCAAAAATAGGGCAAAAATATTTAAATGAAATATATATATATCATAAACACACACACACACTTTAACTAATTCCAAACTCTTCTGTCCCGTTTGACACATTATTCAGCAGCTCTCATCTGTACCATAAAAGAGACAGAGGTGTGTGTGTGTGTGTGTGTGTGTGTGTGTGTGTGTGTGTGTGTGTGTGTGTGTGTGTGTGTGTGTGTGTGTGTGTGTGTGTGTGTGTGTGTGTGTGTGTGTGTGTGTGTGTGTGTGTGTGTGTGTGAGGAGAGGACAGAGCAGGAGAGGAAAAAGAAAGGCGATGTTCAGAGTTGGCTGCATTTGCATATTCTAATGGAGAAAATGATGCATGGGGTATTGAATTAGCGGCGCACAAAGTGATCTAAGCGTTGAACTGTCACAATTAGCGAGGGTGGCTGTCAGAGTCTGATGGCGGTGTGATGTCCCTTAGAGTGAGGCGCCTCCCCGCCAGGCGACAATTACAAAACCGCGCGACACGTCGCAGCCACTGATGTATTGTAACAATCCCGCCATTATCGGATCGCATGTTTAACGCTGGTGGAAGTTCGTGGAACACAAGTAAATTCCTTCAATCAAAGCGGGAGAGTCTTTCAACAGGATTTGGAAAGGGTTGTTTGTCCATTACTGTATGTTGTCTTTAGTGCTTGTCTGTGCAAAAGTCACATCTATGATGGTATATAGTTATTTAGAGATTGTTTTGTACTGGGTGGTTTCTAAGTGGTTGATATGATATTCTGGTCTCCAAATATGGCTCATGTCCCTCCTTCAGTAACACTATTGGGTGGTGATTTCAAGGTGAAAATTATAAGTGTGTTTGCGTGGAAAAGTTTGGAAAGCTTGGAAAATCACAACTCTCTTCAACAAGTCATGAGTTTGAGGTGTATCACACTGCCAAAGTCACGTGAACAATTGAAATTTCGAAACACTTATGACGTAACGAAGCCTTGTTTACTGAAGTCACGTGACTTTCACGCTCCGAACCATTGATTCGAAACAAAAGATTAATAAAGCTCCGAAGCTTCATGAAGCAGTGTTCTGAAATCACCCATCATTAGATATTGTTGAAAAGTCATTTTGTTTTTTTGGTGCCCAAAAAAGTATTTTCGTCGCTTCATAAAATTAAGGTTGAACCACTGTAGTCACATGAACTGTTTTAAATGTCTTTAGTAGCTTTCTGGGCATTGAAAGTGTTAATTATCTTGCTGTCTATGGAGGCTTCACTGAGCCAACAGATTTTATCAGAAATATCTTAATTTGTGTTCCGAAGATGAACGAAGGTCTTACGGGTGTGGAACGACATGAGGGTGAGTAATTAATGACACAATTTTTGGGTGAACTAACCCTTTAATAAATTAGTTGTATATTATATTATATTATATTATATTATATTATATTATATTATATTATATTATATTATATTATATTATATTATATTATATTATATTATATTATATTATATTATATTATATTATATTATATTAATTACTGTAATAGTTTGAGGTCAGAAATAGTGTCAAAAGTCAATACGATTTTTTACTTTTATTAAAGGTGCCCTGGAATCAAAAATTGAATTTACCTCGGCATAGTTGAATAACAAGAGTTCAGTACATGGAAATGACATACAGTGAGTCTCAAACTCCATTGTTTCCTCCTCCTTGTGTAAATTTGATTTGTTTAAAAGACCTCAGAAGAACAGGCGAATCTCAACATAACACGGACTGTTACGTAACAGTCGGGATCATTAATATGTATGACCCCAATATTTGCATATGCCAGCCCATGTTCAAGGCATTACACAAGGGCAGCCAGTATTAACGTCTGGATCTGTGCACAGCTGAATCATCAGACTAGGTAAGCAAGCAAGAACAATAGCGAAAAATGGCAGATGAAGCATTAATAACTGACATGATCCATGATATCATGATATTTTTAGTGATATTTGTAAATTGTCTTTCTAAATGTTTCGTTAGCATGTTGCTAATGTACTGTTAAATGTGGTTAAAGTTACCATCGTTTATTACTGTATTCACGGAGACAAGAGCCGTCGTTATTTTCATTTTTAAACACTTGCAGTCTGTATAATTCATAAACACAACTTCATTCTTTATAAATCTCTCCAACAGTGTGTAATGTTAGCTTTAGCCACGGAGCACTATCAAACTCATTCAGAATCAAATGTTAACATCCAAATAAATACCATACTTGCACGATTAGACATGTTGCATGACGAACACTTTGTAAAGATCCATTTTGAGGGTTATATTAGCTGTGTGAACTTTGTTTATGCTGTTTAAGGCAAGCGCAAGCTCTGGGGACGGGGGAGCATGAGAATTAAAGGGGCCACAGCCTAAATCAGCTCATATTTAATGATGCCCCAAAATAGGCAGTTAAAAAAATGAATTTAAAAAAGTCAATGGGGTATTTTGAGCTGAAACTTCACACACACATTCAGGGGGCACCTTAGACTTATATTATATCTTTTGAAAAGACGTTCTACGGCACCTTTAAAAGATCAAGTGGCAGTAAAGACATTGAAATATTACAAAATATTTCTATTTCAAATAAATGCTGTTCTTTTGAACTTCTCTTTTGAAAACCCGCCTCCCCTCACTCACTTGTTTCATTCGCTCCAGATGAATATTGTTGGTGTTACAGGGCTTGAATTTCGGCATGGGATTGTGTGTAATATTTCACATAATTTTACTCATTCCTGCAGATTTTGTTGTCACACCCAAAGTGTGCACGCATAAAACCTCCTCTCAGTACTAAATTGAGTTATTTTCCGCTGCTTATTTTGCTTAAACAGTCAAATAAACACAATAATGTCAAAATGTCGGTCTTGGCGAGTATTCATGTATACACAGTCAGTTATATTTTAAGTGAACATAAACACTTAAAAAGAAAAAGAATGTGTAACAGTATAATGAATCCATGTGTCAGGTCTTAAAGTGACAGCAGCCTAATATACCTTATGAGATTATATTTAAAATATCTATATGGCAGTTTTTCCCCATGGTATCAATGACAAAAAATGCTGAGTGACTAGTAACTTTGGAAAACCACTAGCCACAAGCCCTGTTCACAATACAGTTTTTTCTGTATTTATGATCAAGTAAGAGACCTTTTTAAAAAAGATTAAAAAATCTTACTGACCCCAAACTTTAGATATAATTATTTATATCAGTATGGCTCAATGTAACCATGTTTTATGTTGCAGCTGCTAATAAAGTTACTTGCCAAAGCCTATTTTACCCCCATTTGACGCTTAGTAGGTGTTAGGTTTGTATCCTGGGTGAGAGAGAAAGCGCAAGAGAGAGAGAGAGTTTCTGAATGACAAATGAAATGGATTTCCTCCCTTACAGAGAGCGCATTTACTACGACCTGAAAGGTAGAAAATGGGACATACATAATTCACTGAAGTGCGCTTTCAGTGCAAGTCAACAAGCAGTAACGCAGTAAAACTGCTAGATAACGAGCATCCCCTTTTGCATTTGCCCTCTAATTACTGTTTGTTAAATGTATTCTCAGCGAATAATGCAAACTATTTACTTGAACTTTGCCACCGTTTTTCGTTCGCATCCACTCAGTCACATAAACACTGAAGGCCTGGAACAGCGATTAAACCGCCTCTTGCGGGAAGCAGGCAGTTATTTCTTTTTCTCTCAACTGTAAAAATAATTTCCACAAATAGATTATGTTAGCGTGCATATTCGCACTGGCACAGAAAACACCTCCTCCCCAATTATTACTTGACAGCTACCTAAAATTAGTGGCGTACTTTAACAGCGCGGCATTAGTTAGTGTACCTGTCTGATGTGACTGCGACGGTCCCCACTGAAATGAGCCCTGACAAATGCATCTCATTTACACGCTGCAACGCTCCGTTAGATGCATAAACTCGTGTTTACTTCTCTAATAGCTGTGCTTTTATTTTTTTTATGTGCATTAAACTTCAGATCTGTTGACTCTAAACACAAATTCAGCTAATAGGTAAAGTAAAAATAAATTAAATGTTTTTAATATCTAATTTGTTTCATAAGTCTCATATGCTGGACAGCAAAGACATTAAGACATTAAATGGAGAGCAAATGAAGCCTTAAAAAAAAAAAAAGCATTTTTCTGCTTAGAAAAAGACCCCACTAAATTCACATGCACCTCCTACAGAAACCTATGCTCAGATTTTGATATATTGGCAAATGAAATGAAGGAGACTTATCCATTTGTTCTCCATTTAATCCAATCACTTTCCCATTACATCTGGATAGATGGATGGATGGATGGATGGATGGATGGATGGATGGATGGATGGATGGATGGATGGACGGATGGATGGATGGATGGACAGACAAATGGATGGATGGATGGATGGATGATAGATAAATAGACAGATAGACCAATAGATGGATGAATGAATGGATAGAATGGTGGATTGATGGATACATAGATGATTTATGGATGGACAGACAATAGATGGAGGGATGGATGGATGGATGGATGGATGGATGGATGGATGGATGGATGGATGGATGGATGGATGGATGGATGGATGGATGGAAGCATGGATGGATGCCTGGATAGATGGACTGATGATAGATGGATGGATGGATGGATGGTCAGATGGAGGAACAGACAATGGATGGATGGACGGACAGACAGATAGACAGATGGATGGATGGATGGATGGATCGATGATAGATAAATAGACAGATAAACCAATAGATGGATGGATGAATGGATGGAAGGATGAATTGATGCACGGATGATGCATGGATGGACGATAGATAGATGGATGGACTGACGGACAATGGATGGATGGATGATGGATGGACAGACAGATAGACGGACGTATGGATGGATGGATGGATGGATGGACAGACAGATAGACGGACGGATGGATGGATGGATGGATGGATGGATGGATGGATGGATGGATGGATGGATAGACAGACAGGTGGATAGATAGACGGATGGATGGATGGATGGATAGATGGACGGACAGATAGACTTCTAACTTCAATCTCTCAAAAAGAATAGGTGAAACAGCAGTTTTTGTTGGTCGGCCAACTAAGTTTTCTCAGTGTGTTCCGCACCGTCGGCTGAAGTTGGTCCTCATCGGCTTTTCATCAGCCGATTCGACATGTTGAATTGCCGTCAAGCAGTCTGAGAGAAAGAACTCTGATTGGCTGTTCAGTATAGCAAACCAGTCAGTTCACGAGAATATAAGCAAAAATTATGAAGGCAAGCAAATAAGTCATGACATCATCTACCTGAGCACTCGAATGCATGAATATTTTCATAACAACATGAGTGGAGTGGAATAAAGAACGTGATCAGCATGATTGATATTCAAAACGATAAGCAAGCGCTGCTTTGTTTATGGTTTATATACATGCAGCCTTTGTTTCGCCTTCCCTTTTTGAATGACGAATATAGACAAATATATCTGCTTAAATAGACAGTTATCTCGTTTATACACAGGCGCAGGACGCTCATGCTAGTTGACAGTCGGCTGAAGTTCTTTCGGTGTGTTCAAGCACATATTTTTTCCCTGACGTGAGGCGACAACACCATCGGCTTTCGTTGCAGCTGGTCGGGTTGGTGTGTCCCGGCCTTGAGACCTCCATTGAGCCTCCTGAGCAACATCTGAGCAATAAATGATTCCTCTGAGACTCCACACACACTTCCTGTTGTTGGTCCAAACAAAATGCTCGTACATGCCGATCACGTAGATGGTAAATACAGTTTGTTTGGTAGTCACAGGCCTGACCCTCATGTTAAAGCGTACGCCGCTCTCTGCTGGAATCGGTATTGATGGATTAAATACTTCAGCCCGCTTTGTGCCCCTGATTCCCATTTACAAAAGGATTTGCTGCATGGACACTTTCCTCTATATCCATTCGTCTTTTTCGAGGATTCGGCACTTCCATTTCCTTAAAATTCAGTCTTCTTCTGAATGCTACGTGACTTCGGTGATGTGCGGCACGCCACACAATGCATGCTACCATCAGGGACCATAAAGAGCAGAGCACAAAGAGATTAGACTTTTGTATTTGACTTTTTTTATGCCTGTGACGTATTCCCTGTCACAGTGGAGGGGCCGTCACACAGTGAGTGCCTCATGGGTTTGATGATAAAACGTTTTCCGTGGCAGATTGTGTCACGCGAGGAGGAGTTCTTCAGCTCCAGGTCACTTTACACACTCACTGAGCACAGCTATAAGAAAATGTAGCATATGATTAAATCAAATCTGTCATGTGCCTTATCATATATGTTGGAGTTAATGCTTGTTTGGACTGGATTAGATACTTTAGACCAGATTGAAGTTTATTTATTTCATTGACTTATTCTGTAAATTATGTCTAAATCGTATCATATTTAGAAGCAGGAGTTTTCTATCATGTACTGTAAGCTTTATCTCACTCATGATAGTAACAAATATTATATTGTGCTCTCTCTGACAGCTACTTGACACATTTCATTTATATCTCCATCTTGGCTCCTGGGAGGTCTGGAAGCTTGTCATATCTCACTTTATCGGCCTTATTTTATAGCAGTTGTAATCAGTGGCAACAAAGTAATGTTATAGGAATGATTTTAACAGTGAAAATTGACATCGATTACATGAATATCTCGATTGTGACTGCTCCTGATAGACATGCAATGAGTAAAACTGTCTGTGCATTACTTTGTGGGATTTCATTAATTACACCAAGGACTAAGATATAGTTCTAAAAATCATTCTAAATATAAAAGAGTAGCAGAGTCCACAAACACAAACACAACGGCACAGAGAAACTATGTCATTGGAATCACTTTTACAGTACATGTATATGTGTGTATATATGCTTTTAAAAGCTTGCACTATCACATCTTAAATTAATTATAGTGTATCTTTTCATATGTTTTTGTGTGCACATGGCTCTTTTGTACACACAAGTATGAATGGGAAATGAGAATGGGCTGCATTCTCAGCAGTAACCTGACAAAAGGAATAAAAGCCATCTCAAACTCCGGCCCGGGGAGATGGATTAAAATTGGATTAAACCAGCACCTTGACTATGAAATCCATCACGTTCCCTCATGCAAGTAGGAGGCTTATGGAAGTTGTGCAAGCATAAAGCAGAAAGGAGTGATGAGGAGCTGACATGGACTGAAAAATGAAGAAATGCTGCGCTTTTTAACCTACTCTTGTGTGTGCAGTTCACTCCTATTGTATGTGTGTATAACCCAGGGTTTGACATGGATCAGGTCAGGAAAATTAGAAGTGGTATTCGCTGGACTTGGCCAATTGACCCTTAGCCAGGAGTTTGATTGACAGGCGATCTAACCAATCATAAAGCAGAATCAGCCATTTTATCCAACAAAGCAGTCAGGGGAGTTAGCAGATAGGGCTGGGCGATATGGCTGAAAACTGTATCACGATATCAGTGTTTCATATCGGTCGATAATTATTGATATTATTTATGACCCATTTAAAATAAGGACCAGGAGAAAAATGTATTACATTTAAACATTTTTATTTTAAACTTAATCTTCCTCTGATCATAATCCCAGTTATTATGACAGAAATGTCAACAGCCATTGAAAACTCAAATAACTGCCATACTGGCGAGCTGACTTTTCCTCTTTTATTTACAATTTCCTCGCTCACTGCGGCACTCATTTTCTGCTTATCAGTCGCCGGTTACTGAAGAGGAATCCAGCACAAGACAATGATATGGCGCAACCAAATTTGATACTGTTACATGATTGTACACGATTCTATGACATCACATCACTTTGAAAACACCCTTTTGGAAGCTTTATTTTTTATCAGTGTATGGTGCGTATTATAATAACGTTTTTTTTTTTACTTAACAATAGAACACTTAGGCCATTTTCAGACCTCTAGATTGTTTGCTTTTTCCAAAGTGGGGACTTAATTTGTTACAATGTTGTATTTTCTTCTTGGTTCGGTTCGCTTTCACAAGGCAATATTTCAAAGTGTACCAAAATGTGTTCATGAGAATTTAATTGAGAATGTCTTTTATTAAATTCAATACCTGAATTTAAATTGAGGCAGCAAATAGGATTTGGAATTGTAAATCGTAGTTCCCATCCATTCCCAAGTGTCCTTAGTGCTTCAACCCCGATGTCTCACTATAAAGTAGTCTGAAACTGTCTGTATTTGCCTTGTACTTTCACAATAACCTGTCACAGTACGTGTTGTGGACACTTGTGGCCCTTGAGAAATAACAGCGCTTTGATCAGTTCTGCTGTACTGCTCTCTGCTAACTGGTAAATCAAATTTCTCCAAAGCTGGAGTGAAAGAGTGGCAGTGCATTCTGTCCCCTCATGACAGATTTTCAGGCTTTCTGTTTGTTTCAGATGGTGTGAGGTGACACCGCTGTGCCTCTACTGCTAGTCAGTACTTTTCCAAAGAATCTCAGTAACATGTGCAGCTGTTAGCTGGATGCTCGAATCTCAAGCACGTTCTGGATATTTAGAGCGACTAAGCGATAGCTGTAATTGCTCATTTTACAGTTCAGCAGTTTGTCAAAGTTTCAGAAGATGCAACAATGAGCAAATCTAAAAAAAAAAAATAATAATAAATTGTTTTCCCTGTTATGATACATTTCTCATCAAGACAAGGCAATTAACCTCTAATTTAATCAGCTTTGACATCCAGGGGCCACATGCAAGGGTATCGAATGCTTAACTGGATATCTACATTCTCTGAAGTAAATGTGAGTGATGCTTGCCATAATAGATAATAGTAGGATGTTCTGAGTGGTTGCCAAGGTGTTGCTTGATGGTTGTTTGGGAGATTTGGGTGGTTGCCAGTGTGCTGCTATGCAGTTGCTTGGGTTGACGGATGGACAGACGGACGGACCGACGGACGGACAGAAAAACAGACAGACAGACAGACAGACAGACAGAGAGACAGATAGATAGATAGATAGATAGATAGATAGATAGATAGATAGATAGATAGATAGATAGATAGATAGATAGATAGATAGATAGATAGATAGATAGATAGATAGATAGATAGATAGATAGATAGATAGATAGATAGATAGATAGAAACCCGATTCCAAAAAAGTTGGGACACTGTACAAATTGTGAATAAAAACAGAATGCAATGATGTGGAAGTTTCACATTTCAATATTTTATTCAGAATACAACACAGATGACATATCAACTGTTTAAACTAAGAAAATGTATCATTTTAAGGGAAAAATAAGTTGATTTTAAGTTTCATGGCATCAATACATCTCAAAAAAGTTGGGACAAGGCCATGTTTACCACTGTGTGGCATCCCCTTTTCTTTTTATAACAGTCTGCAAACGTTTGGGGACTGATGAGATAAGTTGCTCAAGTTTAGGGATAGGAATGTTGTCCCATTCTTGTCTAATACAGGCTTCTAGCTGTTCAACTGTCTTAGGTCTTCTTTGTCACCTCTTCCTCTTTATGATGCGCCAAATGTTTTCTATCCTTCTTCTACGCAGCCATGATGTTGTAATTGATGCAGTATGTGGTCTGGCATTGTCATGTTGGAAAATGCAAGGTCTTCCCTGAAAGAGACGACGTCTGGATAGGAGCATATGTTGTTCTAGAACTTGGATATACCTTTCAGCATTGATGGTGCCTTTCCAGATGTGTAAGCTGCCCATGCCACACGCACTCATGCAACCCCATAGCATCAGAGATGCAGGCTTCTGAACTGAGCGCTGATAACAACTTGGGTTGTCCTTGTCCTCTTTAGTCCGGATGACAGGGCTTCCCAGTTTTCAAAAAGAACTTCAAATTTTGATTCGTCTGACCACAGAACAGTTTTCCACTCTACCACAGTCCATTTTAAACAAACCTTGGCCCAGAGAAAATGCCTGCGCTTCTGGATCATGTTTAGATATGGCTTCTTTTTTGACCTATATAGTTTTAGCCGGCAGCGGCGAATGGCACGGTGGATTGTGTTCACCGACAATGTTTTCTGGAAGTATTCCGGAGCCCATGTAGTGATTTCCATTACAGTAGCATTCCTGAATGTGATGCAGTGCCGTCTAAGGGCCCGAAGATCACGGGCATCCAGTATGGTTTTCCGGCTTTGACCCTTACGCACAGAGATTGTTCCAGATTCTCTGAAACTTTGGATGATATTATGCACTCAAGATGATGATAACTTCAAACTCTTTGCAATTTTTCTCTGAGAAACTCCTTTCTGATATTGCTCCACTATTTTTCGCCGCAGCATTGGGGGTATTGGTGATCCTCTGCCCATCTTGACTTCTGAGAGACACTGCCACTCTGAGAGGCTCTTTTTATACCCAATCATGTTGCCAACTGACCTAATAAGTTGCAAATTGGTCCTCCAGCTGTTCCTTACATGTACATTTAACTTTTCCGGCCTCTTATTGCTACCTGTCCCAACTTTTTTGGAATGTGTAGCTCTCATGAAATCCAAAATGAGCCAATATTTGGCATGACATTTC
The DNA here is from genome assembly GCF_024489055.1 of Chanodichthys erythropterus. Classification (NCBI taxonomy): domain Eukaryota; kingdom Metazoa; phylum Chordata; class Actinopteri; order Cypriniformes; family Xenocyprididae; genus Chanodichthys; species Chanodichthys erythropterus. The sequence continues at coordinate 4,542,623 of NC_090226.1, read as the reverse complement.
AAAATGTCTCACTTTCAACATTTGATATGTTATCTATATTCTATTGTGAATAAAATACAAGTTTATGAGATTTGTAATTTATTGCATTCTTTTTTTATTCACAATTTGTACAGTGTCCCAACTTTTTTGGAATCAGGTTTGTAGATAGATAGATAGAATGACAGATGGACAGACAGATAGACAGACAGATAGACAGACAATTCCATAAAATCCTCTTCCTGTCATCCCAATTCAATGTGAGACTAATTCCAACTCCAAATTTGAGCAATAGCAATAGTGATGCTTGCCTTAGAAACACAACTAATTATCATAGTCTCTAGGTACATCATATTCTTAAATATTTAATCCGGGCGTACACACATAAATGTGGCACTAATGATAGATGCCTGATGCAGGGTTTGTGTGTGAATGCATTGTTATGGATCCTCACCGCAGTCAGCTAGTCCTGAATCATTTATGCTCCTTCATGAACTCATAGTGAGATGTCTTTTTACAGTCCAATTCAAGCTGGCAGTGAGATGGGTGACCCCAGGCTGACCCCTGGCAGATATCTCTGCCTTCTGTACATTCCTGCAGGGCTCCAGTCGCCATCGGCTGTCACTAAGCCAAATCAGTCAGGCCTTGACAGCTGCTGTCCGATGACTTCATTATGTTCCTATCTGGCTCGTGTTTGCCATGACACATCTATTGACACCCACCTCCCTTTTTCGCCCACCCACCACAATCGATAGCAGTGATAAGACAGACGGAGACGATGACAAATGGACTTTGAGAGGGAGATGATATGGATGCATCCAGATGTCCGCCCACTCCCCTGTTACCGTCAAACATGTCTGGAGATGCCACCCTGCGCTGTCGCATGGATGCACAGCATTACTTTGACAGTGACTGCAGCACCTGAATGCAGTCAGAACGGTCATGCGTGTTTCACTGTCACAGATGTGCAATTATTGCATCATGCTGTATTCATGTCAAAACCGATTGCAAAGGGCCAGGAAAACACCCTGGGGTGCCAAACTGCAAACTTAATGCATTAAAAGTAAATGAATGTGGGCAAATATGTGTCCAGCATTCAAATTAAATAAGCAATAAACTTTAGACTGAGATACAAATTGGAAAGTATTACTATTATTAAGAATAAATCTTGTGAAAAAAAAATTATAAAAAAAATAATGACAAGTGCACATTATAACACGCAATTGCAAGTTTATCTCACAATTCTGACTATATCATGCAATTCTGACTTTATAACACGCAATTCTGACTTTATAACACGCAATTCTGACTTTATAACACGCAATTCTGACTATAACTCGCAATTCTGACTTTATAACTCGCAATTCTGACTTTATAACTCGCAATTCTGACTATAACTCGCAATTCTGACTATAACTCGCAATTCTGACTATAACTCGCAATTCTGACTTTATAACTCGCAATTCTGACTTTATAACTCGCAATTCTGACTTTATAACTCGCAATTCTGACTTTATAACTCGCAATTCTCACTATAACTCGCAATTCTGACTATAACTCGCAATTCTGACTTTATAACTCGCAATTCTGACTTTATAACACGCAATTCTGACTTTATAACACGCAATTCTGACTATAACTCGCAATTCTGACTTTATAACTCGCAATTCTGACTTTATAACTCGCAATTCTGACTATAACTCGCAATTCTGACTTTATAACTCGCAATTCTGACTATAACTCGCAATTCTGACTATAACTCGCAATTCTGACTTTATAACTCGCAATTCTGACTTTATAACTCGCAATTCTGACTATAACTCGCAATTCTGACTATATAACACGCAATTCTGACTTTATAACTCGCAATTCTGACTTTATAACTCGCAATTCTGACTTTATAACACGCAATTCTGACTTTATAACTCGCAATTCTGACTTTATAACACGCAATTCTGACTATAACTCGCAATTCTGACTTTATAACTCGCAATTCTGACTTTATAACTCGCAATTCTGACTTTATAACTCGCAATTCTGACTTTATAACTCGCAATTCTGACTTTATAACTCGCAATTCTCACTATAACTCGCAATTCTGACTATAACTCGCAATTCTGACTTTATAACTCGCAATTCTGACTTTTTAACTCGCAATTCTGACTATAACTCGCAATTCTGACTTTATAACTCGCAATTCTGACTTTATAACTCGCAATTCTGACTATAACTCGCAATTCTGACTATAACTCGCAATTCTGACTATAACTCGCAATTCTGACTATAACTCCCAATTCTGACTTTATAACTCGCAATTCTGACTTTATAACTCGCAATTCTGACTTTATAACTGGCAATTCTGACTATAACTCGCAATTCTGACTATATAACACGCAATTCTGACTTTATAACTCGCAATTCTGACTTTATAACTCGCAATTCTGACTTTATAACACGCAATTCTGACTTTATAACACGCAATTCTGACTTTATAACTCGCAATTCTGACTATAACTCACAATTCTGACTATAACTCGCAATTCTGACTATAACTCGCAATTCTGACTAAAACTCGCAATTCTGACTTTATAACTCGCAATTCTGACTATAACTCGCAATTCTGACTTTATAACTCGCAATTCTGACTTTATAACTCGCAATTCTGACTAGAACTCGCAATTCTGACTTTAGAACTCGCAATTCTGACTTTATAACTCGCAATTCTCACTATAACTCGCAATTCTCACTATAACTCGCAATTCTGACTATAACTCGCAATTCTGACTTTATAACTCACAATTCTGACTATAACTCGCAATTCTGACTATAACTCGCAATTCTGACTAAAACTCGCAATTCTGACTTTATAACTCGCAATTCTGACTTTATAACTCGCAATTCTGACTTTATATCTCGCAATTCTGACTAAAACTCGCAATTCTGACTATAACTCGCAATTCTGACTTTATAACTTGCAATTCTGACTATATATAACAATTCTGACTTTATAACACGCAATTCTGACTTTATAACACGCAATTCTGACTTTATAACTCGCAATTCTGACTTTATAACTCGCAATTCTGACTTTATAACTCGCAATTCTGACTATAACTCGCAATTCTGACTATATAACACGCAATTCTGACTTTATAACTCGCAATTCTGACTTTATAACTCGCAATTCTGACTTTATAACACGCAATTCTGACTTTATAACTCGCAATTCTGACTTTATAACGCGCAATTCTGACTTTATAACTCGCAATTCTGACTATAACTCGCAATTCTGACTATAACTCGCAATTCTGACTTTATAACTCGCAATTCTGACTATAACTCGCAATTCTGACTAATATCAAATAATTCTGACTTTATTTCTTGCATTCTAACTTTATATCTCACAATTCTGACTTTATAACTCACAATTCTGACTTTATAACTCACAATTCTGATTTTATAATTCGTAATAGTGAGTTTATATTGCAATTGTGAGATAAAAATTTCATAACGGAAACAAGCTTCCATAGGTAGACATAAGATCTTATTGAATTAAAAGTAAATTAAATGTTGGGTAAAAAAAAAATAAAAAATAGATATAACAGTTTGCGGTTAGATTTTTCTACATATACTTTATCATTTACTAAACACACGTTTGTGAGTTTCTGAAAGTTTTGATAGTTTAATGGTGCTTCTCAGTAGCTTTCGGAGTAATTACATTGACAACCCGTCTAATTATCTACCTGGAACAGCTTCATCTTATTAAGAAGAGCAGGATGTCCTCTCTCTCTCCTCCCTTCTGTCTGCTCAGGACCACAAGTGCTTGAATAAATACTGAGATTTCATCACCTCTGAAGTAGTGAAGGAAAAGCAAAGGCCTTGAGCAAATACTTTGCAGGGTCCAGAATGTTGGTGCATATTTGGTGTGAAGAAAATGTGTTTGTACAAGAGCATTATATCAGTGGCCAGTGAAGATGTCTGCCCAGAGGAAAATTGTATTGCTCTTTCATTCTCAAGAGAGTTATTGGAGTTCTTAGTTTAAGTAATAAGTTTGTCTCTTATAAGTATGTTTCTCCTAAAATTCATTAGGAGACATAAAAACAGATCAAAATGAGTCAATAGTTGACATACACAATGAATATAAAGTTATAAAAATGAATGTGGATTGCAACTTAAATCATTTGATTTTTGTAAATATTTGTTGAGATATTTGGGTTCATGTTGAGACTTTTGAATTTGACAAGTCTGAGCAACTTGCTTATTTATATGTTAACATTTCAGTGGAGTATTACATAGTTTAGTCATTCTTTAGACATTTGAAAATGTCCTTATATTGTACTCTTGCTAGGCTCAGCTTATTAGACTGCATGAAGTGCCGAACACATACGTTAACAATGGATGGCGGTTAGAGAGGGAGATGTTCTTAACCCCGTACGGCTCTGGATGGAACATAACTCTGTGTGTTAGCGTGAGGCCGACATACACAATTAACAGACACGTTCCACAAAGGTTATCACTGTCAAACTACGTATTCCAATTAGCAGGCAGGGAATTCAATTCAGATCAAGATTTCTCACACTTGAGCGAAGCGGGTGGGGGACGTTTCCAAGATTAATCGTCTGCCTTGATGCTACATGATTGTGTCACTGCAAATATCACCCCAGCATGGCCAGTTGTTCTGTGTTGCTTTTGTCAATCCAGATTCAAAGGATTTTCTCTTCCTAGCTGCTAATCTGAAATTGGATCACACAAGACTTTTCTCTGCCAGATTTTTTTTTCTTCTTTTTTTTCCAGAGTTGTATTTAAGGCTTTTCACACTATTCTTATCCCTGTCAGGCCACTTTTAACCCTGGGTTAAGTATCGTTTCAAACTGGTCATCTTGAAGGGGGTCAGCACCAGGGTTATTATAATAAAACTAAAACCCTAACAAAAAAACAAACTTCAAAAAAAAAAAAATGTTACTTGAAATAAAATAAACATTAATTGTCACCAACCCGGGAAGAAGCTCATTGTAGTCCCTACCGGACATTTGTTGTAGAATTCTTTACAGAGAAAATATCTCTCTTTGCATTGAACTTTGAGCATCGTAACTTTGCAGATGTTGTTTATGCTCAAACAGCAACATTACACACTAAATAAAATTTAAAAAGTGAAATCATAATCAACCACCCCTTTAAGCTAAATTTCACCCATAAATAAATACCTTTATGTCATTCCAAACCTGCATGACTTTCTTTCTTCCATGAAAAAAAAAAAAAAAAAAAAAAAAAAAAAAATTTTTTTTTTTTTTTATATTTTGGACCCCTTTGACTTTCATTGCATGGACCAAAAAAACAAAAACAAAAAAACACTGCAACACTTTTGAAAATATACTTCTTTTGGTTGCACTTTATTTTACAGTCCGTGCACTTATATGTACTTACTGTGTACTTACCTAAGAAAGTACTGGGATAGTAAGGTAACTACATAAAGTTAGGTTTAGCAGTAGGTTCAGGGTTAGTACCTAGTTATTACCCAGTTATTGCAATTATGATAATAAGTATATAGTATGTACATGGGGAACAGGACTGTAAAATAAAGTGCTACCCTTCTTTTGGAATGCCAGTAAATTATGTAAATAATGACCTTTAAGATAACTAGCCAAACCCTGACACCTTGGTACTTTTCTGTTTTATTCTTGATTTGTACAGAAGAAGTGGAAACAAATGCTGTTTTTGTGCATATTTTTTGTGATATGTTCCGCAAATGGCTCTTGGGATGTGTTTCAGAATCACTTTTATTCTCTGTAATGATGGCATGTATGTTTGCAGCTGTTTGTTTGGCGGCGAGCTCTTTCCAAGAACAACGGATTATGAATGTATTCAGGAGTAAGATCTCCCCTGCTTGTGAACTGACAGAGGTTTGATGTGTCCCATAAAAATAAACCAAGATAAAAAATTAGACACTTAAATATTTTATCCAAAGATGTTAAATAGATTTAACGAGGGTCCCTGCGTGAATAGAGATATTTCACTAACTAAAACAGTTACTTTATTAAAATGTAATGATTAAAATATTCATTTATTTTTATTATTATTGTATTTCTAATTATTATAATTTTAATCATTTATTAATTTAAATTTTAAATTATGTATTAATATCTTCAGTAAAGCTGTAATTGAGCTGTACTAATTAAATGAATAAAAGTTTATAGTCCAAGAAGTCTTCAAGTACTGAAATGAATTTAGGGAATTTAGATCACTAAAACATGAATTACTTTATTAAAATTAAAATATTGAAATATAAATATGCATATTTAAAACATGTAATTATCATATTTTTATTAATTATTATTGTATTGTGTTATTCTTACATAATAATGTGCTTATATCTTCAGTAAATCATTGAGCTGTCTCAGTTAATTGAAAAAAGTTTCTAGTCCAAGAATATTTCCCATGTACAAGGTACTGAAATGATCTGAAACCATGAATCTGCATTTAAAAAAGAATAATACCTTTTATATTGATATGGAGATTATGTAGATTAGCTCAATTTACATAAAAAGAGTCTCTATTAGATTAAAAATATCTGAGCAGAAGGATTTTCATTGTACCATCACTTTCATTAATTTCAATCATTTTCCTCCATTGATTGTCTAATATATGATGTAGCTAAAACAAAACGCAGGCTTTTATCGGAAACCTCATGAAAGGACTAAGCGAATTACTTCCAGCCCTCGAGCCAACCTGAAAAGTGTTAGATTTTAACAGACTCTCTAATCTAATCATTAGTGCAAGGACAAATTAAATTTAACCGCTAAATACTCAAAGTGGGAGGCTGGCTACGGTGTGCGCTCGAATCCAACAGTTTAATTACCGCAACGGGCTTTTTGTAGTTTTCCCATGGGAAGCGTGGGCCGAGGTGAGGCCAGGGAAGCGAGGAAATCTGCTCCTTTGGAAGATGTACTTGTGAGAAGAGGCCAAGTTCATGGTGGTCGAGCTCAAGGCTCCTCTGAGGTCAGCATTTTCCCTTTCAATTAGGCCGGCTGTGTCCGTAATGTATTCAGGGGAGGCGATCTACTCAAGGCCAGTGGGAGCTGAATGCTATAGTGTACTATAGCACTTCTGCTTTTCTGATTACTGTTTATAAGTTAGAACTTTTTATGCTGAAAAGTGAGTGTTGCTTGTGTTAGAAAGTGCCTCTGTTTTCATTTGAGCTACTGATTCATTGAGCACATGAGTGCTGCATGGATCACGTATTGTTGTAGGCCAAAAACCCAGAAAGGAGTTAACATTTTAGCACTTCCGGTTCCAATCGTATTGAAGTCAATGGTTTTTTGAAAGGGTTTTTGGTTAAATGTCTGAAATAAGTTCTGTGGTGAACACTAGCTCAACAAAAACACATCAGTGATTCTTATTTACTTGTCTTGGCTAAATATAACTACAGTGGTTGTCGACATTAAACGTCATCAGGCCGAAAAGGAAAACTCATCTACTCACTAGTTGCTTTCACAGCCTCATCAGAGGCATCCGAAATCGCATACTCTCTTGGTAGGTACTATATTTGAATTTGAACCTATTTTGCGACTGTTAAAAAAGTATGTTCTGTATAGTAGGAATGTGGGATGTATGGACGAAATTTGAATGTACTACATCCGCCATGTTGTTACTGTCACCAGCGTCATTGGATAGTAAAGTGTCTATCGAATGCGCATTGGGAGCTTAAAATGTCATGAGTACTTGATTAAACTCAATAAAAAGAGCAGACTGGACAGAAATGATCATCAAAAATGCTGCCGTTTGCAGCGCACACTTCGTATCAGTTTTGTTGGTATGGATTATGGTTTGGTTATATGTCTAGAGATTTTTCATGCATGCCCAGCTAATCAGAAATTGGGGAACAACTTAAGTGATTTCTCACATAATGCTAACTGTTTTAGCGGATAAGTTAGCTAACTTTGTTAGTTGTACAAATGCAAAGTTCTGTCATGAAACTCTAGATGGCGCAAGCTAATAGGTCCTTAAAGGTGCCGTAGAACATCTTTTCAAAAGATGTAATATAAGTCTAAGGTGTCCCCTGAATGTGTCTGTAATGTTTCAGCTCAAAATACCCCATAGATTTTTTTTTTATTAAATTTTTTAACTGCCTATTTTGGGGCATCATTAACTATGCACCGATTCAGGCTGTTACGTAACAGTCGGTGTTATGTTGAGATTCGCCTGTTTTCCGGAGGTCTTTTAAACAAATGAGATTTACATAAAAAGGAGGAAACAATGGAGTTTGAAACTCAATGTATGTCTTTTCCATGTACTGAACTCTTGTTATTCAACTATGCCGAGGAAAATTCAATTTTTGATTCTAGGGCACCTTTAAAAGCAGAACTAAGTAACTTTTTTACCTTCATAAATAGTTTTCTAAGTCATTACGATGGTTAATTGAATTGTAGTGGTGTGTTTGAGGCGAGCACTAACCCCCTCTGGCATGTCTTCACCAGAAAACAACACTTGCAAGTTGAGCTGCGCCAACCTGACACAATCTGGCCTCATGTTCACGTTCACGCGAGAGTGACAAAATGCTTTATGGTAATTCAAAAACAATGTATATATTATGACTTTATAAGACAATTTCGAAAATTACCCACCTCCATCGAGATTTCTTGTACTGTATTTGCAAAACTACTGCGCTGGTGAGCGTTGTAGTCATTTACGACAGTGTGATTCACTGAAGGAACCTGTAGGGGGAGCTTCGCAAAACTTACTGAGTTCCGCTTTAACTCAACCTGCTCATAATCACATTATTATCTGTTAGACACAGCTGATTGGTTCCTGCTGTATCAGGGCCCGTCCACACGGAGACGTGTCTAGGTGCATACGCAAAAATTTTGTATCGTATAGGCGTTTCGTCCAGACAGATCCGTCGTTTTTGGAGCCTGAAACTGCCAATTTTTGAAACCGGGTACCAGAGTGGATAAATCTGAAAATGACGCCCTTGTGTTTTCGTGTGTACAGCTAATCCATATATTTTGTGAAACGATGATGTCATCATCCCACGTGTCGACCCTAGTCAGACATGCTACGTCACGTAACAACAACAACAATAGTGGACTACATGCTTGTGTTTGTGCTGCAGAACTTACCGGGCCTATTAGTTTTATTAAAATAAAGCTTTATTTCTAAGCTTTACTAAAGTTTGTATACAGCGCGCAAGGTTTATGCGCATGCTCCAAGTCTTATTCTTTGTTTTTAGTGTATCTCTGTGGCAGAATTACAGTGCCACATACTGATCTGGCATGTACAGTACAGTCCAAAAGTTTGGAACCACTAAGATTTGTAATGTTTTTAAAAGAAGTTTCGTCTGCTCACCAAGGCTACATTTATTTAATTAAAAATACAGTAAAAACAGTAATATTGTGAAATATTATTACAATTTAAAATAACTGTTTTCTATTTTAATATATTTCACAAAGTAATTTATTCCTGTGATGGCAAAGCTGAATTTTCAGCATCATTACTCCAGTCTTCAGTGTCACATGATCCTTCAGAAATCGTTCTAATATATATCTGCTGCTCAAGAAACATTTAATGTGTACAATATTTTTTTTCAGGATTATTTGATGAATAGAAAGTTCAAAAGAACAGTGTTTATCTGAAATCTAATCTTTTGTAACATTATAAATGTCTTTACTGCCACTTTTGATTGATTTAATGCATCCTTGCTGAATAAAAGTATTAATTTCTTTAATTTCTTTTCAAAAAAATAAAAATAAAAATTCTTACTGACCCCAAACTTTTGAGCGGTAGTGTATAATGCTACAGAAGCTTTGTATTTCAGATAAATGCTGTTCTTTTGAACTTTCTATTCATCAAGGAATCCTGAAAAAAAAAAGTACACAACTGTTTTCAACATTGAAAATAATCAAATGTTTATTGAGCAGCAAATCAGCATATTAGAATGTTTTCTGAAGGATCATGTGACACTGAAGACTGGAGTAATGATGCTGAAAATTCAGCTTTGCATCACAGGAATAAATTACTTTGTCAAATATATTTAAATAGTACACAGTTATTTTAAATGTAATAATATTTCACAATATTACTGTTTTTTACTGTATTTTTAATTAAATAAATGTAGCCTTGGTGAGCAGACAAAACTTCTTTTAAAAACATTAAAAATCTTAGTGGTTCCAAACTTTTGGACTGTACTGTATACTACATCGTTTTGAGTTGGTTTCAGTGGTTTCGTGTGTACGCAGATATTTCTTGAGACGAGGGGGAAAAAAAAAAGATTGGATAGGGAAACCCTCCACCTTCCCCAGCTCCACCTGTATAGATCTGCTAAAAACAAAGCTTATTTTCTTCAATAACCCATAAGCCAATGGAAAACCTTTTTATTGAGGGTGCTAACTTACGGGTTTGGCCTACAAAAATACCACATCACTGCAGCACTCTATTGCCAGCAGTGTTGCTAGTAGGTACATCCTAAAACATGTGCTGTTGCTTTGTGATGCCTTCACTACTTGTTGTATCTGTTCTCTCAAAGACATTCCAGCCTTATTTTCATGTCTGGCCGCTGTTTATCTCGCCGTACATCATGTAAGAGTGCATAATAATATCCATAGAGGAGAAAATAGATGTGAGATTAGCCTTGAAGAGTAGCGGGCTAATAACAAAACATCCCGAGGCTCTCCACAGGCCGCAAACCATCATTTTTTCATAAAAACATAATGATAAGTGATGCTATTTTGCTGCTACTACTACTGTAAGGATGCAAAGTGCACAAACTATTGTAGATAGCTAATGTGCGTTTTTATATAACACTGACAGTAACAAACCTCAGTGTTCAAGGGAGTGATGAAATTAGCTTAAAATGTGTGCATTTATTTTTTTGGCAGATGCTTTTATCCAAAGCAACTTGCATTGGAGTTTTATCTGTTGAACTAATCGGAAAAATGACCATAGAAGACTCAGTTTACACCAATACCAACTATGTTGTTGGGTACATTATAATACAATGACATTCATGTTTTATAGTTTTCCCACTCCAGATCCCTCCCGAGCGTCATCATCTGTCCACTCTGTTTATCCAGCAGCCCTCTGCTTTTAATTACCAGTGAATATCCAGCGCTCGCTCACGGCGTGTGCCTTCAGTAAAGCCTGGTGGGAGATGTGAGCTAGTGAGATGAAAGACCTGCTGTGTGGCAGCACGTAGAGTCTCCTCCTCGTGGGAGGAGTAAACCCAGTAGGACTTGAGGTCTTTCATAGTGCAGCTAGCCTTCAACTCACCTGCTTTACTATTACATGAGAAGGATGAAAGACAACAGCTAATTGCTCACAGACAGTGCCATCAAAAAAGGCCTTTACGGAGGACAGCTGTCCATACGCTCTTCTCAAGCAGGTTTTTCTGCAGTAAAGAGAGAAGAGGCTCTTTCGTGACGAGTGAGCGCTGTTGTTCTTGACCATCTACCTGAAAGTCACTCAGAGTTCATGGTGATGAAAGTTGTATAGCATATTTCATCAATGTTTCTAGAAGTCTTAAAGAACCCCAGATTTCAAATATTTATTATCAATGTTGAGGAGGCTACTTTATGAGTGGCAAGTTCCTGCATTAATTACAAGCAAGGACACAATAGATATGTTGCATCTTCTTCCTAACCCCCTTCTCCTCCAAAAAAAAATAAATAAATGCTGCTGTTTTTGACTCTCTATAATTTGTATTGTACTAATATATATATATATATATATATATATATATATATATATATATATATATATATATATATATATATATATATATAAATATAAATATATATATATATAAATATATTTTTTTTTTTTTTTTTTTTTTTTTTTCTTAATACATTTTAATAAATCTCTAATATATATACATATATATATATTTTAATTTTAAGCAGAGACATATTAGATATTTTAGATATTTTATAATAGATATTTTCCATCTTCTTCATAATATTTTATTTTTTAAGCAGGAATTTTATGTAAGAGTATTTATTTTTATTTAAAGCAAGGGCATAAACACTGTAGATATTTTGCATCTTTTTCATAATATTTTATTTTTCAAAATATTTTGTTAAATACTGTTGTTTTTGCCTTTTGTTATTTATTTATTTCAAGCAGAGAAATAAACACTATAGATATTTGCATGTTTTGCATAATATATTTTTTTCAAAATATTTAGTGAAAAGCTTTTGACTCCTTATTCTGTTTTGTACTATTATTAATTTATTCATGTATTTATTTATTTATTTATTTATTTAAAGCAGGGATATAACCCCCATAGATATTTTGCATATATAGATTTATTTATATTTATTATTTATTTTGCATATTTTTATCCAAAATATTTAGGTAAATGCTGCTGTTTTTGACTCTGTATATGATGTATGCCATATTCTTTTTTTCTTGTATTTTGTGTAAATTTAATTGCAAATTTAAAGTTGTCACTCTAATTAAGATTTATTTTTTCAAAAAACATCATTGCTTTTGAACCAGAACAATGCGGCTCTAATTAATCATCTTTTGCCCTCTTAAATAGCTTCAGCATAGTTAGCTTATTTTTAACACGGAAGTTTCCTTGTGAATGTGCCAGACTTCAGTTTCATTAGTCCCTGTAGATAAAAAAATAGACGTATAACAAAAAAAAAAAAAATTTGCACTAAAAAGCAGTGCGATTATGATTACAGTTTGCAATATCAAGCAGCATAACAGACTGTTTTTGTACAGGTAAAATAACTGGAACTGGACACTGGAAGCCTTGCACAGTCACGTTAAAGATCGTCCGCTCTTACGTTAAAAATGGAGTGGATAAATGTCACGTTTGATTACTGTTTCAGTTCATTCTGCTGTAAATGTGCACAAAATACAATGTGACATTGAAAGCACTAATGTTTTGTTTTGCTAAAGTCAGTTCAGTACATGAAAAGCTATTTTGAAAACATCTCAACTTCTGTCACGCTACTGAAAACTGTAATTAAATTAGTTGCAACTTTTAGTTTTTACCTGTTTGTTGGGTTTGGTGTTCTGTGACCGGTACAGTAAATGAAATTCTCCGGTTGTGGACGGCTTCATTCTCATTGATCAGCATTTCCAATTTTTGCTTCAGGCTCATGATATGAATCTTTAAGTTCATTTGCAACTCATCATAAAATATTTATTCATGCCTGATTATTTGCATTGCATAAGAAACTGCTTAAACTGCACAAAAACCACCCATGAATAACGAGGAATACTGAACGTTAATAAGGAAATGCAGGCCACATTCATCATGATATTAATCTTATGCACTGCAATGCATATGTAAACGTTTTAAAGAAGCTCTCATGCACATTGCTGTTGAAATAATAATGGACTGATTTATAAGAATCTTCACACTGTAAATATGTAAATCCACAAATAAGATCTCTATCGCATTAAAGGTGTGTTTGCAAGAGCACATTTTGAGTGTGCAATCTCCTATCCTTAAAGGTGCTCTTTTTGTTCACTTTTTATTTTATTATTTTAGTTTTATTTTATTTTGTTTTTTTATTTAATTAATATTTATTATTATGTATTTATTTTATTTGATCTCAACATGGCGAATAAAATAAGAACATTTTATAGTATTGATTATTTTTATATGTAAAACTTTTTTCATTTGCGAAAAAGTCTTTCAAATGTAACCATTTTCAATAATAACCCAGATTCTCATTCTGTCTTTTCCAGTGGGATGCAATCAATGAAATGGACGAGTACTTCAGCCCCATCCACACGTACCAGGTGTGCAACGTTATGAGCCCGAGCCAGAATAACTGGCTCCGGACCAACTGGATCCAGCGAGACGGCGCCCGGCGGATCTACATCGAGATGAAATTCACGCTTCGAGACTGCAACAGCATGCCAGGTGTTCTCGGTACCTGCAAGGAGACCTTTAACCTCTACTACTACGAGACCGACCGTGATGTTGGCACGAGCATCTGGGAGAGTCAGTTTTCCAAAATCGACACCATCGCTGCCGACGAGAGTTTCACTAACGTGGACCTGGGGGTGAGGAGACTGAAGCTCAACACTGAAATCCGTGGCGTCGGGCCGCTGAGCAAACGCGGCTTCTACTTGGCCTTCCAGGATATAGGAGCCTGCATCGCTATCGTGTCCGTCCGAGTCTACTACAAACGCTGCACGGGAATGGCTCGCAACCTGGCCGTCTTCACGGACGTGGTCACGGGGGCTGACTCGTCCTCGCTCGTGGAGGTCAGAGGTCAGTGTGTGGACCACGCCGAGGAGAGAGACACGCCCAAGATGTACTGCAGCGCTGAGGGCGAGTGGCTCGTTCCTATTGGACGATGTGTGTGCAGCGCTGGATTTGAGGAGCACAGAGACAACTGCATTGGTGAGTGACAATATTATGAATGAATTAGTTGCTTTTTCACCATTTTCAAGCACATTTTTATATATATATATATCAGACAACCAGATTTGTACAATTCCAAGCCCATGGTCCAGTCTATCCCTGCATCCGAATATGACTACTTTCTTACTATATCCGGTTGTTAAGTCTGACGTCACGCGGCAGCACTTCCGGGTCCAAACGCTCTATTTCATACCACAAGAAAACAACGAATGGTGCTAATATACACACGTAATACTACAAAAACATATAGAATTATAACCTTTATCTCCATACCAATATTCCAGATGGCCAGACAATGATTCATCTTTTATAAATCGTTAAAATATTAATAACTTTGACACTGTGAGCATGGAGACTGTTGTGTAGACTGTAAGTATTTAAAATGTTTAACTTTTCAAAATGATTGATCTTTAATTTGAATAAATATCGCTCATAAACGGCCGTCGATGGCATTTGCCAGTGAAATGAGTTGAGGCTTGGACCCGGAAACGGCGTTCCTTACGTCACGACTTAACAGGCGGATAGTGAAAATATGTAAGCCAAGTCATAGGGCTATGCAATTAATCATAATTGTTTTTCAATTTCGATTTTGGCTTCCAATGATTATGAAAACAAGATAATCAAGGTAAAATGATTATTGTGCCGCTGCCACATTCAGCGTTGTGTTTTTGTTCCTTAACATCCAAATCAGCCGAATAGGTAAGTGATGTAAAATGGAGTTTACTGTTGCTAAACAGAGGGACGTGTTTGATATTAAACAGTGTAATTAAAAGCAAATTAAGCAACGAAAGAAACACTGTTCCCCAGGTGGCTTTCTGTGTGCGGGCACTAATATGGAGCAGAATGTGGGCTTCGGATTCACTCCTAAACGGTCAAAAAGCCTACACCCAAAAGTGTCAGAATGCCATTTTGGTAGGTATCCTCGTAAACAGTCGCTTATGACTTAAGTGAATGTAAACAGCTGTGAAAGAAAACGCATGTGTATCAGTATAAGATTATGAAATGCATAAATACTGGACGCAGGATTTTTGCCTGTTTTGTCATCTGCTAGGCAAGAATAATAATGATAATAATCATAATTCAGCAGCAGTACTGAAAACAGAATGAATTTAGAGATGCAACTTCATGGATAATGTTTCAACATGCTAACAGTAACTCCATAGCTATTAAAAATGATATAATAATGTTTGATATAATATTTAGTGATGGTTCACGATAGCTGAATAGTTGACTGGTCACTTTTTTCTATTTTTTTGGTTGTTTGAAAGTAATGCTGAAAACAGTGATTATATAATGTTTTTTCAT
Organism: Chanodichthys erythropterus; assembly: GCF_024489055.1. Taxonomy (NCBI): domain Eukaryota; kingdom Metazoa; phylum Chordata; class Actinopteri; order Cypriniformes; family Xenocyprididae; genus Chanodichthys; species Chanodichthys erythropterus. Next base: position 4,526,959 of record NC_090226.1, on the reverse strand, counting down.
TTTTATTACAGAATGTTTAATATTTTTAATATTAATAATATTTAATATAATTTTTTAGCCGTAAATATTTTAATTGTGGTGCTGTGGGGAGAATGGTTTTAGAGACACCTTTTAATATTAATAATATTAATATTTGTTATATTAAAGAATCCAATATTTCTTTTTTTTTTAGCTTCAATACTGTAAAGATGATGATTTTAGAGACAACTTCTTGAAGACCATTTTAGCATGCTGCTAACACCACTTTTGTAACAAATATTTCAAAATAAATTTGATTATGAAATGCATTTCAAGACAATTACTGTCAAATATATATGCATAATATGTCAGACTATTTTATTATCTGATATTTTTTAATTGTTGGTCTTTGTCTGTGTACTTTTTTGAGCCATATGCATTTAATTTTATTAAGTTCAAAATGACGTTTTAGAACCTTTTTAAATGGAAATTATGATATCCGTGTCATTTAAATAGTCTTTATTGGCATTATTATTGTAGGTCCCTGTGTTAAACCATCTGCAAAAAAGGACTTTGTTATATTTCTTTCTTTCTCTAGTTTTTCTTTCTATTCACCCACTCATTTCTGCAGTTCTCATCACACTGGAATGAGCAGCCGCTGTTTATTTCACTAGATACATGACCAAATGCTGTGGAATTGTTATTAATTCAATTTCCTTCATGTTCCCAGTATCACAGCATTCTGTTTTGAACGTATTACTCAAACCATCACAAACTCATACTTTGTCAGGTAATTTTCTGCTCGATCTGTGGCTAATAGCACTCATGGCAATCCATTTCCTTTTCCTCTGCCTCCTTTCTAAAGTGTTGCCGCTGTCTGCGCGAGTCAGTAAAGGTTAAGTGTCTGAGCCGCAGAGTCAGGCTTTTGGTGTCTAAACTGGGTCGCTGTGCTAATTCTCTCGGTGAACGCTCCTCCTCTAGTCACGCACATCTCAGGGACAAACCCGGCATGGCAAACTGGGCTGCTCTTGGACACTGCGAAACAAAAAAAACAAAAAAACCCAGCTTACCACTCTTAAAGCCGCAGGCTCAGACCACCGTGGAAGGATTGCATGTCGTCGCAATAGAAAATGTCAAAAGGCTTCCCATTTTCTTTGACCGAGAGCTGAGCGATGGGCTCCCACTAACGTTTTAAGTGCCGATCAAAACAGAGCGCTAGCTTCACGTCTCTCTCCTGTCAGCTCTGTTTTAGGTTTTCCAGTGGCAGCCGTTGCTCCCGGGCCTTCCGGTCCAGTGTGAAAATGTAGGGAAAATATCCATTTCGGAAGAGATGAGATAGTTCATGCTCATTGGGGTAGCAGGGAGCCTTGTCAAATCCACTCCATTTGGCAACTTGATTTAACCTACTTAGATTCAGGGGAGAGTGTCTTCCCCACATGTTCAGCCGCCGCTGTTGGCTAACTTATTCATGAGTGCTTGTAAACAGGTTTCCATGCAAAACTATTGTGTTTGGAAGCCATGAGGATGTTGTGCCGGGGTTAACAATCAGAAAATACAGTGAGCTCCAAAGGTCTGAGGCCATACTGACAATTTGGGATTTAAAAATGTGGAAAGAAACACAGTTTTAGGATTTTGAAAAATGTATGTAAAAATAAATAAGAAATATTTCAGATTTTGCAGTATCCAAAGAGTAAAATGGTCATGTGAACTCTATACAGACGGTCAGATTTTCTTGCTTCGAGCTGAAACTTTTTTTTACTCAAAATGTTGCACTGATGATATCATTTGTAATAATATATTTGTTAGAAAATTGTAAAATTTTATATTTTAAACTAGTGGACCCTCACTATATGTGCACTACTGTAAAAAGGACTTGTAGTTTAACTTAAAAAAGGAAGTTACCTGGTTTCCTTAAAATTTTGAGTTTATTGAAATTTAAAATTTGAGTAAATACAATGAAGAGGATTGATTTAATCAACAGAAACTCAAAATATTATGTTATCTGAACCACATTAATTATCCAAGTTGATTTGACAAAAGAAAAAAAATGTATTTAAAATATTTTTTTTTACAGTGTACCGTTAAAATGTCTTCTGCTCACCAAGTCTGTATTTATTTGATCAAAAATACAATAAAAACAGTAATAATATTGTGAAATATTATTACCCTTTAAAAACTGTTTGAAATAAATAACATTTTAAAATATATTCAGTGATCAAAGCTGAATTTTCAGCATCATCACTCCAGTCTTCGGTGTCACATGATCCTTCAAAAATCATTCTAATATGCTGATTTGCTGCTCAAGAAATATTTTCTATTAATGAATATTGAAAACAGTTTTTTTTTGTCAATAGTTTTTTTGGAAATGGTGATACATTTTTCAGGATACTCTGATAAATAGAAACTTTTATTAGGCAAGGATGCATTAAATTGATCAAAAGTGACAGCAAAGACATTTATAATGTCTTTCTATTTCAAATTATTGCTGTTCTTTTGATCAATTTAATGCATCCTTGCCTAATAAAATTATCTTTTTTTCGTAGTGTATATATACATTATATAATTTTTTTTTTTTTTTAATCTCCTGAAAGAATAATCATTGTTTACAAAAGAATCGTATTAAATTTTTTGGTAAGTCACTCTCCATTGGTTCTGTTAGTTACCCAGCATGCACTGCAGCTGGGGTCAAATCAGAGTGAGCTTAATTTGATTACTATCACTGTAAAAGTGTATGGAACTGGTTAAAGGGATAGCTCACCCAAAATGAAAATTATCCCATGATTTACTCACCCTCAATCTATCCAAGGTGTATATGACTATCTTCTTTCAGGCGAACACATTGGAGATGTATTTAAAAATATCCTTGCTTTTCCAAGCTTTATAATGGTAGTGAACGAGGGGCCTGTTTTGAAGCCCCCCAAAAATGCATCCACCTAGGATGGTTTGAGGGTGGGTTAATTTTCATTTTTGGGTGAACTATCCCTTTAAGGTGGCTATTCATCATTGTTTGAAGGTATACATTTCACTCTAATGTCGTGTTTTGTGTCACCATTATCGGGCTTTATAGTCCCACAAGTGAAGTACCAGCTTGGCAGCCAAGTTTGTTATTATGATAGCTAGCTGTATGATAGTTTACACTCACTATGTGGCATTGTAGTCACTTCAGTGTGACATTATCTAAATCATTTTGAATAAAACAAGTGGTTTTGGATGAAGCAATATGAAAACCCATTTAACAGATGCTAAATAAGAATTAATGTAATTGCATTCACTTTATGCTTGTTGGCATCTCATAGCAATGCACTCAGACACCTCAGAACACCATAGCAGCTGTATAGCAACACCCTGACAACCACTCACAACGTCATCTGTGACGACGACCACTTATCTAAGCAGCAATCCAGTTTAATGACAGCTGAGCGTCTTTTGATATACACTGCCTTGTTATTAACAATACGATGAAAAAATTGCAAGGGCACAAAGCGAAGCTTAACAAGAATGCCGTACATTGTCCAAGACGAAATAACGTTTCTTTATTGTGAAGGGCTCAGAGTTCAGAGTTGTTTATTGAAGCCTTTTGTTCATCAGTGAGCTTTGTGAAAAGCTTACAAATCTGACTTTGTAACATTTTCTGACATTAGATGATTTCAAAGCCAGTCAAAAGCTACTGTACATTGTTGAAGAGGCCAGCTTTTCACAATCCCAGCCATCAATTTCCACTTTTCATGCTCTCACAGATTATAATTATAAACTCCTCCATACAATCTAGCATGTGCTTGTGATTGTTAGACATCTCGCTGGCTTTCACGATGCGACACATCAGCAGCCCGCTGGCGACCCATAAGGGAATTTCAGAATGCTTTCGTCTGTCACTCTTAGATAATGATATTTATTTTCTGACAGCGTACAATGGAACGAATAGGAAAGAAAGAGAGCTGTAGAGGTTTAATATATATTACATTAGATCATATGCCTGAAAGCAGCCAATAAAGATTTAAATTCGCTAAGCAGACAGATTTAATCTTGTCATATAGTCACTTCAGTCCTCCAGCTGTCCGTTTGTTGCTCACAGGCTTTAAGGCACCAGACCCAGGTAAAAATATGATGCAATTCAAGAAATGTGATGAACTGGGTTTGCACACAAGTTAAGAATGTCATTTATTTGCACTATTATGCACAATGCAGTTCCTCATCTCGTCGATTGTTTAATAGCACATGGTTAAAATGGATTGTGGGTGGTTGGTGAATAAGAAGCTAAAATTTTGTTAATTTTTTTTTTTCTTAAGAAAGACAAACATAAATAGTGATGAAAGCCAATATATTAATTGCCATGGATGAATATTTACTCTAAGTAAATAAATACTGGGTAATCCACTGTAGATGGGATCCAAAATCTAAGTGAAAATTTTCCTGAAAAGAAAAAAAAAAAAAAAAAAAAATTGATCTTCTCTATAAAATAGTGGATAACTCTGTAAAAGATATTCATCTGTGGCATGTAATATTATGTCTTTCTGTTTCATTTATGTATTTTTTACCAGAAAAAAAAAAAAAAAAAATCAAAATTAAAATTTTAAACTGGGACCTGTGGTTAAGTTAACAGAATGACCCAGCAGGTATTGGGCCTAAAATATTGCATTGCATACTATGTGGCGCAACTGTTTAGATATGCAAATCTGTACGATTTGAAAAAAGTCAAGATATCTTAAAGTAGCACACCTCTCATCATTCGTGTCTGTGAATTTTCTGAAGTTATTGAATGATATTAATGCTGGGTTATGTTTTTTAAAAGTCTGTTTATATAAGGAGTTCAGGAGGACACCATCTGTGCTTATGCAGTATTATTATCAGCCGTATGTCTTAGTGGGGAGATTTGTGGTCATAACACTGAAATAAGGAAAGTGCACTCATGTCAGTCTGTACAGTCATTTATATTTCTATATATTTTATTATGTTGAGAATCAACATGAAATAACAGAACCGGAGAAAACCAGGATACTGCACAAGGATCCCAAAGTGTGCCTTCCCAACTCACAGCATTTAAAAACGTACTTGAAGGAACAATTGAGTTTAATTGTTGACAACTTGACCTTTATCATTTGTTTATTAGCATTTGTGGGTCAATTACCACATAACATAAGAATATAGATGATAAATTATATTTTATTTTTAGGCGAAAAAAAAAAAATTACATTATAGCACTTACAATGGGAATAAACTGTACGTTTACACCTTGACGTTAAAAGTACAGATGTAAAGATTGTAAACTACCATTCAAAAGTTATTTTAAAAAAAAATTAATACTATTATTCAGTAAGAATGCATTAAATTGATCATAAGTGACATTTACAGTGAGATTTCTGTTTCAAGTTAATGCTGTTATTTTGATCTTTCTACACTTTTAAAAAATTCTGGGTTGTTTCAACCCATGTTTGGGTCAAATATGGACAAACCCAACCACTGGGTTTCAAAAAAAGTTTGGGTTTGTCCATATTTGACCCAAACATGGGTTGAAACAACCCAGAATGTTTAGAGTATATTCATCAAACAATCCTGAAAAAGTTTATACTATTTTTGATCAAATAAATGCAGCCTTGGTAAGATTAAAAGACTTTACTTTAAACATTAAAATATCTTAACTACCCCAAACATTTGAACAGTTGTGTATATTAATTGTTGCCGTATTGAACTGTACAAAAGTTTAGGGGACTGTTGTATTATATGGATGAACATCTAGTTACTACTAGACAGTTTCTTTTTAGTATTCTTGCGTCATGCAAATGTTACCTGGTCCTGACAGCTGAAATTAAAATTAACATTAGGTATTTTTTATAGATTGAATTACACTGCACCTTTGAAAGTGCATTGCATTAACGTGTTTTTTTTTTTTTTTTTTTTGCTTATTGTTTTCTTTGTTGGCAGAAGATGTCTGATGGAACTTGTACTGAAGCCGGAATGTTCATATACCTTCCTAGTCTCCCAATGAGTGCTGAATGTCTGCCAAATTATAGTTAAAATCCGACGTGCAAGTAATAATTTACAGTTTTATTTGAGCCACATTGTATGTCAAATAAAGCAAAACAATTGCAGCCAACAGCACATTGGTGGCCCTGATAACAAAACCAGATACTGCGCCTGTAAATGGAAAGAATGAGGATTTGCGAGAGGGGGCGGAGTGGTAGGGTGGGCGACTAATTAGCCTTTTTTGTGTCTTAGCTGGGCGTGCATTGTGTACAGCATGAGGGTTTTCTGGCCAACATATTACACAGGGATTAAATGAGGAAACGGGGGCTCCAGTGGACAATATTAAAGCCCCGCACGTAACTATGCCATTGTGGCGATGTTGTTTAATCTGTCAGACCACCACGCAGGCAGGCTGACGGTGGAATAGTGTTGGGGAAAGGGGCTTTTTCCCAATAAAGGAATGAATTTTATCTCTGCTAGACGGAGCTGGACCGTGTCCCTCAAAATCACTATTGGCACTTGCATCAGAAATAGTGAAAAACATCCTGTGCAATTACAAGCGGACAAACAAAAGCTACATTCATTTATTCCATGCAACTTCCATCCATATTTTGTATTATAATAATGTGGGTCTATAGATTCGAATGCATGTGTTTGCCCATTTAATGACACTGGAGGGACGTGAATGAAAGTGTGGTGTTGATAATGAGGGGAAATTATTAAACGCATTATATAATCAGATTTTTAGATTGTGATTTTCTTTCTTGCATGTTCTTTCTCGCAATTAATTTCACTTGGACGATGCGAAAATCCACGGCTGCCCTCCTGGTTTGCAACTGAAAACCGAACGTCTTATCAGCCTATTTGCATTGCCATTGTTCTCGTGCAACAAACGGGCTGTGTGATAAAATTCCACAAAGCCGCTGCATCACAGCAACTTCATAAGATAGATCAAGCCTGTGTAAAGACTAAAGAACAAAAAAAAGCTCGCTCGACTTTTCTCTGGTAATTGGCACACACAAAACATTTTTTCATTTAGATGGCTCCTTTTTGTCAGCGGCACTTTAAATGCCTCACTCCGTACTCTTCAATTAGACACGCTTAGATAGGTGACAGCAATTCAATCAAACAATTAGCAGCCATTTAATGCTCATTAACAGAGAAGCGTTTGTCTCATTTGATGTGGCTGCACACTATTTCCAAAGAAAAACACTGTTGGATTGTTGGCGTACGCAGATTATTACACAATACCAACATGAACACCTGTTGAACAATTAATTTTTAATCTGTTTTCCCCACCAGAAACTTAATGTGAAAACATTTGACTTCCTACATGCAAGTCAGTGTTTTACATCTGTTGTGTACTTAACTATTGTTAAAGGACTATAAGTGCTATAATCGGGTCCCCAGTGCATTTACCAACCCAGAAAACGTAAAAGAAAGGACAACCCAGTAACTTTGGCAAGCCTTTCTCTGCAAGTTTGTAAAAAACAAGCAGCTCAGATTTCTCTCTCCTAGTGATGTAGGAAGGAGATCTTATTATAATATTACTGCCTCTTAATCTACACGTTTCCATCCACGACGCCACCATTCGCATGCGACAACAGTTTACCAGTTCTAACGACGTGGCAAAAGTTCGATCAAAGCATGCTAACTGTTCTGTCGCTGGCTGCAGAGATGAGCACAGAACACTATTTAGAGTCTCGTTAGTTTTGCATAGCCTGAAAGCTGACCCTGGCAAGCTCGAGTGCTAAAATATTAGACCATTCACAGCATTGGCAATCATAAGCATCAGCCTGGTGTGTCTGGCTCTGTTTGGCAAACAGGTATGCTATGTATAGTAGGCATCCATACAGGTTTTGCAGATTAACATGACGGCACATGCTAGTGGATGAGTTGAATCAACTCCACAGCAACTACATAAATTTATCCACTAACCATTCAGAAACGTCCAGTTTCATTCTAAAAGTTGTAACTTCTTCCTGAGTCTCTCCATCAGTGTCGACTCCGGTTTGAACAATAAAGCTCCGCCCTTTTCTGGAAAGGGGGATGGAAGCAGCAGCTCATTTGCATTTAAAGGGACATATTCAAAAACAGCGTTTTTGCTCACACCCTAATTTTGGCAAATTTGACAAGCTATAATAAATGATCTGTTGGGTATTTTGAGCTGAAACATCTATCTATCTATCTATCTATCTATCTATCTATCTATCTATACTACCTATAGTATATATCTATACTACCTTGATAAATAAATATTTCACAATTTCAATAATATATCATTATTTATTTACTTTGCTTTTGCTTTACTTTCTTTTTAGTGTTTATTTATGATGTCTCATATCTATCAGGTTTCCTCAAGTCCATTTCCCTAGCAATTTTTACAGATATTGTATAATATAGACTGGGGTTGAAAAATTACCACATTGAAAATCTGGAATTTTTGTTTTTTAATTTAAATCTAAAATAAATTAAAAAAAAAAAAAAACCTGAAAGTTTAAGCACTACCTTGATAAATAAATATTTCACAATTTCAATAATATATCATTATTTATTTACTTTGCTTTTGCTTTACTTTCTTTTTAGTGTTTATTTATGATGTCTCATATCTATCAGGTTTCCTCAAGTCCATTTCCCTAGCAATTTTTACAGATATTGTATAATATAGACTGGGGTTGAAAAATTACCACATTGAAAATCTGGAATTTTTGTTTTTTAATTTAAATCTAAAATAAATAAAAAAAAAAAAAAAAACTGAAAGTTTAAGCATTGTTATAAATTAAAAATATACGAGAGAAAATATAATATGTAAATATAATTATAATCACATATAAAAATGTACACTCTAAAAAAAATGCTGGGTTAAAAACAACCCAAGTTGGGTTGAAAATGGACAAATCCAGTAACTGGGTTGTTTTAACCCAGTGGTTGGGTTAAATGTTTGCCCAACCTGCTGGGCAGTTTTATTTAACCCAACTATTGTTTAAAAATTACTATATGGCTGGCTTAACGTGAACCCAAAATAGGTTGGAAATTAAAAATCAGACACATAATTAAAGAGGCAACAATAATAATCAAAAGGTGAACATTTATTAATAAACAATTTAATAAATGTTTGTTGTTTAATTATTATTCATTAAACTTAATAGAAATAAATGTTCATTTATTAAACATATAACACATGTTATCTTCCAATATATTTTGGGTTTATTTTAAGCAAGCAATACAGTGATTTTTAATTGATGGTTGAGTTAAATAAAACTGTCCAGCAGGTTGGGCAAACATTTAACCCAACTGCTGGGTTTGTCCATTTTCAACCCAACTTGGGTTGTTTTTAACCCAGCATTTTTTATAGTGTAATTTTAAAATATATAATTGTAATTAAATAATTGTATGTAGTTTGTATGAAGAAAAGTTTATATTAAATTACAAATGAATGTAAAATAAGAATATTTTCATTAGTGGTCTATGCACTTTTGGACTTTGTCCAAAAAAAATAAATAAGTAGCCTAATATCATGCCAAAATATAATAAAGGCAGTCTAAATCAACTGAGTGACTAGTTTTGCTAAGCCAATTGCACCAGAAATGGAGATAAATGCTCTTTACACTCTGTGCCGACTGGGGCGGCATCTAATCATGAACTCGCTTTGCTACATAGCTTACGATCATCTGTAGTGGCTAAAATTAATGCCAGCCCGTGAAGTTTTTAATATCTGTGCTGAGGTCCCTTCTTCCACCAGGATTTGTTAACGTGGTGCCATGTTTCATTTCTGCCTATTAGTGCATGTGAGAGACATTTAAGAACATAATTAAAGTGGGACGCCCCTGTGGGAGCATTCAGGTAGATTAAACGACTTCATTAGCTTTACGCTACAGCAAGTGTGCGATGTAGCCACCGGACAGAAGCAGTGGTCCGAGATACAGGGCTTCCCTGCTGGGAGTCGACTGTCAAAGACCATACAGCGCGTGTAGATGCATCTCGGTAAGAGTTTCAAAGGCTGAGCAAAATATTACTGGCTGGTTTCTATCTTTTTGAGAACTTTTAAAACCAGTTTGGACTAGTTTAACTGGTTTTAAGGTGGCAGTGCTGGGCTGTTCACTAATAAAAAGCTAAGGTGGTTTGCCAGTCTTAGTTGGTCTGATTTAGTGGTTTTAAAGGGCTTGTGAGCTGGTCAGTCCAGCAAAAAACCACCTTAGGCTGAGTATTTTCTCTTTAAAACTGCAGTGATCTGAAGACCGTTTCAAAAACACGGTTTGAAATCGCAACACATTATTAGCCGTTTGATATAGTCAAGCAAAAGGCTAATCATATTAATTACCGTTATGTGTCTGACCTTGTAAAAAGCAGAGATGTTCACGAGTCTTTTATCTGGAGTCCGAGTCATTAAAAAAAAAAAAAAAATCTCATAATCAAATCCTATTTTTTATCTTAGTTGTACAAAATAATATGATCTTTCTATAATCTGTTTTATTTTAAATTAAGGTCCTATGATGTAAGGGATAATGTACATCCAGTTTATTACTTTATAATCCATTACAATGTACAAAACAGTCGTCATGGCAACACGAGTAGTCATTTTCAATCATGTTTTCAATACAGTCGTTAAGTGGACGCAAGATGGCGCCAGTGAGTCACGGTTTGTTACAGCAGTTAGCCTCATTGTTAGTGACGACAGTTATTATCAGGAAATATCAAACTTTGGAATGTTTAAGAATGTCAATTGAAAACTCTACACATGCTGATTGTGATATGTTAAAATATGAGCTTTAAGTAATAAATGGATTAATATCTCTTTCTATCTCTCTCTCTTATGGACACACGTTAAGAAATAGAAAAGCTGCAAATAATATGAAAAGATTGCTAAAATGTAGTGATAGGTTTAAAGTCTCGATTTTTTTTGTTCATATTTTAACAGGCTGGCAATTCAAATAAGCCATGCAGCTACACCACAATATAATAGCTAACGTTAGCTGTGTGAGTTGCGACTAACCTTTGTGGATGCGATGTCTCATAAAATTTGATGACGTTGTTCCGGTGTCTTTAATTGTTTTCCCACATTCTGTGCGTCTAGCTGATCTGACATGATGATAAACCCAAGCGAAAGAACATATTATGGCACGGTTGCTCCCGTCATGTTGCATGGGACTCTTATTATGACATCAAATTCTATGACAAGAGTCCGATCTACCACAAGTTCGACACGTAAGGAAATATATGTGAAGCAGATATTATAAAACCATGTAAACACAACACAGATTCTTTATTTATTATATCAGTAGTTAAGGGTAAAAAACTTGAGTCGTTTTTAAAATATTCCGAGTCTTTTGTGTCGAGTGGAGTCAAGTCTGTAGTCATTTCAGGTCGAGTCCGAGTCTGAAGTCTGTTAAAATGCGAATAGAGTCCGAGTCTCTAACTCGAGTGCCCATCTGCAATACCATAGTGTAGCGTTTACCTAATAAAGGTTTACTATGGGTTTACCTCAGTAAGTTGACCGAATGGATCTCTGAGTTCGTGTGAGCGAGTGGAGGCGGGGCTAATTAGCACATTCATAGACCTGCATATACTAAATGAAGCAAGTAAATGTAAATAGTTACATTCAAACTATTTTAAGGCATGAAGAAATTGTTTTAAACAATTAAATGTCATTTTGATGATCAAAGATGAGTTTTAAGGAATAAAATTATTGACTACAGGGAGACTTTATAACTAATCATTTGAATTCTGTTTAACCTTTTATTAGTTTCTTTTTTCATATCAAGGGGCAGCCGAGCCTATCTGCACAATCACTAGGATCCTCCAAGTCAATAAAGTCACCGTCCGCATTTCTCCTTCTACTGTTCATGACTCTTCAAGGTCGCCCCCAATTTAGACAAGTTGGTCTCCATCTATCAAGGACTTAGAAACAGGCACCACTTTTCTTGAGTAAATTGATCTGATAGCAATTACCCTCCTGCGCTTGAAAAGTTTAAGATGAGATCTTTGGAGGACACAGTCTAACCACAACTACAGACAATAAGATTAAGGGCCAAAATAGAAAACAGAAGCAAAATTGGATGCACGTCCAAACAGACCCACACACACATATATCTATATGTATATTAATGCAAGTATTTGTGAGTAAACTAGATACTAGACTCCCCTGCCCTCGTTAATATCAGATCACAGAGCCACAAACAATTAACTCCTTACGGCCGCCTTATATATCCATTAAAAGCCTCCCTCTGGGATAAACAGACGTCTTTACACATGGCCAATTTCGAATTAGGCTGCTTTCTTCAGGCTAACACAAGCCATTTTCACAAATTAAGATATGCTTGTTTGTCAAAGGTATATGGTTATTTTGTGCATAGGGGGGTTGTGTTTGTAGGCTCTATAACTCATCCACTTCTTCTTCTTTTAGCCTTGGGAACAATTAAAGGAATAGTTCAATGAAAGTTTTTTTCCTTATTTAGCCCTATATTGTCCCAACCCCATATTATTTTCTTTTTTAAAGGTGCCCTAGAATTAAAAATTGAATTTATCTTGGCATAGTTAAATAACAAGAGTTCAGTACATGGAAATGACATGCAGTGAGTCTCAAACTCCATTGTTTTCTCCTTCTTATATAAATTTAATTTGTTTAAAAGACCTCCGAAAAACAGGCGAATCTCAACATAACACCGACTGTTACGTAACAGTCGGGATCATTAATATATACACCCCCAATATTTGCATATGCCAGCCCGTGTTCAAGTCATTACACAAGGGCAGCCAGTATTAACGTCTGGATGTGCACAACTGAATCATCACACTAGGTAAGCAAGCAAGAACAATAGCGAAAAATGGCAGATGGAGCAATAATAACTGACATGATCCATGATAACATGATATTTTTAGTGATATTTGTAAACTGTCTTTCTAAATGTTTTGTTAGCATGTTGCTAATGTACTGTTAAATGTGGTTAAAGTTACCATTGTTTCTTACTGTATTCACGGAGACAAGAGCCGTCGCTATTTTCATTATTAAACACTTGCAGTCTGTATAATTCATAAACACAACTTCATTCTTTATAAATCTCTCCAACAGTGTAGCATTAGCTGTTAGCCACGGAGCACAGCCTCAAATTAATTCAGAATCAAATGTAAACATCCAAATAAATACTATACTCACAGGAATCCGATGTATGCATGCAGTATGCATGACGAACACTTTGTAAAGATCCATTTTGAGGGTTATATTAGCTGTGTGAACTTTGTTTATGCAATGATAGAGTCGAGAGCTCAGGAGGGGGCGGAGAGCTCGAGCAATTAAAGGGGTCGCAGCCTGAATTGGCGCATTTCTAATTATGCTTCAAAATAGGCAGTTAAAGAAATTAATTAAAAACAATCTATGGGGTATTTTGAGCTCAAACTTCACAGACACATTCAGGGGACACCTTAGACTTATCTTGTAAAAAAACATCTTGTATAAAAACGTTCAATGGCACCTTTAATCTGTGAAACACAAAAGGTGATGTTATGCAGAATGTCCGAGCTGATATTTTCCACAAAATAGATAGTGATTTATATTGTCAGGCTTAAAACCATAAATCCGTTATTCACTGTCCGTGTCTTATTTTTCTAATGTGCATCAACAAACAGTAGCAGATGGCTATGGAAGCTTGTTTCTGCCGTGAAATAAAAAATAAAAAAGGTAATTTTGACTTTTTATCACACAATTATGAATTTTTCCTCACAAATGCAAGTTTATATCTCACAGTTCTGACCTTTTTTTCTCAGAATTGCAAGATATAAACTCAAAATTGAGAAAAAAGTCAGAATTGCGAGTTTATCTCAGTCGTGACTATAAAATGCAATTGCAAGTTTATATCATGCAATTCTGACTTTATAACTCGCGATTGTGAATTTATATCTTGCAATTCTGAGAAAAAAAGTCAAAATTGTGAGATAAAAAGTTGCAATTACCTTTTTTATTTTCTATTATGGTTTTCAAACTTGCAACATCATGATTGGTCACATGACATGCAGAGAACCAATCATATCAAACCTGGCACGACCTACATTATGTAATGATGCCATTTTTATTTGAACACAAGCTTCAATCCATATTTTGGCTGTGTAAATCACTATTTACTTTTGTTTTTTAGAGGGGAAAAAAGCAACTTTGAAATTCTGCCTAACATCTCATTTTTTTTCACAGAAGAAAGAAAGAAAATAATATGTGGTCGGAATAACATGAGGGTGAGTTAATGGATGACAAAATGTTTTTTTTTGTGTGCACTGTTCCTTTAAATCTACCTAAGAGGCAGTGAATAACATTTAGCAAAAACGCAGACGTTATTATGACTGAATAGCAAGTCTAATATGCAGGTAAATCCTTGTATTGTAATGCAAAATATGATCCACACTGTTTGAAATCAAAGACCTGTCTATTTAATGACTATCAAAAGGTCATGTCTGTGTTCGCTGTTATTGTACTCTTGGTTCAGCTTGAATTTCATGCATGAATTGGCATTTTGATAGCCAGAGCCGAAGCTTGAAGGCCCAAACATTTGCGAGCAATTCATCTTCTCCCCTTCTTATCCGTCCCTATTTATTTCTTTATTTATTTTTACCCTCTGGTTGTTCGATCTTGAGACTCGTTCCCATGTGGTTTGAGGGCATTAGGTCTTATCGTGGCCGTGCGGCTTCGGGATCTGGACGGTGCCAGTCATGCTCGGTATCACTGCTGCTGCTGCTGGGATTTTTGCCTGGGGATGGATTGGCCAGCTCCAAATGTCACTAACCTTGATTAATGTCACCCCTAAAAGTGCTGTTGTGGAAAAAAAAAATTGCAGAAGCTTTTGCTTTATGATTTGAAAGAGAAATAATACAGAAGGTGACGGACTGGTGCAACCTGTTGAAAATCTTTGCTTTTTGATAATTAAAAAGAGAGTGTGAATCACAATGCAAAGCTTCCATCTCAGTCCACCCAGAAGGAAACTAAGCTACAAAAAAAAAGAGAGAAATCACCTTCATAGTAAAAGCTCCAGAGAGAATTGATTTTTAATGATAACATTCAGGCAGTTCTTGAGTTGAGCATGAGGTGATGTGCCTCAGAGGAGTATTTCTTGCCTTAGATATGTGATGCAATGAATTAGATTTATGGCTGAAGTTTTTAAAATAAATTGTTTTTGCATGAATATGTTCTATATCGTTCAAAGTTTGGGGTCAGTAAGATGTTTTTTTTATGTTTTTATCAAGCAAGGATGCATTAAATTGATCAAAAGTGACAGTAAAGACGTGTATAATGTAACAAAAGATTTATATTTCACATAAATACTTTTAAGCTGCACAACACTGATAATCATGTTTCCTGAGTATCAAATCAGCATATTAGAAGGATTTCTAAAGGATCATGTGACACTGAAGAATGGAGTAATGACGCAGCTTTGCATCACAGGAATAAATTACATTTTTTAAATGTTTTAAAATAGAAAACAATATTTATATTTCACAATATTAGTGTTTTTATTGTATTTTTGGTCAAATAAATGCAACCTTGGTAAGCATAAGCGGTTTCTTAGAAACTCAATAAACTTTTATAATTATAATCAGTGTTTATAGACAGAGATTTAGAGATGGCATACTAAAATTAAGGACTAAGGAGAAAATTAATGGGAAAAACACAAAAAGTGGGCTGTCACTGGTGTACTCTGACATTAGTCATTAGCTCATTAACATATGACCGCCCACTTTTAAATGTTTACACCTACTCAGTATTTAGTTATCCAATCATAACAGAGGTCATTTCGATAATTCTAAGGTACAGTAGCAGAAACACTGTTTAATTAGTCAAAATAGGATTAGAAACTACATTAGGACTGTTTGTGGTGCAATAAACTTTGACTAATAATAAGGACCATGGAATGGACCTAAAATAATGGTGCATTCAAGTCCTCCTGTTTTTTTCCACCACTTTTCACATTGACACGTCCCCCAAATCATAAACTCAGGACTTAAAGAAAATCCAGAGCTTTCCACTCGTATTTACGACTTTGTGGGGGTGTTCATGTGCGTAAATACGATCTTTCCAAATGCACCATAACAATGCACTTTTGTTAGGCCATTTAGGGATTTAGCCATTACGTCATGTTAAAACACCAAAGCAGAAATGTTTGCATTGTATGTTAGAGGCTGAATGGGAACATCTGTTCAGTTTTTATGACTCTCACGGGAAACAATCATTACAGTAACAGTACAGACCTTCATTCGCCTTCAAAATGGTACACCGCTGTACTGTGCGTGTGGCGTCCAAATCTAGAGCAGGACAGCGCGTACCAGGCGAATGACACACTAACGTGAGTGTGCTGGATGCATCCGGAACCTGAGCAATCAGTAACCCCTTCAGTAAAGAGGGGGATGTTTACAGCACGTGTGTTTGGAGAAGCTGTGATGGAGTGCCCCATTTCCAGCTATGATTTCACTGACAGAATCATACATCACTCAGACAATCCTCCAGCTCATTAGCAGCTGTTGTTCGGCTCCCATAAGAGTTCTGAAGGTGTTTGTCAGTATGAAGAGTGTTTCCGTTTGCATTTTTGTGAGTACTGCTATATACTCATAATGACTCCCTTATAATAACAGTTTGCCCAAATTAAACTCTCTCACCCTAATGGTGCTGCTTTTGTGTTCCAGAAATCCATAAGCGTGAGTACTGTATATGATGACACAGTTTTCCTTTTAGGTGAACTATTTTAAAGATCATAAGGTCTAATATCTGACCCGTTAACACTACATTTGAAAAAAATGACAATTTCTGATTATTTTCTGAAACATAATATTTTGGATAAAACCACATGCATTGAATATTTGGTTTAAATTGAATGAGTTTATTTTAAAACATATATTATTATTATTATTATTTTAAAATAATTATGAAAATAAGTAAACAGTTATTTCAAAGTTTTATGCAATTTTGATCAAAAAATGAAATTTGTTCGGTTAAATAAATTTTCATTGTGCTTTGTTGGTGTAACTGTGGACATATATTAGCAAATTCATGTTATATTATATTATATTATATTATATTATATTATATTATATTATATTAATGATTAAAAAATTATCAGGATAGTAATTTTTATTATTTAGTATTTTAGCCAAATTTTAATTTATTTTGGTAAATTAACTATTTACAAGTTTTCAATTATTATATTATATTATATTATATTATATTATATTATATTATATTATATTATATTATATTATATTATATTATATTATATTATATTATATTATATTATATTATATTATTAACAATTAAATAGATATTATTCAAAAATAATCAGGATAGTAAGTAATTTTATTATTTAGTTTTTTATGCAAAATACATTCAATGCACTCCAAACTATTATATTATATTATATTATATTATATTATATTATATTATATTATATTATATTATATTATATTATATTATATTATATTATATTAAAAAATAATCAGGATAGTAAGTAATTTTTATTATTTAGTTTTTTATGCAAAATGCATTCAATGCACTCCAACTATTATATTATATTATATTATATTATATTATATTATATTATATTATATTATATTATATTATATTATATTATATTATATTATATTATATTATATTATATTATATTATATTATATTATGATCTTAAAATAAGTAATCCAAAAAAATCTTTATCAATCTTATGATGATTTGATGGTGATTTTTTATTTATGAAATGTGGAATTACTCCAACACGGCTTGCAACACTTACCATGGATAGACACGCATTCATGATTAATTAGTTGAGTGTATGAGGTTGCACTATGGTAAATAAAAACATTTCATTTGTGTCGATGCTTGAATCCCCTTGGTGACTCACAACACCTTGCATAGTCTGGTCATGAAAAACACTTCGGTGGATATTCTTTCAACCATATTTACTTAACTATCTGCACAGAGTAAAAATCAAGGTCAGCATACAATGGCTGTAAATATTCATTAAAATTCATTGTAATGCAAATGTGGCTGCAAGGAGAGCGGCGCTCTGACAGGTGCTGACAAACCAAACAGTGTGCCAATGTGAAAATAAAACAGAAGAACAACTCAACCCTAATGTAGTGTATGTAAACACCCCCAGATAAAGAGCACCGGAGTCTCTATCTTCTCACCCTCATGCTTTTTTTTTTTTTTACTCTTATCAGTTTTGAAAAGAGACTTACTAAGTAGAAATAGTCTTAAAAAAGAAATTTCAGACCAAACAGAAAAGGTCACCAAAGTTCATCATGATTAACTTATGTCTGTCAGTGTGTATGTTGAATGTGCGCTTCTGATTGTGTTGCCAGGGGTAGTCTGTCAAAAACTTCAAAGCGTATAGACGTCACTAAGAGTGTACGGCCCCAATGTTTATCGTGACCTGCTTTTCAACTCAGGAGCTTTTCAAAAAAACATCAAGGGAGCGAAGGATTAATCGGATCAAGCCAAAAGAGAAAACAGACAAGGATAAATACTGCAAGAAGGAATACTTTTTGGACTCCCTGGGGTTTCTGTCGGTGGAGATAAAGATCTTGTTATCACTCTATGTTAATTCTCAATTCTTTTTTTCTTCCCTGAAGCGCAGATTCCTCACCCATGTACTTGTTGTCCTTACTTGAACATTCTTTTTGCAAACTCTGAACTGCTACACTTGAGAGTGAGTTTCGCACTACTTGTTCACAACCTGTTGCATTTCAGTTTGTTCAAATAATGTTCAATAAAAATGGCATGCATTTCTGAGTAAAACAGGATATTCATTGAGAAAGCGCGTAAGACTTTATTTTATCCACAGGGAATTGATTGTGATTTGGAAAATGTACTAATGATGAACTGGAACATGCATTAAAAAAGTAAATAGTTAATTTTGATTTCATGACTTTAAAGGGGTCCTTGATTATGATTTCACTTTTTTTTAACTTTATTTAGTCTGTAATGTTGCTGTTTGAGAATAAACAACATCTGCAAAGTTACGACGCTAAAAGTTCAATGCAAAGTTAGATATTTTCTTTTAAAGAATTCACTATTTAAGGACTACAGCAAACAGCTGGTCGGACTACAATGAGCTTCTTCCTGGGTTAGTGACATCACTAACCCTAAAATTTACATAAACTCCGCCCCCGAGAACATGCAACAAAGGGGCTAATGCCATGTTGGGCTGCTTTAGAGAAGAGGAAGAGTTGTTGTAGTAGATGTTGTTGCCATATCGTCATTTTACGCCGAACGAGGGTCAATTAAATGCTGGATTTGCACATAAAGTTAACATGATGGCAAATGGTGTGTTTTTTTCTCACACCCAAATAGGTGTAATAATGCTATAATGATCTGTGGGGTATTTTAAGCTGAAACTTCACAGACACATTCTGGGGACCCCATTACATCTTGTGAAAAGGGGCATAACAGGTCCCCTTTAAAACACTTTTATGAGCATTTTTATGAACATCTAAGTGGTAAAGAAGCAGTTTGAGTTGAACATAATAGTTTTTTGTATTTCCTGTTAGCATGTGAGGTGGGTTTCTACAAACCAGTGGCAGGAGATCAGCTCTGTGGCAAATGTCCCCTCCACAGTCACTCTGAGACTCGAGCAGCTCTAACCTGCCCGTGTGATGCCAACTTCTATCGTTCCTCTACGGATCCACCGGCTTCTCCCTGCACAAGTGAGTTTTCATGTTTACATATCATCAAATCAAAACATTTTCTATTTTTGATTTAGATACAATAGCCCAGAAAAGTATTTGAAAACACATTATAATGTCTGAATGTGTCAATGCATAAGAGATCAATGATCAAATGAAGTGTCATTTCAAAAGCTGCAGGATCTTTTCTCTTCACTAACTTCATAATTTTGAAGTCTGTATCAGCTGGTGTTTTGGTGATTTTTAGTGGGTGTGTGATGTCAGTTGGACAAGTTCTCCTCAAGTTCATTAGATCATTACATTAACCATGAACATATTCCACTAACAACAACCAAGCACAAAGTCACACAATACAGTTAATTTTCAACAATATATCTTTTATTTTATAAATATTTTTATTGTATAAATATATTTTTTGATGTATAAATAATTTGATCAGCTTGATTAGCAAGCCTGATAAAAAAAATAAGATTAAATAAAAATCTTATTTAATATTATTATTATTTTTATTTTTACTTAATATTTCTGTGAAATGTTTTGCTTGAAAAGTGTGCTTGTGCTCTCTTTCTTTAAAACAAATTTAGTCCTGATTTAATTATATATTTATTATTATTATTATTATTAATCTAATTTAATTATTATTATATTATATTTTTAAGTTGTGCCCTCCAAATACTTTTTTAGGAACAAAAATGGAACTTGTTTTGAACTTTTAATGAGTGGAAAAATGGTAAGACAAGATTACTTGTTGAACCAGGGTCGTGTGGTTACTGAAGTGCAAATTCAATCATTCTCATTTGATCGGCTAGCCTGATAACCACCAATTCCCTGAACCTCACTAATTAACCTATAATTAAGAACTGTCTAACTTCGCCCTCCCCGTAGGACCTCCGTCAGCTCCAGTAAACATCATCTCATATGTGAACGGCACCTCGGTCAGTCTGGAGTGGGGTTCACCTCTGGACGCAGGAGGCCGCAGTGATGTCATCTATGATGTCCTTTGCCAGAAGTGCGACAAAGACGGGACGCAGTGTGAGGACTGTCGGGTGGCTGCAGGTGGAAGTAATGGGGTGGGGAGCGTCAATGGGGGCGTTGCAGACACTAATGGAGCTGTCGGTGGGACAGCTGGAGGAGGAGGAGGACCCTTGAATGGGGTCGTGGTGGCCCGGACAGGAGCGGCCCCGGTGCGCTTTATCCCTCAGCAGACGGGACTTACAGAACCATGGGTGACGGTGCTGAATCTTGCCGCTCATGCTAACTACACCTTCCGTATTGTTGCGTTAAATGGAGTCACACACCTGAGCAACGAACTGCCACAGTCGGTGACGGTCAATATCACCACAAACCAGGCAGGTAGGAGACACTGTTGGGTCATTAATGTTTGATTGCATTTATTATTCACATAATTCTTAAAACACTTGAAAATCCAGGTCTTTTCTAGCCTAAGGTGGTCTAGCTAGTTGACCAGTCCATGATGTGTTTTGAAACATGGTTAACCTCAGCAAAAGTGGTCCAACAAGTTTGAACTCGGCCCCAACAACTGATCAACTAGTTTGAACCAGTTAAAGGGATAGTTCACCCAAAAATGAAAATTTGACGTTTATCTGCTCACCCCCAGCGCATCCAAGATGTAGGTGACTTTGTTTCTTCAGTAGAACACAAATGAGAATTTTTAACTCCAACCGTTGCCGTCTGTCAGTCTTATAATGCGAGTGAATGGGAACACAATCGATAAAAACGTCGAAAAAACTTGCACAGACAAATCCAAATTAAACCCTGCGGCTCCTGACGACACATTGATGTCCTAAGACACGAAACGATCGGTTTGTGAGAGAAACCGAACAGTATTTATATCATTTTTTATCTCTAATACACCACTATGTACAACTGTCAGAGTGCGATCAGACCTCACTAAGCGAGTGCTGAACGCAGTTGGACATAGTGGTGTATTAGAGGTAAAAAATTATATAAATACTGTTCGGTTTCTCGCACAAACCGATCGTTTCGTGTCTTAGGACATCAATGTGTCGTCACGAGCTGTAGGGTTTAATTTGGATTTGTCTGTGCAAGTTTTTTCGACTCTTATTGATTGTGTTCCCATTCACTCGCATTATAAGACTGACAGACGGCAACGGTTGGAGTTAAAAATCATCATTTGTGTTCTACTGAAGAAACAAAGTCACCTTCATCTTGGATGCGCTGGGGGTAAGCAGATAAACATCAAATTTTCATTTTTGGCTGAACTATCCCTTTAATGATCGTAATTGACCAGTTTAGACAATATAGTCTGTCAGTCCTAACCATGTTTATCGCAGCCAAACCAGCTACTAATTTAACTAATAAACCACCTCAATTAGCTTGAACTAGCTAATGACCATTGAAAATCTTAGTTAAGGTCGTCTACCATCCCTAACCAGGTTGACCTAAGCCAAATCAGCTTATAATTTAACTGATAAAGCACCTAAACTAATTTGAACAAGCTAATGACCACGAAGGACCAGTTTTGAACAGCTTTTATCAAGGTGATCTACCAGCCCTAACCATGTTGATCTTGACCAAACCAGCTACTAATTTAACTGATCAAGCAATTAAATTAGTTTAAACTAGCTAATGACCATAAATGACCAGTTTTGAATAGGCTTGGTCAAGGTGGTCTACCAGCCCTAATTAGGTTAACCTCTACTCCATCAGCTAGCTAGTCTAGCTGATAAACCACCTACACTAGTTTGAACCAGACTGTAAATGGTCAGTTTTTAACACACTAGACGATTTTTAAATCTTAACCGATTTTAAAATTGTGGGAGACCACAGACATAATGACAGTTTCAATGGATATTTAGCATTATATCCTCTGAAGGCACACAATAGAAGATTCGTCCAGACCACGGGTCCTCACACCTGTCGATTGTAGTAACATTTTCACAGTTAGATGAGAATATGGGTGATGATCTTTCTTAAAGGGTAAGTTCACACAAAAATGAAAATGATGTCATAAATGACTCACCCTCATGTCGTTTCAAACCCGTAAGACCTCCGTTCATCTTCTGAACACAGTTTAAGATATTTTAGATTTAGTCCGAGAGCTTTCTGTCCCTCCACTGAAAATGTAAGTACTGTATACTGTCCATGTCCAGAAAGGTAATAAAAACATCATCAAAGTAGTCCATGTGACAACAGTGGGTAAGTTAGAATTTGTTGAAGCATCGAAAATACATTTTGGTCCAAAAATAACAAAAACTACGACTTTATTCAGCATTGTATTCTCTTAAGCAGTGACGCTGCTTGTGACAGCGGTGTAGGCTTCTTCCATCGCTCTTAGTTCTTCGTCCGTGTATTTGGGTTCAAATAAATATGGCTATGCAAGTCTTCCTCTGTGTTGAAATCCTTAGACATGTTTGCGAAGGTTGTTTTGTTTACAGCGTGCGTCTCCCTCAGACTGTAAACGAAGCTCGGGCGCACCAGATAACACGTCAGCAGCGTCGCTGCGGAGTCGTGAACGCGGATTGACAACAGACCCGGAAGAGAATACAATGCTGAATAAAGTCGTAGTTTTTGTTATTTTTGGACCAAAATGTATTTTCGATGCTTCAACTAATTCTAACTGACCCACTGATGTCACATGGACTACTTTGATGATGTTTTTATTACCTTTCTGGACATGGACAGTCTACCGTACATACATTTTCAGTGGAGGGACAGAAAGCTCTCGGACTAAATCTAAAATATCTTAAACTGTGTTCCGAAGATGAACGGAGGTCTTACGGGTTTGAAACGACATGAGAGTGAGTCATTAATGACATAATTTTCATTTTTGGGTGAACTAACTCTTTAATACTCCACTTTTGTGGCATGTTTGTGGCTGCCGAGTTTCAGCTATATAGAAGCACGCAACATCCGGTAGCTCTGATTGGCTATTGCGGGTATCACGTCAGAAGCAGCCTGATCAAGAGTCAAAATATCAAACATGTTTGATATTTACAATTTGTGATTGTGCAGGCTTTGAGGCAATCTGGAGCAGTAAAATAATCGTAATGACGGTTGCGAGAAGCCTCGAATCTGGTCACACCCCTCAGATCATTGGGGGTTGCAAATCGGGCCCAAAATCGGGCTTAAAATCGGGCTCAATTGTGTGGTCAGCCTTAGTCAAGGTGGTCTTCCAGCCCTAAACATGTTGAACTTTGTCTCACCAGCTAGTAGTATAGTTTTTCAAACACTTAAAATAGTTTGAAACAGCTATAAATGGCCTCCTTCAAACAGTTTAGATCAAGGAAACTAAAACTAAACTCTGCAGGACTGTGGCACACACAGGAACTGAGCATAGTTCTAGTGATCTTCCAGCCCTTACCTGGTTAACCTTGGTCCAACTAGCTAGTTGACTAGCTGATCAATCACCTAAACTAGCTCGAACCAGCTAACATAAATAAATGAAAGGCTAAATCTGGTATTATCTGGATTTTCCAACGAGCTATAATACTGTAAATTGTATTTCTTCTCTTATCTATAAAATTATTGTCATAAAATGAATCTGCTGTCTTACTAAAGGGACCATCATATCTCTGTTTTCACAGCTCCATCTCAAGTAATGGCTGTCCGACAAGAAAATGCCAGTCAGAACAGTGTCACTCTGTTCTGGCACGAACCAGCGCAGCCCAATGGAGTTATATTAGAATATGACATCAAATATTATGAAAAGGTAATTTCTTCATCAGAGCGAATACACTCTGTGTCCTAAAGGAGTGATATTTATTCATTAACTGAGAAGGTCTTGTTATTATTATATAAATGGCTTGATGGCGAGTCCCATTTAATGAAGGGTCACATTTTATAGACTAGCCTGGAGTCAAATATCTCAATTTAACCACTAGGTTTATTGGCAGCTCAGGCTAATTGAAAGGAAATTACCAACCAATAGTGCTCTCAGACTGATTTGGAGAGATTATTTAAAGTGACATTGAAGGCAAACACAGCGAGCGCTGCCAAACACTGGAGGGAAGTTAATTGTTGCATGAGCCGGGAGCTTTGCTGCCTAATGGCGCAAAAGAGAAATCAGCTGTGACAGAGAATTAGTATACAGTGCCTAGTCAACAATGCCACTATGTAAATATGATTTACGTGCAATCCCTGTTTGCCATGCCGCTGCCCGTGTGTTGATTCCTGGGGAATGGTGCTTAACAAAGACCATGCAGTAGTTTTTGATGGATATAAGGCGCCGGCGGTCTCCCCAGGGGACAGAGGAGCATCAAAGGCGTTTTAACAAAGCGAAACCCTTCGGTGGGGACAGAGTTCACGGACGCAGTGGGGTGAAGCGGGGAATGCTAACAGATTAGTGAGCACTTCAGTTTAATCGGTCCAATCCTCTAGCCTGGGTCTCAAAATAAGATTTTGTCAGGTCCTGGTGTGAATTGTCCACTATTGTCTTTATGGATTGTATTTACATAATTGACCTTAAACAGACTATTTACTTGAATGTAATCCTTAATTGTCTGTCTGGCATTTTTCCATAGGACAATGAACAGCAAAGTTATGCTACACTGAAGTCAAAGAACACCAGCGCTAAAGTGTCAGGTCTGAAGCCCGGCACGAGCTACATTTTCCAGATTCGGGCCAGAACCTCGGCTGGCTGTGGGCGATTCAGCCAGTCAGTGGAGATACAGACCGGCAAAGCAAGTGAGTGTTAAATAATTACTAATGCTATACAGACACCAATGATACTCAAATCCTGCGGCTTGTTGAGGAGAGACGTGCCGTTATTTTTCCAAGCGTTTGGACTGGAACGGAGCCAGTGTGATGATCTCATAGCGGGTGAAATATAGAAAGGAGGCTGTGATATTAATTTATTTCATAAATATTTTCATTAATATCTGTCAGTGAGAACAAAACAGGGAAACAGCTGCAAAACCTTAAAGAGATGTATTTTTAAATAAAGCTCTTTTTAAAATAATTTAATGTTTATTTGTTTATTTTTTAGTTTAATATTTTTTATATTTTAATAATTTATGTATTCATTTAATTTTTATATGTTTCATATTTTTTTAATATATGAACATGGAATATTTAATTAAGAGGAGTGAGTTTTTATATTAGGTCATAATTTTGCTAAAATAAAGAGAAAATGAAATGAAATGGTAAATTTAATAATTTAATCTCTTCCTTCCGCCCGGACATAGTTATCAAGTTTATTTGTTAATATATATATATATATATATATATATATATATATATATATATATATATATATATATATATATATATATATATATAAATAATATAATATTTATTTATTTTTTCTACCTTAAATATACTGGGAAATATAATTTTAAATATAAATATATTTATTAAATATAAATGTTAATGTATAATACATTTTAAATATATATATATTTTTTTTTTCTTTTTTTTTTTTTTCTACCTTAAATATATTGGGAAATATAATTTTAAATATAAATATATGTCTCTCATTAATCTTAAAATGTTAAAAACTAATGGTGGGTAGAATTTACAAATGTCTCAAATCATTGTCCAAAACATGGCAACAAAATATGGTGTGTTTGAATTGCACACATTGCTGGTCAAATGTCACCTGCAGTGAAAAAACTGCTGATGATTCAGAGTGTTTAATGACGTGTTAGTGTTGATATTTAGTTTCTGTGTTTCTTTGCCAGCTCTGCTGCGAAATACCAACATGACCATTATCTGGATCTGCGTGGCTTCGGTAACGGGACTGGTGACATTTCTGGCCTTTGTCATCTGCAGAAAACGGCAAGAGGAGTACTTTGAATTGTCTGCATTCATTTCCCCTGCTTTATTCTGTTACATATGTTAAAGGGATAGTTCATATAGTTCATTCCAAACCTGTGTGACTTTCTGTCTGTGACCGAATCATTGACTGGATGAGCTGAATTTTGTAATAATTCAGACCTGTTTTGTGAACTGGAGCAAATGATTCATTGAAAAAAATTGACTCAAATGAATGATTCATTCACAAATCGAGCATCTCTCCTTCTCTAGTGAACGCAACATGGAGAATAGGAAATATCTTTGATTTTGCTATTGTACATCTTCATAAGTCATACAGGTTTAGAATGATATGAGAGTAAATGAGAAAGAATTGTCATTTTTGAGTGAATTGATTAAGAGAATATTCATGCCAGCTTCCCATCCTGAACTAATCCCACTCAACCAGCACAATGAATCATGCTGTAATTATCTTTGAAAGTGTTTCACGGCATTATATATATGTTTAGGTACATTTACACCCTGAAATACACACCTTAAGGCCCGTTCACACCAAGAACGATAACTATAAAGGTATATATAATGATATTAGAGTCCACACCAGCAGACAAAAACGTTCTGTTTATTCTGAGTGGGCTCTGCAGTTTTGTTGTCTACCGCTTTAAATGCTCAAGCTCATTACAGCAGGATGGATTCTGATTGGCTGTCAATGTTTTTGTCATTTATCAGCTGGAAAAAATAGTACTGAAAGTGATTCTGACGATATCATTTCTCTGTGCCATTATAGTTGTGCTGTGGACTCTGCTATTCTTTTATGTTTAGAATGATTTTTAAAACTTTATATTTATTGTTATCATTATAGTTATTGTCATTAATGTGAACTTGCCTGTACAATGGAAATTAAATTTGATTGATTTTGGACTAATAACACTGCTAAATATCCTTAAATCATATAGCACAACAGTGGGGTTCCAGAAATAAAAATCACATTCATTTTCTCTATACAGAATAATGCAATAATGTACAAAAGTGCTGTATCAAATATCATGAAACTCCCATTAAGCTTTGTGGATTATGTAATGTTTGCATATTTTGCTATAAAGTTTAAATGTATATTTTGTACATTCAATCTTACCTAGATTGTTTCGTGTTGTACCGCTGTTTCTGATTCGATTGCGTTCTTGAATTTTTGGGGGGCTTTTCAAAAATACTTTTTGCTTCAGTTTAATTCAACTCAGAGCTGGTTGAGTTGGATAGTGACTTGAACTCTTTATTGAAGAACTTTTGGAGAAAATGAATGTGAAAAACTGAAAAAGTGAGTGGTCTTTGTTGCTCTCTATTGCTTTTTGATGCCAATGATTTGAAGTCTCCATGTGAATTTGATGAAAATTTAACATCAATGAACGGACACTTTTTCAGTTTGCTTGATAAATATAAGGCAGCGGATTAAAACAAAGGACGTTTGTTATCAAAAAATTGTCTTTGGTAATTAAGTGTGGAGTTAATTAAGTTTTACATTCTTTATGTTTTACGTTTGAATATTATTAACATGTGGGATGTACATCACAAGGCCGTTTTAGAAAAATAAACATTTCTGTTTCTCCTTCTGGATTGCGTTACAGACGTTGTGGGTACAGCAAAGCTTTCCAAGACTCCGACGAGGAGAAAATGCACTACCAAAATGGCCATGGTATGAGACGCACACTTTTCCCCTGATGATTTCTCTTTTAATGAATTTTAGGCAGGAAACTATTGCTTTTTTGGTCCAATATCTTGCTGTAGCTGCTGCCTGGGCCCTTCAGAGATTGTGGCTGTGACTGAAAATTGCTTTCATGCTGCAATATGTGACCAAATGCTAATTCTGTTTATTCTAGTATCATTTCCAGAAGCCAGATTTTATATTGATCCCCACACATATGAGGACCCCTGCCAGGCTGTCCACGAATTTGCCAGAGAAATTGAAGCGTCCAGGATCAAAATAGAGAAAATCATCGGTTCAGGTATAGCTGTCCTTGGCGATTGTGTGAAATACACCTGGGCATCGAGATCAACATGATATCAAGAAAATAATGGGAAAAAAATCAGATGAAAAAATTATAGATTAATATTTTTATTAAAGGAAAAATAGGAAAAACATGAGCACAATTGTACACATAATTGTAGTACTTTCATGTGACTCATTGTGAAGGTCGAAAGTCTTACTTGAATCCAAATCCAACATGAGTGGACACTGTCCACTATATAATCCTTTTTTTCTGGCACACATCAGGAGAGTTTGGGGAAGTGTGTTATGGGCGGATGAAGCTGCCCGGAAAACGTGATATCCCTGTGGCTCTGAAGACTCTTAAAGCTGGCTACACTGAGAAACAGAGAAGGGATTTCCTCGGCGAGGCCAGCATCATGGCACAGTTCGATCACCCCAACGTCATCCACCTGGAGGGGGTTGTTACCCGCAGTAAGCGCTTCAAATGTCCATCAGTGTCATGCACTTATGAATGGAACATTTTTGGAACTTATTTTGTTTTCAAAATTATTCCATACCATTTATGGAGCAGAATGTTTTCCCTATATCCCATTTACATTATTTAATATAATGCAATATATATATATATACCTTCTAAAATAAAAAAATAAATACATTGGGTTGTTTTTAAAGTACATTTAAAATATTTGTAATTATATTTAAAATATATTTTAATAATCTGTCATCTTTATATATATTATTATATAAAGTTCATATATATAAAATTCAAAATTAAATTGTTACTTATAATTTTAATTTATAAATGTATTAGACTTGTATTAGACTTATTATAGATTATAAATTCATTACAATTGTTATATTAATTTTTAAGTAATCATTTTATTTGTTATGATTATAATGATTTTTTTCTCACAAACTCATGAATGAATGTGTATTTATTAATTTGTAAAGTAGTCTTGTAATATGCAGTAAGATATGACTGGCATTGTTGCAAAATAAACCCCTTAAGGTTGATAAGACCCCTCTGCCTTCACATCGGGGTAACAAACTCGGTATATTTTGCAATAATGATCAAATGAATGTACATCGGTGTAAGTTAATAATTCACGCATAGTTGAGTAAAAAGTGAAGAATACCTGCAGTTCTGTATTACTTTACCCAGACTTTTCATCATCTCTCCAATCTCCTGACATCTTTTCCTTGTTCTTTCCCCTGTTTTTCTCCATGTTTTTGCATTCTCTGCCAAGGCAAACCAGTAATGATCATCACAGAGTACATGGAGAACGGCTCCTTGGACTCTTTCCTGAGGGTGTGTAAACACGTTTCTGTTTGTTCTTGTATTTCGCTGTAGTTTTGTTTCGCCTCGCTGAACCTCCCCGTGAACCGAAGTTAAACTTCACTGATTTCTCTCCCCTGCTTTGTTTTTCTTCCGTCAAAACAGAGACATGATGGTCAGTTCACCATTATTCAGCTGGTGGGGATTCTGCGTGGCATAGCAGCTGGCATGACTTACTTGGCTGATCTGGGGTACATCCACCGGGACTTGGCTGCCAGGAATGTTCTGGTCAACAGTAATCTGGTGTGCAAGATTTCAGACTTCGGTCTGTCACGTGTGCTGGAGGACGACCCTGATGCAGCCTATACCACCAGTGTAAGTGTACGTTTCCTGCTGTGTCCATTTCCAGAAACATACTCGGCAGAATTTATGAAGACCAAAGTACTTAAAAGAGTTATCTTCAAATGTTAGTGATAGATAGATAGATAGATAGATAGATAGATAGATAGATAGATAGATAGATAGATAGATAGATAGATAGATAGATAGATAGATAGATAGATAGATAGATAGATAGATAGATAGATAGATAGATAGATAGATAGCAGCACAACTGTTTTCAACATTGATAATAATTAAAAATGTTTGTTGAGAACAGCATATTAGAATGATTCCTGAAGGATCATGTGACACTGAAGCCTGGAGTAATGATGCTGAATATTCAGCTTTGATCATATATGTTATATTTGAAAATGTATTAAAATAGAAAACGGTTATTTTAAATTGCAATAATATTTCACAATATTGCTGTTTTTACTGTACATTTGATCACATAAATGCATCCTTATTTGTATAGCGCTTTTTACAATACATATCGTTTCAAAGCAGCTTTACAGAGAATGCAGGTCAACATTACAATTTAAAGAATGCAGTTAGCTAATAATGTAATAATTTAGGCAATTAATTTACAATCACTGTTAGCAGTTTAACTGAATGTCGAAGCAATGAACTACTGGATTTTGCATATTAACAATAATTAGGATATGTAGAAATTTGAGAATGTGCATGTAAATCACTGTCTATATGGAATTTTAGGGAGGAAAGATCCCAATCCGTTGGACGGCACCGGAGGCCATTGCCTATCGGAAATTCTCGTCCTCCAGTGATGTATGGAGTTATGGAGTTGTGATGTGGGAAGTGATGTCATATGGAGAACGGCCATATTGGAACTTGACCAACAGAGATGTGGGTCTAAACTACACTTCATATTCATATTGGCTCATATGTTCAGAATAGTATGCTAGCATACTCTGCAAATAAGTATTTTGTCATATCCTATGAAGACGTCAATTTATCTTGGATCTGCAGGATTTTAGATATTTAAAATGTTTTGGTATTTCAAATAAATTCTAAAAACAATTGTCTAATAATAATAATAATAATAATTAAAAGCATGTCTCCAGTGTGATGCATGATTTACTACTACTCATTGTTTGATCAGATTTACTAAGAGTTATATAAAAATGATTAAAAATATATAATTCTTTTAATTTAATATGCATATAGAGATAATGC
This sequence comes from Chanodichthys erythropterus, assembly GCF_024489055.1. Lineage (NCBI taxonomy): Eukaryota > Metazoa > Chordata > Actinopteri > Cypriniformes > Xenocyprididae > Chanodichthys > Chanodichthys erythropterus. The sequence continues at coordinate 4,495,821 of NC_090226.1, read as the reverse complement.
AACAACAATGTAGCTTATTGCTGCTTGTTAATTAATTCTCATGCCCAGATAAGAAAAAGTAACAATGAAGAATGTTGCTCATACTATTAAAAAAAAAAAAGAGTAGGTAATGTTTAGTGTACTTTGCAGTATGCAGCACCCAGTATGAATAATAGTTTAATATTTCATCCTGAACATAGCTAAATATCAGCCATAGTGGAATCATTTTGTCAATTAAACAAATCAATTTGACATATTCAGTTTGTCTGGTTTTATGGTTTAGCATATTAGAATAATTTCTGAGTGGATTTTTAATACAATGAATATTCTTTACAGAACATTGCAAAAGATCAGCCATAGTGGATTAATTTTGGCAAATAGACAAATCAGTGCAATGTCCAACATATTCAGTTTAAATGGATTTCTGCAGGTGATCAAGTTCTTTTAATCTTTGTAGTAAAGGAATCCTGAAAAAAATGGGAAACAAAATCATGAAAATATTAAGCCGCACTACTTGTTTTAACATTAAAGGCGCCCTAGAACGTTTTTTCACAAGATGTAATATAAGTCTAAGGTGTCCCCTGAATGTGTCTGTGAAGTTTCAGCTCAACATTTTTTTAACTACCTATTTTGGGGCATCATTAACTATGCACCAATTCAGGCTGCGGCCCCCATCCCCCGGCTTTAATACAGTGCATTTACAAAGTTCACACAGCTAATATAACCCTCAAATGGATCTTTACAAGATGTTCGTCAAGCATGCTGCATGCATGCGTCGGATCATGTTAGTATAGTATTTATTTGGATGTTTACATTTGATTCTGAATGAGTTTGATAGTGCTCCGTGGCTAAAGCTAACATTACACACTGTTGGAGAGATTTATAAAGAATGAAGTTGTGTTTATGAATTATACAGACTGCAAGTGTTTAATAATGAAAATAGCGACGGCTCTTGTCTCTGTGAATACAGTAAGAAACACTGGTAACTTTAACCACATTTAACAGTACATTTGCAACATGCTAACAAAACATTTAGAAAGATAATTTACAAATATCACTAAAAATATCATGTTATCATGGATCATGTCAGTTATTATTGCTCCATCTGCCATTTTTCACTATTGTTCTTGCTTGCTTACCTAGTCTGATGATTCAGCTGTGCACAGATCCAGACGTTAATACTGGCTGCCCTTGTGTAATGCCTTGAACATGAGCTGGCATATGCAAATATTGGGGGCGTACATATTAATGATCCCGACTGTTATGTAACATTCAGTGTTATGTTGAGATTCGCCTGTTTTCCGGAGGTCTTTTAAACAAATGAGATTTACATAAGAAGGAGGAAGCAATGGAGTTTGAAACTCAATGTATGTCTTTTCCATGGACTGAACTCTTGTTATTCAACTATGCCGAGGTAAAATCCATTTTTGATTCTATGGCACCTTTAATAATCAGCAGTGCTGGGAAAAGTTACTTTTAATGCATTACAATATTGTGTTACTAAAAAAGAGTAACTAATTAGGTTTTTATGGAAAGTAATGTGTTACATTACTTTTGCGTTGCTTTTCCTCATGTGGGCTGGTCTTGTTTGTTTTTATAACAACAAAAAAGTTCTATTTTTGGCAAATGTAAAGGCCGTTTCACACCCAAAGTGAAATGAATAAGTCTCAGGCTGAAGGAAATGCAAGTTCATGCCTGTACAGTAGAGGGCGCAGCTCAAGCAAACCTTTCAGCTGTGATGCCATTTTGGAATACAGAAGAATAGGATGCAGAGTAAATATCAGTAAATGCATGTTCACATTTAGTCTAGAACTAGTCTAGAATAACTATCATGCGCACCTCTGGACACCCGATTTCTCTCAAATTGGGGACATGAGAGGTGTCAGTTATTAAATTGGAAAACAAAGTAACTTGTGTTACATATTTGCATTACTTATTTGAAGTAATATGTTGATGTAAATTTAAAAGTAATGGGCTACTTTACTAGTTACTTGACAAAAGTAATCTGTTTATGTAACTCAACGTCCATTACTTGCATACTTGCAATGCTTTACCCCCAACACTGATAATAAAAAGAAATGTTTCTTGAGCATTAAATTAGCATATTAGAATGATTTCTGATCGAATGTATTTTCCATTCAGAACATGGCAAAACATCAGCCATAGTGGAATCATTTTGGCAAATAGACAAATCAATACAATATCCCACATATAAATTGAGTTTGATTGGTTTTCTGCAGGTGATCAAGTCCGTAGAGGAGGGTTACCGACTCCCAGCCCCCATGGGCTGCCCCGGTGCCCTCCACACCCTAATGCTGGACTGCTGGCAGAAAGACCGCAATGAAAGACCCAGATTCTGCCAGATCGTCACAGTCCTGGACAAGCTGATCCGGAACCCTGAGAACCTCAAGTCAATGGACACATTGTGCAGGTGAGCACCGCCAATCAATAAGCGGGGGGGGGTTTACATGACAAATGCACTTTGTCGGTGTCAGATATGATCTGTATTAAAAGTCTCACAAAGTTGACGAGAAAGTTTTGTCTGAATGGCTGGGAATACGACTGGCCGCTTTAAGACGCGAGTGTACGTTTTCCAATAAGCTCATCTCAAATAGATGTGTTCGCTGTTAAATAAAAGACCTCTGTGTTATATTGACATTGATCTGCCGTGAACCAAAAAAGAACGCTTCTGCTTTCACAATTGGACTTGTATAAATTGCTCAGCTCGGAGCGCAAGTCCTGTCAAGTTGCCGGTGCATATCCAGATGCGCAGGGAGCGTTGATGGGAAGAAATAGGGATTTCATCCATGTATTAATCTACCCAAACCGGCCAGATCTACAGCCCCCCCCCTTCTCTATCATTTTAACTCGTATTGATTTTCTGCCCTCACTCGCCGCATTTCAAAGGTACATCTCGTACGCGCCTCCTCACTCCCCCTGCTCTCATTTCAGACTAAACAGTCCTTTGATGAACAGAAGCATTCCTGATTTCACCAGCTGCAGATCGGTGGACGAGTGGTTGGACACCATTAAGATGGGCCGTTATAAGGACCACTTTGCCGCAGGAGGGTATCTGACTCTAGGACATGTGATGAGCATGAAACAACAGTGAGTTGATTGAGTTCTCACTCCGTAACACGATGGAGTGCTTGAGACTGCTAATGCAGAAATGAAGCCTTTTAGATGCATCATCTCACCATCGCAGGGTTCCAGCTGGATATGTGAATCTAAGCGCTGAGGTAGATGGAGGACAGATTAAAGGTGTCCTATGGCTTTAAGCCTTTGATTGATCGTCAACTCCTCAAGTCAGATGATCAATGACCATTAGATGCAGTTTTGTGGTGTGTCAGGACGGTACGGTCAATGCCATTCCTATTGGTCCAGTTTTAGTGGATTTGTAGACATTGAAGCAAATCAATCCCTGATTTTCAAAAAACTGGAAACTAGCTTGGTGGAGACCAGCTTTAACAATTGATTTCATGGGTTTACTTGAGACACATTCTCAAACCTCTGCTCTCAAATTGATTTGCTTCAAATGTTTGAAAGTTTAGATAACCCAAAAATTAAACTTTATCAAACCTATATGACTTCATTTCTTCTGATTTTTGCATTATATTCTTATAATATATTCTATATTAAGTCTTCTGAAGCTAATTCAAAATATTAAGTTACAGGGACATGGTGAAGGAAAAAATACGCATAATAATGCATAGTTTCTCGGCGTAACGCAAATGTTTTTGCGAGGGAATGCAAAGTTTCTCAGTGGAACGCAAATGTTTTCACGAGGGAATGCAAAGTTTCTCAGCGGAACGCAAACAATTTTGCGAGGGAATGCAAAGTTTCTCAGCGGATCGCAAACGTCTTTGCGAGTGAATGCAAAGTTTCTTGACGGAGCACAAACGTTTTCGTGAGGGAATGCAAAGTTTCTCAGCGTAACGCAAATGTTTTTGCGAGGGAACGCATAGTTTCTCAGCGTAACGCAAATGTTTTTGCGAGGGAATGCAAAGTTTCTCAGCGGAACGCAAGCGTTTTTGCGAGGGAATGCATTGTTTCTCAGCGGAACGCAAACGTTTTTGCGAGGGAATGCATTGTTTCTCAGCGGAACGCAAACGTTTTTGAGAGGGAATGCAAAGTTTCTCAGCGGAACGCAAGCGTTTTTGAGAGGGAATGCAACGTTTCTTGACGGAGCACAAATGTTTTTGTGAGGGAACGCAAAGTTTCTCAGCAGAATGCAAATGTTTTTGCGAGGAAACGCATAGTTTCTCGGCATAACGCAAACGTTTTTGCAAGGGAATGCAAAGTTTCTCAGCGTAACGCAAATGTTTTTGCGAGGGAATGCAAAGTTTCTCGACGGAACACAAACGTTTTTGCGAGGGAACGCATAGTTTCTCAGCGTAACGCAAATGTTTTTGCGAGGGAATGCAAAGTTTCTCAATGGAATGCAAAGTTTCTCTGTGGAACGCAAACGTTTTTGCGAGGGAATGCAAAGTTTCTTGACGGAGCACAAACGTTTTTGCGAGGGAACGCAAAGTTTCTCAGCGGAACGCAAATGTTTTTGCGAGGGAACGCAAAGTTTCTCGCCAGAACTCAAATGATTTTGCAAGGGAATGCAAATTTTTTTTGTAGCACTTTTATTTTACAGTCCTGTTCCCCAAGTACTTACAATGTACTTACGATAGTAACTGTAATAACTGGGTAATAACTAGGTACTAACCCTGAACCTAACCTTAACCCATGTACTTACCTTATATAACCCAGTAATTTCTTAGGTAAGTAAACTGTAAGCACATGTAAGTGCACGTACTGTAAAATAAAGTGCAACCAGTTTTTCAGCAGAACGCAAACGTTTTTGTGAGGGAATGCAAAGTTTCTCTGTGGAACGCAAAGTTTTTGCAAGGGAACGAATGCAAAGTTTCTCGGCGGAACGCAAAAGCATTGACTTATTCTTTTTCCTCCCATGTCATATTTTTTCCACCACCATGTACTTTTAAGGGCTCCATAATAAATACTATAACTGTATAAAATTAATACTAAAATAACACTGATTAGTAATTAATTGAAAGCAGTTCCAGAAGCAAGTCTTTTATGGCTATTTTGTCCATATTTCCAATTACTACTCAATGGGTCAGTCAGTGGCTCTCCCTGTTGGTCAATTTTGGACCAAATTCCCAGTTTTCAACTAAATGGCAACTACCTTTCTAGAAATAATATTATTAGAGTCCCTTTTATTGGATGTGGTCATGAAATCTTCAAGGTTTTTGTGTGAGAAAAAAAACATTTTTCCTCGACCAACTGCAGCCATGCTGGTTGCAAATCATGTTTGTTTCAGATGTTTGTAATGAATCTTTTAACATAAAAAGCCCTTAATTTCAGCTGCACAATTAGTTTTCTGATTAATTACGTTTATGGTTACAATTGCCATGATTAACTAATCTTGGAAAGGGTCAATTACAGCAATAGAAAGGTTTCTGTGTAAATGTTTGTGTAGCAGTTGAGCATTGTAGGCAATAGCAGACAAATCCGCCTTAAAGTTAATCTAAGGTCACATAAATAAGGGGTGAGTTTTAATGTTGAAGCTTGTTTTTGGATGTTTACATTTATAATACATTAGATGAATAATTGATCATAACTGCTCAGCACTTCTCATAATCTTCAATTAATCACATTTCTTTTTTCCACTTCCATCTCAGTGACATCCAGAGGTTGGGAGTCACATTAATGGGCCATCAGAAGAAGATCATGACCAGCGTCCAGGTGATGAGAGCCCAAGTACTGAACCAGAGTGTGCCGTCAGTGCACATATAATTATGGACCTCATCAGAATGCAAGTACGTACTGATCTGATCTGTGTTTGGGTCTTGTGTATGAACTTCAAACGACTGTCCCTTCCTCAACGAAAGCTGATGTGGACTATTACCGGGATAAGGATGGAGTTTTTCTTCTTCAGCGGGACATTCTGCAATTATCCCTCGTCTCTTTTACTTCCTTTTGTAAATGTTTGGACTGCCTTAAATGACACATAATTTAAATATTGTTGTACATGGATAAAGATTTTATGAGTAATAGAGTCATGAATATGTGAAAAGTGGACCTAATAATGAATATTTAAAAGGTGGAAATGAATATGCATAGTTTCGCCACACCCACCACAGCACCACAACAATGGCATGGATGAAACTACGAGTGCCTCAAGTGCTGAAACATGACACTGAATAAAAGACGAAAACAGTGCGACGTCACGGGAGAATAAGAGTTAAGCTACAAGCGTATAATTTATGATGAACCGAGACCCTCAGGAGGAAACATTTGGGCTCCTGACAAAAGCTGCGGAGTGCAAAAGAATACAGACAAACGCTGAATTAGTCTCTGCTTTGTCTCTGTGGTCGTAAAAAGGGAAAAAGGCAATTATGTATGTCATGTGTTTGATTAAACACTCTGAAACTCAACCTGCTGTTATTTATTGCGTGCAGAAGAGCGCCGGATCCCTCTGGATATGGGAGGAATAAATATGTGTAAATGTTGGTCTGCGGAAAACAGAAATACTTTCTCAAATGGAATCTCAAATCTGTCTGAAATGGAATCTCTATCTTTCTCTTACAACTGGATTCAGAGTTCAGGCCAGTTTTAAAATATTTATTCTTTCTTACTTTGAGAAAATCGAGTGCTCTCAGAGTTTGGGCTGTTTTAGATCATTCATTTTACTAAAACTAACAGATACAATTATGAGATAAAAGGGAAATTGCACATAATTGTGTGCATCTTGTAATGGTGGGACTGACTACTCTAAAGTCAACATGAAATCAAAACTGACCCTGTTTACTTTACTAGATGTTCCTGGTCTTATTATGAATGATTAATCTGTGCATGTTGTTCCAAAAGGAAAAAATGTTTCATAGTTTTCATCAAAATATTATCTGCCTCTTTTGTAAGCTGAAAGGACATTCCTCTCCAAACACTTTTCACGTTCCTATCAAGTCCCGCCATACATTAAATCCCCTTGTTGGATATCGGTTTCACAGTCAGAAGTAAAATGGGTTTTGAATGGCATTTCATGTTGACTTTACAAAAACACTGGACCTCATTTAAGTTTTGAAAACAGGGTATTATCTGTATGTTCATCCTTTTATTTATTAAATTATAATTATTCTGTTTTAATTATTAAATTACCTAATTGTGCATTTGTTTGTAAGACAAAGATTAATGGAGTTACTTTACCATGAATCATATATGTAAATATGAATAAAATAAAGTTTTTTTCGCTCTGTCTCTTTCCGATTCTTTTTGATCCATCCATCCATCCGTCCATCCATCCATCCATGGCTTGCTTGCTGAAGATACTTTAAGACCATTAAGTTTTTTTGCCCTCATTTTGACATTATCAAAATGAAGCATATTTTTACTGTCAAACTGATTTATTTTACCTTTTTTATTTTTACCTTTTAAAAATGTCTCATTATGGTAAATCAATCAATAACATTCCGTATTCCAAATTCATAACAAATATCAATTAAAATAATTTCTTTTTACATTGCAAAAATTAGATTTTTGTAAGTATACATCATGGCATTATTTTTAATTAAAATTTATTTATGGGTCATTGACGAATAAGGTTTTTAAAATGGTAAAAAATAAAAATAAAAATTGTCACCAAAAAAGTCATTCGTTTTAACCAAAATTTCGGTTCCCTTTCAGTCGGTCACGTTCGACGTACGTCAGTAGTGACCGACGAATTGGGATATCGCTTAGAGAGCCCTATCATCTTCGTGTAAACTAAAACAAGCCAATGGAATTGGCGTGCGATATTTGCATAATGCGCACCGCCCCCGACAGGTGTATATAAATAGGAAGCAGATGCAATCGCACTCTGTCTTTCGCTTCGGAGCCATTCACTGGTGTCCTGTTTTAGAAGACTCCTTTCTTCGTTTGTTTTATGCTAAAACATTGCCTCAGAAGAGGATTTACAGCGAGCTTCCAGTGCTGGTGAAAGGGCACGTTCAGCGAGGTCGCGAGTCTCCGAGGAGCTGAGCTATAAGCTCGAAAACTGCTGTTTTCACAGCAACACAAAGAGTGTGTGCGTGTGTAGCGATTTGGGCCGGTTCCTCGGTGTGTCAGGGAGTGGTGTACCTGACACATCGCGTCGCTCCCTGGGTGCTTCAGCACGAGTGAGTTGACTTCCCCTTCTAAAAGAGCTTTACAGACGAACCCTGACAGTATGTCATTTCGTCTGTGCGTTAATGGGTGCGGTCGTTCCCTGGTCCCTGCTGATGGGCACAATCGTTGCATCTCGTGTTTGGGCATTCTGCACGCTGAAGCAGCTTTTGTGGATGGTTCATGTTCCCATTGCGGGAACATGACTATCGCGATGCTGAGGTCGAGACTCTCCTTCCTGAAGTCTCAGGAAGCGGGGGTCCCCTCTCCTATGCCGCGTACGACCGTTTTTTCCGGCCCGGGAACCGGAATGACGGTACGGCGCTGTATAGGAAGGGTGACCGGAGGATTACGGTCAGGGCTTCCCGCCGAGCGGAAACGCTCCTCGGGCCCCTGCCGCCTCATCAGCACCGCAACCCATCGTGCCACCGTTGGTTTCCGCTGGGCCCTCTACGGACTGTCCAGCCGTTACCTTTGGTGTGCCGGCGGCGGATCAGATGTCGATCGCTGCATCGGAAGGTGAGCCTGAGTCCTCGGGGGAGGATTCGGACGCGCTGCCGCCCGGGACGGTAGCGTTGCCCGAGTCGGATCCCGAGCTTACGGCTGTGCTCTCCCGGGCCGCCTTGTGCGTCGGGCTTGAGTGGAACCCTCCACCCTGTCCCGGCCCATTTCGGTTGGACGATTGGTACTTGGCGGGGGGTCGCGCTGGTCAAATCCAGCGTCCCCCCCCAATGCCTTTCTTCCCGGAAGTACACGATGAGGTGACCAGGTCTTGGCAAGCTCCGCTTGGGGCTTGTACAGGGCCTGGTCCCTCGTCCGCCTTCACCTCCCTGGACGGCGGGCTAGCCAGGGGGTACGCGGAGATCCCGCCAGTCGAGCGGTCTGTTGCGACGCAGTTGTGTCCAACGGCCGCTGGCTGGCGCGGTGAGCCGCGTCTCCCGTCCCAGGCCTGTGAATTCTCAGCCGGTCTGACTGAGAAAGCTTACAGTGCCTGTGGGCAGGCTGCCTCTGCCCTGCACGCGGTGGCCCTTTTGCAGGTCTATCAGGCAAAAGCGCTGTCGCAGATGCCCCAGGAAGGTCCCGACCAACAGCTGCTTGGGGAGCTGCGCGCTGCCACTGACCTTGCCCTCCGGGCAACGAAGGTGACAGCGCGTTCTGTTGGCCAGGCGATGTCTACTCTGGTAGCCCAGCAACGCCACCTCTGGCTGACCTTGGCAGACATGAGGGAGACCGACAAACATCGGTTCCTGGATTCCCCCGTGTCTCCGGTCGGCCTTTTCGGCGACGCGGTGGAGAGCTGTGCCCAACAGTCCTCCGCTGCACAGAAGCAGGCTGAGGCTATCAGACATGTCATGCCACGGCGGTCCGCTGCTGCCTCCACCCAGCCGCCCGTGGCTCAGCCTCAGCCCGCTCGTCGCCGAGGGCGCCCGCCTGCGTCTTCCTCCGCCCCTGCTAAGTTGGCAAAGCAGCAGCCTACACCAGCCAAACAGCAGGGTGCCGGGCGTGGACGTGGTGCCCAGCCCGTCTCTGCCAGCCAGGTGGCAAGCGGTCGGGGAAAACTCGGCCCTGAGACGGGCGACCTGGAGCGGAAGGTTCCTGCCCTTTGGGAGAGTATTCCATCTGCTCTCCCAACCCCGGAGGAGGGCCGGGGGGGATTTTGTGGCGGCTGTCCATCTACCGCCGCTGGCTCTCCGGAGTCCAGCGGTACCCACTTTGCCACAAAAAGAGCAGTTTCCTCAAACTCCAGGTCACAACAAGGGGTGTCTGCCAGTGTGCCAGGCTCCGCCTCGCTGCTGTCAGCTCCCTCCCCATTCGCCAGCAGGTGGCAGTGTGATGGTGCAGACCGCGTCCCGTGCGCCGTCTCCCATGCACACTGCTGCCTCGCAGAGTCCGACCCCACTCCGGGCCGCCCTCAAGCCGTCCGAGTCGGGTCCCTCTCTGCCTTGCTGCCCCACCCCCGGTGCGTCTGTGGTGCCTTTGGTCCCGCTGGCTCAGTGTCTGGAAGCGTGGATAGCGCTCTCCAGCCTGTCCAGTTGGCTCATTCGTACTATCAGACTCGGCTATGCGATTCAGTTCGCCCGGCGTCCCCCGGTCTTCAGGGCTGTCCACTTCACTCAGGTGTCGTTGGACAGTGCTCCTGTTCTCCGGGTGGAGATTGCTGTCCTCCTGGCGAAGGGTACAATCAAGCCGGTCCCTCCAGCCGATATGAAGGCGGGGTTTTACAGCCCCTACTTCATTGTACCGTAAAAGGGCGGTGGGCTACGGCCAATCCTGGACCGTCCCCAGGATTGGTTTGCAGCAATAGACCTGAAGGACGCATACTTTCATGTCTCGATTCTGCCTCGACAAAAAGCAGACCCTTCCTAGGTCGGTCTGCGTTCGAGGGTCGGGCATGTCAGTACAAAGTCCTACCCGACATGGTTGTAGCTCCCAACCGGTTGGGTCCTCAGGTCAACTGGGACAAGAGCAAACTCGCCCCCGGGTAGAGGATCTCTTGTTTCGGTCTCGAGCTAGACTCGGTCGCACGGACTGCGCGTCTCACCGAGGTGCGCGTCCAGTCGGTGTTGAACTGCCTGAGCTCGCTCAAGTGCAGGACAGCGGCTCCACTGAAAGATTTTCAGAGGCTCCTGGGGCATATGGCATCTGCAGCCGCGGTAACGCAGCTCGGATTGCTTCATATGAGACCGCTTCAACACTGGCTCTGCGGCCGGGTCCCGAGATGGGCGTGGCAGTGCGGCACGCTCCGTGTCCCCGTGACACCGAGCTGCCGTCGCACCCTTGTCCGGTGGTTGGACCCTTCGTTCCTGTGGGCCGGAGTACCCCTCGAACGAGTGTCCAGGCACGCTGTGGTCTCCACAGATGTCTCTGCCACGGGATGGGGGGCCACGTACAACGGGCATGCAGTGACAGGTCTTTGGACGGGGCCTCAGCTGCATTGGCATACCAATTGCCTCGAGTTGCTAGCGGTTCGTCTTGCGCTGGCCCGCTTCAAGGAGCTGTTGTCAGGCAAGCACGTTCTAGTCCGCTCACTAAGCACTGCGGCCGTTGCGCATACCTACCGTCAAGGTGGTCTACGCTTCCGTCGCATGTTGCAACTCGCCCGCCATCTCTTGTTGTGGAGTCAGAAGGATCTGAGGTCCCTTCGGGCCACTCGTGTCTCAGGTGTGCTCTACCGTGCAGCCGACGAGCTGTCACGGCAGCATCTACTTGCGGGCGAGTGGCGGCTCCACCCCCAGGCGGTCCAGCTGATTTGGCAGCGGTTCGGCGAGGCCCAGGTAGTCCTGCTTGCCTCCCCGGATACTGCCCTCCGCCAGTGGTTTTATTCCCTGACCGGCGGCACGCTCGGCACGGATGCCCTGGCACACAGCTGGCCCCCGGGTCTGCGCAAACATGCGCTTCCCCCAGTGAGCCTTCTCGCACTATTCATGTGCAAGGTCAGGGAGGACGGGGAGCAGGTTCTGTTAGTGGCTCCGTACTGGCCCACTCGGACCTGATTCTCAGACCTCATTCTCCTCGTGACAGCACCTCCCTGGCCGATTCCTCTGAGGAAGGACACCCTGACTCAGAGACGGGGCACCCTGTGGCACCCGCCTCCCGATCTGTGGAACCTCCACGTGTGGTCCCTGGACGGGATGCGGAGGTTCTGAGTGATCTCCCGCAAGCGGTCGTAGACACCATCACTTCCGCTAGAGCTCCTTCTACTAGGAATCTCTACGCGCTGAAGTGGAACCTGTTCGTCGAATGGTGCGCCTCTCGCCGAGAGGACCCCCGATCATGTTCGGTCGGATCCGTGCTTTCCTTTCTGCAAGATGGGTTGGAGCGAAGGCTGTCTCCCTCCACCCTCAAGGTGTATGTTGCCGCCATTGCCGCACATCACCATGCAGTTGAGGGTAAGTCCCTGGGGAAACACGATCTGATCGTCAGATTCCTGAGGGGGGCCAGGAGACTGAATCCTCTCGCCCTTCCTCCGTACCCTCTTGGGATTTGACCCTGGTTCTCACAGCTCTCCGGGGTCATCCCTTCGAACCTTTGCAATCAGTCGACCTGAAACTAATGTCTCTTAAGACGGTTCTTCTGGTTGCATTGGCTTCCCTGAAGAGGGTAGGGGATCTGCATGCATTTTCGGTCGACGAAACGTGCCTAGAATTCGGGCCCGGTGCTTCTCACGTCATCCTGAGACCCCGGCCTGGATACGTGCCCAAGGTTCCTACCACTCCCTTCAGAGATCAGGTAGTGAACCTGCAAGCGCTGCCCTCGGAGGAGGCAGACCCAGCCCTAGCTTTGCTCTGTCCCGTCCGCGCTCTGCGCGTTTACGTGGACAGAACGCGAAGCTTTAGGACCTCAGATCAGCTCTTCATCTGTTACGGAGGCCAGCAGAAGGGAAAGGCTGTCTCCAAGCAGAGGATGGCCCACTGGATAGTGGATGCCATCGCCTTGGCGTACGAATCCCAGGGCGTGCCTTGCCCGCTCGGGTTGAGAGCCCACTCCATCAGAGGGGTGGCCTCTTCCTGGGCGCTGGCTCATGGCGCCTCGCTGACAGATATCTGTAGAGCTGCGGGCTGGGCGACACCAAACACGTTCGCTAGGTTTTATAGCCTACGTGTAGAGCCGGTATCCTCACGTGTACTCGCATCCTCTAGTCGGTAGACGTGTTGTACCCACTCTAAGTGTCGGCTTGCAATGCCATTCCCGCCACTGGCCGGATACGTGCATACTTTCACTCCAGTCGTGTTCCCCGCTTGGCGAACCCTGTCGAGTTCCTCCGCCTCCCCTTCGGCTCGGACATTGCGGAGTGTCTGATGCCAGGCCTACATCCGTCGCTGACGCTGTCTGTTGGCTGGGGCCCATATGTCGTGACCCCTCTACGTGAGCGGTCCCATATGTGTATTTTCCACGGTTTAAAACTCCCTACGGGCCGAGTCCGTGTCTTTCCCTTAGCAGAGCCAGCTCTGCTGTCACCTGTCAGATGAGTCTCCCCCTAACCAGGTGGAGCCATCCCAGGGACTCCATATGCGTACTGCCCCCGGGCCAGTCCATGTGTGTATTCCCACGTAAACTCCTCCCCCATTGGGTAGGTAGTGGTTTCCGCAGCGTCCCTTCGGGTTCGCTTTCCCCAGTGTGTCTAGTTTACTTAGTGGGTAGTGGTTAGACAGCAGTAGACTCTCTCGGTGTAAGCTCGCCCCCTTCACCGCCAGCCGGTGCTATGGGCGGCTGAGCTTGTGCTGGGCACTGGAAGGGGTTTCGTAACTGTGGCGCTTTAGTTGGGATCCCAATTCGTCGGTCACTACTGACGTACGTCGAACGTGACCGACTGAAAGGGGACCGTCTCGGTTACGTATGTAACCCTCGTTCCCTGAGGGAGGGAACGGAGACGTACGTCCCGTCGCCACAGTTTCTGTACCCTCGCTGTAGTGCGGACACCAGTTGTCTCCTCAGCGAAAAACAGAGTGCGATTGCATCTGCTTCCTATTTATATACACCTGTCGGGGGCGGTGCGCATTATGCAAATATCGCACGCCAATTCCATTGGCTTGTTTTAGTTTACACGAAGATGATAGGGCTCTCTAAGCGATATCCCAATTCGTCGGTCACTACTGACGTACGTCTCCGTTCCCTCCCTCAGGGAACGAGGGTTACATACGTAACCGAGACGTTTTACCAAATGACACTTCTGGTTATACCGAATGACGATATTTTCAAACAATGCTAACAGGCTGATATCTTGCTAGCAAACAAAAGGACAATTAAACATTTTATATTTAGTACAAGTTTTTAAAATATTTTCCACGTTTTAAAGCACTTGTACCGAATGACCTGATGTTTCGGGACTCGCAAATAAAAAGAGAGTTAGTTACTTTGCTTCATGACCATGTGGTCCTTTGCAGGTGTCTGAATGATGTCACATCCTGTCACATGATACTGACCGCATAACTTGGTCCAAAATGGTCCCTTTATATTGGTTACTCCGAATGACATCAATGAAATTCATTTTTCCGGACATTCTTTCTCATAACAAAGAACGAAGCAACGACTTCTACACATAATTGTAATAGCATTTTGCACTATGTTGATATATAATGTTATAAAATCATGCCAGAATAATAATAAAAAAAAAAAAATATATATATATATATATATATATATATGAAATGGCTGTATTGGCCTTTGGATGGCATTTTGACACTTCAAAAACTTTAAAATACCTTTATATGTAGCAAAATATAATTAAAACCTTTTGAATTCAATAAAAGAGATCTAGTTGTACGACCTTACATACTTTGGATGTTGACCTTTACTCAATATATTTATACTTTTTCTGTTGATCATGTGGTGGAATATGACCCTTCTTCACAGTTTTTGTGTCATTCACCCACACACATATTTGCCGAAACATTATCATGCATTATCAGGCATACCTAAATATTCTGTCCCATCCCTCCAGTCTGAACCACAAGCCAACAGCACTTCAGTGACAGCAGAGCAATTGCTTTTAATGTCCGCTGGGCTTTAGTGCTCTCCTCTGAGAGGTTTCTTCATTACTTCAACGTAAAGCTGTGAATTTAATGTCTTAAAACTGATTCATGACTACATTGCATATATCAAGAGACTGTCAGCTTCCATTGTCACATTATGAAAGTTGTCATCTATGTGGAGACAAAATATTAGCAAGTGTTTTGTCTGTGTTTGCCTTTGCCAAGAATATAACTTGCCCATTTGGATGGTCCTCTGCATGACGCGTTGAAACCATTCATGCGCAAATGTCACCTTGAAGCGGATTATACTCTGAATTCATTTCAGGTGAATGATCACATATACAGAACCTGTACACACATAACATACATCATCAGAACTCCCAAACCAGTCAGAGAATTGATTGCAAAAAAGCAATGTCTGAATATCATTGCACTGCATAAAATAAAAAAAACAAAAATGATGATGGAAGTGAAGTTAGTTAAATGACATGTTTGATATTTTATTTAACACATGAGATTTAGACATTTTTATGTGTCCACATACATTTGGGAAGCATATTGTCAATACTGAACTGATTTCCACTTCTCAAAGACAGCTAAAGTGACTTTCTTCCGCAGTTGGATGTCAAATATTTAGTCTGTCCCACAAAACTCTTAGATGAGACGAGTTCAATTCAAAGACAGCCTCGTTTCACAGCCTCAGCCTGTCGGTGATAGCCGAGTTCAGTGTTGAGGATGTGTGTTGTGGCGATGTACGAAACTTGTCCTCCATCACTTTCTCATTCCCGTTGAGTGAGCACAGTCAGATAGGACGCCAGGAGGTCACACAACAAGCTGTGCAGCAATGTGCCGCCCACACACACAACATAATGTACACTATCATAATAATATTATGGCACAGAAGAGTTTTGACTAGAGGTTAGTCATTTTTACAGCTGTGATATAACAGATTGCAGAAATATTAAAATGTTAGTGTAGTTGAGATGTAAAAACAAAAAAATCAATGACATAAAATGTTTAGTTGAGACAAAATGAAGAATTTCAGTTCAAATTTATATGAATTTTAAATGCTTAAAGCTGTGAATTTAATGTCTTAAAACTGATTCATGACTTGAATTCTGTCTTAAAGGATAGTTCACCCAAAAATGAAAATGTGATGTTTATCTGCTTACCCCCAGTGCATCCAAGATGTAGGTGACTTTTTTTCTTCAGTCGAACGCAAATTATGATTTTTAACTGCAACCGCTGCCGTCTGTCAGTCAAATAATAGCAGTGGATGGGAACTTCAACTATAACAGTAAATAAAACTTGCTTAGACAAATCAAAATTAAAACCTGCGGCTCGTGACGACACATTAATGTCCTAAGACACGAAACGATCGGTTTGTGCGAGAAACCGAACAGTATTTATATAATTTTTACCTCTAATACACCACTATGTCCAACTTCGTTCAGCTTCCTGTTAGTGAGGTCAAAAAACGCGTTGTGATGACGGAAGTGATGTCTCGCCCATATACTTCAATGAGCCCGAGACATCACTTCTGTTGTCAGAGCGCAATCAGACCTCACTAGCCGGAAGCTGAACGAAGTTGGACATAGTGGTGTATTAGAGGTAAAAAATTATATAAATACTGTTCGGTTTCTCGCACAAACCGATCGTTTTGTGTCTTAGGACATCAATGTGCCGTCACGAGCCGCAGGGTTTAATTTGGATTTGTCTATGGAAGTTTTTTTGACTCTTATTGTTCAAGTTCCCAATCACTGCTATTATTTGACTGACAGACGGCAGCGGTTGCAGTTAAAAATCATAATTTGCGTTCGACTGAAGAAAAAAAGTCATCTACATCTTGGATGCCCTGGGGGTAAGCAGATTAACATTCATTTTCATTTTTGGGTGAACTATCCCTTTAAATTCAATGATTTGGAGGGGTGTCCCAATGTTTTGCAATATATATATATATATATATATATATATATATATATATATATATATATATATATATATATATACCGGTGTATATATATATTGCAAAAAAGTTGCAAAAACAAATTGGGACACCCCTCCAAATCATTGAATTCAAGTGTTCCAGTCACTTCCATTGCCACAAGTGTATAAAATCAAGCACATAGGCATGCAGACTGCTTCTACAAACATTTGTGAAAGAATGGGTCGCTCTCAGAAGCTCAGTGAATTCAGGCATGGTACCATGATAGGTTGCCACCTATGCAATAAGTCCATTCGTGAAATTTCCTCAATATTCCATGATCAACTGACAGTGGTATCATAAAAAAGTAAAAGCAATTGGGAACAACAGCAACTCAGCCATGAAGTGGCAGGCCACGTAAAATCACAGAGCGGGGTCAGCGCATGCTGAGGCTCACAGTGCGCAGAAGTCGCCAACTTTCTGCAGAGTCAATAGCTATGGATCTCCAAACTTCGTGTGGCCTTCAGATTAGCTCAAGAACAGTGTGTAGAGAGCTTCATGGAATGGAATGGCCAAGTGCAATGCAAAGCGTCGGATGTAGTCTAGAGCAGTGGAGACGTGTTCTCTGGAGTGACAAATCACGCTTCTCTGTCTGGCAATCCGATGGACGAGTCTGGGTTTGGTGGTTGCCAGGAGAACGGTACTTGCCTGACTGCATTGTGCCGAGTGTAAAGTTTGGTGGAGGGGGATTATGGTGTGGGGTTGTTTTTCAGGGGTTGGGCTTGAACCCTTAGTTCCAGTGAAAGGAACTCTTAATGCTCCAGCATATCACAACATTTTGGACAATTTCATGCTCCCAACTTTGTGGGAACAGTTTGGGGACGGCCCCTTCCTGTTCCAACATGCGCACCAGTGCACAAAGCAAGGTTCATAAAGACATGGATGAGCAAGTTTGGTGTGGAGCAACTTGACTAGCCTGCACAATTAAATCCTGACCGCAACCCGACAGAACACTTTTGGGATGAATTAGAGCGGAGACTGCGATCCAGGCCTTCTTGCCAACATCACTGCCTGACCTCACAAATGCGCTTCTAGAAGAATTGTCAAAAATTCCCATAAACACACTCTTAAACCTTGTGGAAAGCCTTCCCAGAAGAGTTGAAGCAGTTATAGCTGCAAAGGGTGGGCCAACTGCATATTAAACCCTACGGATTAAGAATGGGATGTCATTAAAGTTCATGTGCACGTAAAGGCAGGCGTCCCAAAACTTTGCAATGATTAATCGATTTGACAAACTAATATATATATATATATATATATATATATATATATATATATACACTCACCTTTTGACCCATCATCCCCAACCACTTTTTAACTGAAACAATAGGCCATACAAAAAAATTTGGTTTCTGAATTTCACTCTTAAAAATACTGATGTCAGAAATCAGGATGCAAAGCACATTTGATATTAATTTGGACACTGTAAACAACGCCATAAATTAATCTTGTCACCAACTGTGTCAAAGATAAATACATTTCAAAGTGAGTGTCCACAGTTATCCAAAGGGACAAAATGCAAACAGCGGTGTTCTTGTTGTTGCCCAAACATTTGCGATACGTGCAATTTATACCAACTCTTTGATTAAACATTCATGAGCACCTAGAGTTTCCAGTGTTGTTGTGCATGTATAGTGCTTGTACTTATATATTTAATGCACACAGTATCCGTAAAGAAAAATAAATTCCACATGACCCACTTGGAAAGGGTGAATTTGTGGCAACAATAAACCCTGGGTTAACGTATAAAAAATGTTCACAAATAAGTTGGAAAGAAAATAATTAAACATTTATGCGCTACAAATATATTCTGTATGAGTCTGTGAACTCGTACTGTAAGCGGCTCTTAATTAGCCTAATGAATCTCATGACTCTACCATGAGTCATAACACTCTCATACTTGCATGCATAAGGAATTAAAGAGATCTACAGTGAGTGACCTAATTACCTGAACAAGTCGAATAAGGATTTCCCTAGCCTGAGACCAGAAATTCTTAAGTTAGCCTACTGATAAAATGTAATAGTGCCCTCATTAGCATATATGCAAATTGGCATCATTTCAATGCAAAACCTTTACTCTGCTGGCCTCGGCGTGCACCCTAACCACTCAAACTTTCCCTTTGATGTTATAAGCAAAGTCTGTCACTGATGATCCTTATTTGCATGAATCTGATACAATCCATGCTGTGCAAATTATCACGCCCCTGGAGATATCAACCAGACAGAGGAGAAATTAAGCTCTAATTCAGACGATAAGATATTTCAAGGGCCGAGAAAACGCAAATGGTATGGGGTGAATGCTGAATCAGGCGGTTCCGTGTGTTGTTGGCCCGGATTAAACCTTGTTAGTCACAGAGAGGCCTGACCGCCGATTCAACTTCACGGAGCTTATTACCGCAAAGAGATTCGCACAATAGAGCTCAAAGTGCTTCCGTTAGTGTGGCAGATATTTGTGGAGGGATAGATATTTGTGTTAATGAGTAATGAACGGATTCCGGTGTTTTCTTTACCCTAGGAGACTGTTTTGAGCACTAAAATAAAAATGTCATCCATTATTTATCGTTCTTGTGGGTGGGCATTGTCTGTACGAACAACACAAACAACAACTGGCTCAGTAACTGATTCAAAAGATGCCATAAAAACACGTCAACCTCCTAAATGATCCTTATTGATTCCAAGGACACTTTCTTAAAATCAGATATGATTCATTACGGAGTTGAAGTTATTGTTTACAAAAAAAAAAAAAACTCTCAGTATGGCCTAATTAGCGGATGTTATGCAAGACAAAATATGGCTGAATCTCTTAAAGGATTAGTTCACTTTCAATTTAAAATTTCATGATAATTTACTCACCCTCATGTCATCCAAGATGTTCATGTCTTTCTTTCTTCAGTCGAAAAGAAATTAAGGTTTTTGAGGAAAACATTCCAGGATTTTTCTCCATATAGTGGACTTCACTGGAGACCAAACGGTTGAAGGTCAAAATTACAGTTTCAGTGCAGCTTCAAAGCATTCCACGTGATACCAGACGAGGAATAATGGTCTTATCTAGAGAAACCATTTCTCATTTTCTAAAAAATAAAATAAAAATTGTATACGTTTTAATCATAAATGCTCGTCTTGAACTAGCTCTCTTCTTCTATATTTGAATTCTGGCAGTGTAGACACTGCTAAGTGTTTTACTGCCCTCCACAGGTCAAAGTTTGAACTAAATTGTCATATACAATATGCTAGTGCAAGTATATAACAATTAGTTCAAACTTTGACCTGTGGAGGGCAGTAATACACTTAGCAGTGTCTACACTGCCAGAATTCAAATATAGAAGAAGAAGAGAGCTAGTTCAAGATGAGCATTTATGGTTAAAACGTATATAATTAAACATTTTATTTTTTAGAAAATGAGTGATGGTTTCTCTAGATTAGACCCTTATTTCTCACCTGGTATCGTGTAGAACAATTTGAAGCTGCAGTGTAACTAATTTTGACCTTCAGCCATTTGGGCTCTATTTAAGTCCACTATATGGAGAAAAATCCTGGAATGTTTTCATTTAATTTGAATGTGAACTAATTCTTTAAGAGATTCAGCCATACTGTATAAGATATATTTTGTCTTGCATAACATCCGCTAATTAGGCCATACTGAAAGATTTTTTTTTTTTTTTTGTATAGAATAATCCTGGAATGTTTTCATTAAAAACTACTTAGCTTATTGAGGAAATTTAAACTACAACACCCAAATTTGTAATTTTCTTATACTTCTTTTTAAACAAAAAAAAAAAAAAAAAAAAAAAAAAAAAATCCTTTAAAAACATGCCAGAAGTCATTTTTCCATTATTTAAAAAAAAAAAAAAAAAAAAAAAAAATATATATATATATATATATATATATATATATATATATATATATATATATATATATATATATAATATTTATGTTTTTTCTTTTATAGAGACTGTAGTCTGTCTAGTGATGTGTGTGTGTGTGTGTTTTTTTTTTTTTTTTACTCTTTCTGTAGATTAGTTATGGCAACTGTAACTGTCTTTTACATTAATTGACTCATTCAACCGATTCGTTAAAAATGCTTATACATTCAGGTGACTGTCTTTATGAGTGAGTCATTTGAATCATTCATCCAACCGATTCGTTCAAACCACTCATTCATTCAGGAAGGGAAGAAAAGAGTGTCGGTGCAGTAACCGTCATTTTTGTTGGGGAATATTTTCGTTGGCTAACTAAAACAGACAAGTAACTAGCGATTTGCGGTTTAAAAGGTAAGTTATTCATTATTAACTTATTGTTGTATAAAAACACCACTAAATCGTGCTGCCTCCTAAATGTTAACTTCTCAGAAACGGACCGATTTTCGAATTTGTAAGGCTTGGACACTGTAAATTTAGCATAAGAAAGTAGTTCGGCAAACTTATTTACATGGATGTTCGTCATGACTTAGTATGTCATAACTTCGACTTCTCATTTCATAAATATGATTTAGTAGGCCTATCATAATTTAAACTTTTAATGTCATAATTATATATTTTTTTCTTATGTGGCGAGAAATGTAATGGGCTTAATAGACTTGCAAGTATGATATTGTTTTAATATTGTATAACTAACATGGCAAAGCACATAAAAAAATGTAATTCACATTATTCAATAATGTGCATTATTGTAATATATATATATTTTTTTTGTCATGAATGCCACAATATATATATATATATATATATATATATATTTTTATATATATATATATATATATATATATATATATATATATATATATATATATATAATATATAAAAAACAAAATGCAAAATGTATTATTTTATATTATTTTATTATAAATTTATTATTTTTGCTTTTTATGACTCAGACATGTTTGAGATTCACCCTTACATTCAAAATAGCACAAAATCTAAAACACATCAAAGTCTAGAAACGCACTTTAAAACTTTGCCATAATAATTTATGCATAAACCAAAAGGTCAACAAGTGAACAGATTCAAAACAGCATCCCCTTCGGTTACAGCAATTCTCTTTCGAGGCTGTGCGTTTTGAAGGCAGTGTGAATACTATTTGAAAAGTTTGGAACTGTCCTAGTTAACACACTGATCTTGCCTGTGGTTTGTATTTCCCAGCATGCCGTAGCTCCCCCACTGGTGTAGTACAAGCATGTATGCAGAGGCGCAGTGATGGGTACGTTACCCATATGAGCTAAAAGTTTGACTATTAACAGAAGATGAGATTTTTTAACACTTTCAGAAGGAAAGCAGATGCAAATATTGCAGCAGTATGTGTTTCTATGCACTTTCTAAGGTGTTCTAATACTGAGTCTCTCCTTCCACATAAGTTTTTATTTCACACCTCTCCTTAAATCCTTAAATATTGGCATTAGTAGTGGTGATGCTTTACTTACTTTTGGTTTTGATTGACAAAATTAACATATTATATGGCCACCACATAGCTGAATACAGTGCAGTCCAGTGACTCAAATTAGTAGATGCAAACCACATATGGATGTAGTTATGAATAAAAACAAGGCAAGAGAGAGTTGCTGGCAAAATTTCACACCTGTATCGCTGTGCGTGTTTGTGTATACAAACAACTAAGCAAGACTGATTACCGGTCTGATTACTCTATGCAAATTACATTAATGTCCATGCCAAAAATAAATGTGAGGGACTCAGCATGTTTCAATCCGGCTCTCATTAAGAACTCCAATGAGGAAAAGAGGGGGGAAACACGTGTAGAAATGGAGCACAGAATTTATGTGCATTGATCTGCTGCCCTAGCCTGATTTTCTCCTCCGGTCCGTCCTCTGGGCACCCGTGTTCGCTGGCTGAACCTCTCACCGAGGCCAGCGTGTTTCCTCATGGGTGTTTGAGCAGCAGCGCTTTGTGTCAGATAGCATCTTCTCCTTTTTGAAGGGAAATACAAGTTCAGCACTATGGATGAAAGCGAACCACTTTTGTCTTTACGTGAATGCGTTCTTCAGTAAAATTAGCAGCATACTGTGCAATAACTGAGCCTTAAAACTTTTTCACCTTCAAAACCTGAAAACGTCCTCAAGATAGACCGTGTTAGCAAAATAAATTAGGCAGCATGTACTGAAGTGTCTGTTCAATTATAGTCCATACTGCATATATTAGAACACTACTATAATAAGTCCTATTTTTAGAATGGGTTCCCAAAACATTTTTTTTTTTTTTTTGGCAATTGTACCCCTTTTTGTCTAAATAATTTACTTGAAGTATTCCTGAGATTTTAAGTAATTTTCAAATTTTTCAATATATATAATTAGATTTTTACATTTTTGTGCAAACCTTTAAATATATGCACTTTAATATTAATTAACTCTTTAATCATGTTAAACTTCAATTTTAATTTTATATATATATATATATATATATATATATATATATATATATATATATATATATATATATATATATATATATATATATATAATATAAGATTTGTTATGTGTTTGGTGTGTGTATAATGTAAAGATATGTCAAGACAATATGTTTTCAAAATTTAATAATTGGCTTTTTATTGTACTGAAGCCAAAACAAATGATTAAAATGTTATCTTGAAATATTATTTTATAATTATTTAATATTAAAATCAGAGTATAATTTCAATTTTATTTTCAATTTTATTTTTCATTTTACACAAAACATTGTTTTGTTTTTGTTTAGTTTTTTTCATTTTGACATTTCCATCACAATCTAACAAACTCCTGCAATTCCGTCATAACCCTTACATTTTAAGACATTTTTGCACACTCTATTTTTACAGTATTAGGTAAAGATTAAAACATAAGATATTTATGTTATTTTTACTTTTCAAATCCGAACAACCTGACCAAAAGCCATCTCAAACCCAGCAGTTTGTAGCCTTGTTAGAGCCGGGTTTGGTAGAAGATCTCCAATTCAAGAGACACAGATGGAGGATTGATTATTTTCACTCTTTGTGTCAAAAACAGTTCCAGTTGGAGGTCAGAGATTGGAGTTTGTTCCTCGTGTATGGTCTGTTTTTCTTTAAAACTTCACTCAATCTGAGTCACGCAGGCCGAGACACGGCAACAAGGCCTCATGGGCCGCTCAGTCTGTGAGACCGCCAGAGCTGCACGCACATTCAGACTGTGCCGTTTTTGCACGGAAACCACCAAGTGCAGTCACTCCATCACCTGGTCATGCCATCCAACCTCTCATCTTTTAAGCTATGCCCTCCACCCCCTGACAATGGAGAAAATATTACTATTTTCAGCATCAAATATACATAGGCTGCCCGTGCATGTTGTCGTGCACGTGAAGCGTGTTTGTATCCGTGTGCATGAGCGTGTGAGCCAGTGGAACTGGAGCGGTTCGTTTCATTAGCCGCGATGTTTCATTCATGAGAGAGCTTTTCACTCAGGCTCCACACCGCAAGACTCAGAGTCACGGAACGAGCTGCACATGCAAGCGGGCATGAAATCAGATGCGCAATACTTCGATCCATGGCAACTTTCTATTTCTGACATTCACTGGTGTTGTTAAGATGAAGCACAGTCTTTTTCCTCGAGTGCTAATGGGCCATATGATGATGAAGAGCATTTATCTATTGCATTATTATTGCTATAAACATTTGATTTTTGTAGATCAGACATTTTGTATATTTTAAAAGACCAAAAATCATTAGATGCTCATTAACTCATCAGCTCATTAAGACAATTACCCTTTATTCATGTTGTACAGACCATGTGAACAGCATTCTTGTTCTTTTTTAGAATTTTTTTCTTTTTTTTAAAATATATATATAAAAAAGAAAAAAATATATATTGTAATCATCCAAATAAGGACATTAATTAGCAAGTAGATGAGTAAAGTTCATAAACAAACTTTGAAGTTGGCTTGAGAAAGCTAGACCAGAAAGTTTGAAGTAGTTTTGACAGCTTAAAGTTTTAAGGTTTTAAGTTTACAGGTTTTAAGTTTGAAATATATCACATGAATTTGATTTATTTTGTATTTATATTAATTTCATATAATATTTCTAACCCATACACATACTCAGCATTTATATTTCAATAAAAAAGTACTTTTAATTTCATTTCTAAATCACTGACACCAGAAAATGCACACAGAAAACAGCGTGCCAGTTCCCTTTTGAATCTTCTTGAGCTCAGATGGTTTAAAATCACTTGAATGTTTAAAGTGACAGGACCTAAAATAAATTTTTTTTTAGGTCCTATCACTTTAAAATACATTCAAATGATAAACTTTCACTCTGTGTGATGCCTGATCTAGGGCTCTCAAACGATTAATCACGATTAATCGCATACAAAATAAAAGTTTGAGTTTGCCTAAAATATGTCGGTGTACTGTGTGTAATTATTATGTATATATAAATACAAACACATCCATGTATATATTTGAGAAATATTTACTATTATATGTATTTATTTATTTATATTTGTATATAATTTAAATTTTAGCTAAATAATTTTTTTGTACATAAATAACATTTCTCTTAAATATATACATTAATTTGTATATATATATATATATATATATATATATATATATATATATATATATATATATATATATATACATATTAATTACACATATTACTCAGACATATATTATACAAACTCAAACTTTTATTTTGAATGCAATTAATCACGATTAATCGTTTGACAGCCCTAGCCTGATCCTTATGGAACATGGATCAGCTTTGATCCCTATACTTAGGGCTGGACGATATGGCCAAAATTTATATCACGATATAATTCTTAATTTCGGTCGATACGATATAATTCCGATATCGATATGAACTATATAATAGCCTCAGAAAAACTGCCAAGAATGGCCACAACGTCTGAAAAATGAATTTGCCAAATCTATGAAATCTCTTCCTATAAAACTATATAATATTTAAGAAATAAAAACAGTACAAATAAATTTATGTACAGCTTTTATTTGTATTTAGCCTTCATACAAACATAAAAAATAAACATAAGACTCACTCACTTTTGTAATATTAATATCTTTAACATTAAACTATAATGTAGGCTGATTTTATTATCCTTAATATAGATTAAAACAAAAGTGCTTCAGCCAAGATAAAGATTGTGAAAAGTAAAAACAGAAAAAAAACAGTGAGAAACAACAAAAACACATTGCTGGGCCAGGAACATTGTTGAGTGTTGATGACACTAGGGGTGCAATGGTTCAAATTGCTCATGGTTCGGTTCGTATCACGGTTTTAGGGTCACGGTTTTGGTACAGTTCGGTATGTGCTATTAGCACGTACCGAAACCGTGACCCTAAAAATAAGACTACTGTCAAATAAAAATAAAGAAAATAAGAACAAACGATCAAACTACAAGCAAATAAGCACATCACAAATAAGTACAATAAAGCAAATATTCAAATAAAATAAACAGTGCTTTTCAGGTTTTCAGGTATCTAACAGCAGTTTTCAGGTACAGAATGGATAAAGTAATCAAATATAAAATAACACTGCATATTATCTTTACTGTATAAAATAAATAGTATTAATCATTATTGAAGTTACAAAAACTATTCAGTCAAGAGCAGTGAGTGATTTCTTTGTTATTTGTTGTTTGATTTAACATTAAAACAGGCAGCAGGAATAGTTTTTTTCCCTTTAAGACATGCACGATCCAGTAGCTACATATACTGTTACACATGCGATGTCTTTCTCGACTGTTATACGTTCACTTAAGACATAACTGACTATGTTTGCTAGGATACTCGCCAAGACGGGCATGTTGACTTAATTTTTGTATGAATTTGTCCTCCGAAGCGCAAGACTTGAAAGAGAAGTCAGTATTTGCGCGCTGACTGAAATAAGCGTGTGCGCGCGTCGAATGAGCGCACACAAATCTTCTCACAGCGCGTGCGAGTTCTCTTTTGCGTCTTTTTCTTGGTTTAAATCAGCAAAGCTTAAATGAGTTTAGTTTTTTTTTATATAGTTTAAATTTTATCTAAATATTTTTTTTGTACATAAATAACATTTCTCTTAAATATATACATTAATTTGTGTATATTTATATATATATATATATATATATATATATATATATATATATATATATATATATATATATATATATAAATAATAATTAAACATATGACTCAGACATATATAATACAAACTCAAACTTTTATTTTGAATGCAATTAATCACGATTAATCGTTTGACAGCCCTAAACTGATCCTTATGTAACATGGATCAGCTTTGATCCCTATACTTGATATCGCACAGTGTGACTATCGCGGATATTGATGCTAAAATGATATATCATGCAGCCCTACCTTAACCTGTCTTGCGTCAGCTAAAATAAAATACATTTTTCAACCAAGACACATTTCATTTTATGGTTGTGAACTTTACCTTTTTAAACTTGGCCAATTTTGTAATGTTGTTACCCTGTCCAAAATATTTTAGTAGTGGTGTATTTGAGCACTAACCTGGAAACCCTGGTTTGGTGGTGAATTTGGATGAATTCATCACTAAGTCAAATGTCAACTTTCTACCAACAAACTAAGTTCCAGATGTTGTTTGTCATTTGCTTCCTTCAAGCCAAGCTGAGAGTTAAATGATGAGAAAGTCAACAAGAGAGAAAAGGAGAAACAATTTCAGCAGTGCCCCGTCTGCATAGTACGGCTAAATTGAAGAGGCTACGTGAATGCGCCTTTTGATTTGATTGCTTATGAAGATAGAGCCAGCAGAACGTTCCCTCTGAGCCTGTTTGCACAAGAGGAGAGACAGATTTGAGGCAGGAGTAAATCCTGTCTGTGTCTACGGCGCTCAGAGCAAGACAGAAATGCATTACTCATGCGGCACCTTATCAGCTAAAAGAGTTTGGCTATTGGTGCGCAATTAGATGTGCTAATCCTTTACTTAAGGGAAGCTAGGGAAACAGTCGCCATGTTGGGTGGGCTCTGAGAGTCTCAACTTTGCCTGGATGTTTTAAAGGGGACCTATTATGCCCTTTTTCATAGTTGCTTGACTGTTCAAAAAACATCTTCATTTTCACATATTTGACGTTGTCGATGCACCTCTCTTTCCAGTCTGTCAGTAACGCTCTGTTTCCTGTCTCTATGAAGCCACTCCTTTACGAAAAGTGCAATAGGCTCTGATTGGTCGGCTGAACCAGTGTGTTGTAATTGGTCAACTGTTTAGAGCGTGGAAATGTCATGCCCCAAACAGCAAGTTTCAACATCTTAATGCAACTCAAACAGGTCTCGCCCCTTTATTTTGCGTATGCTTTGGGCTGGAATTATTTAAATGTGGAAGGAATATTGTGACGTGTTCGTTCCTGGAAGAAAACTCGAGGCGATTTTGGGAGTTCAGAAACAGTGACACTCAGTTATAGAGAATAACTCCCTTTGGGAAAAAACTCTTTGCTTTTGTGATATTTTATCAAAATGTACAGGCATTAACATTTACAGGACTGCAAAGATGGGGAAAAGAGCCGATAACATTACAGCCTACTTTTTACTATCCAATCAAATCCCATTGTATAGCAATCAACTCCCGTCCTGCATTATTTACCACGGAATATTCTATATTCTGACTTGGATTAACCTCACATGTAGTTAAATGTGTTGCGAATACTTTTTCATAACGTGTTTAATGTTATTTTTTAAGCTAAATGACATTATGTGCCTTTGTGGTTGAAGATATGACAAGCTTTCCTGTAGCTCAGTGGTTAGAGCATGGCACTAGCAATGCCAAGGTCGTGGGTTCGATCCCAGGGATTGCACATACTCAGATACAAATGTATAGTATCGCTTTGGATAAAAGCGTCTGCCAAATGCATAAATGTAAATGTAACACTAGTGTCTGTTAAATTAACAATGTAAAATGGTATGCAAAATCTTTCTACTCAGTATTTGATAAGTCTGACAACAAAGTAATGGAATGAAATAACCAGGCCTACAACCTACAAGAACTGTGGTTTAGGGCGAGGCACTTGCATGACAAATATTAGCGTGCGATAAAGAAGACACACTGGAGTCGACTGCTGAGAACAACAGATGTCACTGTTGGAGATGTCCTTGAAATGACACTAGGACTACAAAATTAATTTGCTCTGATTTGCCCTATTCAGGGGTGATCCAATTAGAAAAACAAAATTATTTAAAATGCAACTTACTAACCTTTACCCTCTTGCACTTTGACCCTGCATGTCCATTAGGTACAATGAGTTTATGCTGTCATTAGCCACACACACAAAAATGCTTAGAAAAATGTTTTAGAATATAAATTTAAGCTTATATTATATTTCATATGAAATAGTAAGTTATCTGCCACTGTTTTAGGGTTCTACTATAAACATGATGTGTCATAATACAGTATATAATTATTAAAACATGTAAAGGTCACAAATTGTCAACTTTTTCTAATCAAACTACCTGTGCATTTAAAGTCCATATGAATCAGCATTTGCAACCCATTTCACTTTTATATTGTGTCATTTCAGAGTGAAACAGGATATTAAGTAAAAAGTGGGTGTTTCCCATATGTTTTCCATGATTTTTTTCTGAAAACAAAAATGTGTAGAATATATGCTAAATATATGTTGTAAATAGCATGGCTGAAAATATATTTTCAAATGTAAAATATATTGCATTTAAACCTTCCAAATGACAAAGTATATTTTAAAAAATGTACTTCAAGGGGCAAGAAAATACATTTCCAATCTTAAATACATTTTGTGGGAATGCAAAATGTGTGTAAAAAAAAATATTTACATTTTAAATATATAAATGGCCAAAATATACTTAAAAATGTATTTTGAAGGGGCAAAAAAAAAAAAAAAATTCCAATCATAAAATACATTTTGTGTGAATGCAAAATGTATTTTTCAAATACATTTTGAACAATAAATATTTACATGGAAAACATCCCATATAATAATCCTATTACCCCCTCTTCTTCCAGTTGTTTCCAGTCTTCTTTCCCCTGTCCTATGAAAACAGGTGTCATTGAGACCTAAAATAACACATTTATTTGATGGAACATGCTTTTTATTGCCTGAAAATATACAAGACCTGATTAATCATTTGGTTTACTGGAGTGTTACCTGCACAGCCTGCCCTCATTTGCATCCTCAGTGCCCTTGCTATGCTGCCATTGCTTTGTCTGCCGCCCGGCATACGCTGAGCTTGGCAAAAGTCTGGAGCTCCTCCAGCGCCTCCGTACGGCTGGCAGGCGGGCGGCCTCTGGGAGTCAGGATTGTGTGATAACACTTTGAAATGATAGTTTAGCCCAGGAGAGCACTTGACACGCAATATCTTCCCCGCTCCAATCGACAGGCAAAGCAAGCTCAGAGCAGGGTAAACATCGGCTCAGGGCGTAGACACACGGCGAGATCCAGAGGAAAGGGCGCTCATCACACGCCGGGATGCAGAAAGGCATCCGGTCCGCCGCACAATTACCACTCTGTCCATCACGGGTCTCATCACCGGAGGCTTTTCTCACCCGCCGCAGATGCATTTATTCTCCTCTTGGCCTGTCTGTGTATTCAGCCTCGACAGCTGCAAATAGACAACAGGTAATGTATTGACAGTCTAATAAAGAGTGTTGGCACTGGATATAAATCACGCAGTGCTGCATGTTTATTTGCGGGGGCGACTCTCACCTCTTTGTCATATTAATAGTTATCCAGATGAGACGAAGAAGGTGTCAAAGGAAGGACGAAAGGTGTTCTTGCACCAAGAAAACAACCAATAGTGAGTTTACACTGTTTTTTTCTGTATGTCAAGTACTGCTTGACAAGATGAACCGTCACTCTCACTAGACACAGACTGTTAGGCCTAAAACATACTCAACTGACGGGTCACAAGCTGTTTTCTGTTCTGAAAGGGTCGTAGACAGCTGGGAAAAGCTAGGGATGCATGATATATCGGCCACCATATCGGTATCGATAATTTTTAATGTTATTGTTTTCAGCCCGATAAGAAAATTTGGCTGATATATTAAAGCCGATAAATAATGGATTATTTCCTTCAGCTGAGACACTTCAGATGTGCACTGTTCACCATGATGATTTTGAATTGCTTGAAATATGATTGGAGTCACTTCAAAAAGGAAAATACAGTTAAGCGCAACATGTGAAGTGCAAATCTGTCATATAGGCTACGTAGAAAACATTATATCTGTGTGCTTTGGACATGGCTTTTTATGGTGAGACTTTTGTTTTTGTAATCAGGCTCTCAAAAATTATATAAAAAATTGGATTTAGATTTATCGGGCAATATATCTGTTATCGCTTTCAAATATATAGAATTATCAGTTATCATATCGGCCAAAATTTTCATATCGGTGCATCCCTGTAATTAAGTGCAAAAAATAAAGTACATGCACTAATAAGTATGTACTACATCACGGTGCACTTGCATTGGCCATATGCATGAGCAAAAGCTTGACCCTTGACTTATTTTGGACAAGAACCATCTATTCATGTATGAAAGTGCTGACATATTAAACAATTAATTGCTTGTTACTTTTAGACACGGGTAATAAGCTGGTGTGCATCTTGCTTACTTGCAACTACTTCAAACAAAATTCCTGAATATGTTTCAAATATTCAGTGCCGCAAACCTTTTTATATCTAGAAATCTAGTTCAAAATCAGGCCAGCAGTGATACTAAACAGACGACTGTTTCCTTTGGCAAACAAATATAGGCTGTATATTAGGTCTGTCCTTAGAAACAACAGAAAAAAAATTCATGTTATATACTTATTGTAATAGAAAAACATAATATATTAAATAAGCACTACTTCGAGCACTGGCCAGACTAACATTATGCAGTACTCTTTAAGCTTTCAGTGTGAATTTTCCTAGATGTTTTATCCGAGAAGGTCTGTCTGAGACTTTAGTCGACCTTCACAGCACAGAAACAACCACAGCAGCGATGAGGGTGGACTGAAAGTGTTTGACAGCTTACATTTAAGGAGATCACAGCAACCTTGGCTGTGTGCAATCATCACACCAAGGACTTTACAGTTCCAGAATCCAAAATATAAAAACAACCCAAAAGAGCAGCCAGAATGTTTTAAAATGGAAGCACATTACAATGCATTTGAATTGAGTATATTAGCTGAATTAGAATCTCATTGAGATGAATGGGAATGCTAGCGTATAGCTATCGTACAATAAAATTACCATTGAAAGAGGGACTCAAGCCGTATCTAGACCAGAATATCACAGAGATTTAAGGGTTACTTTCTCCTTTTCCAGCACAATGTGGATAAACAACTCTAAGTATGCCATTTGTTAGGTTGTGTAAACACACAATGCGTCCGAAATCGCATGCTTCCCTACTTTACAGTATGCAAAAACAGCATTTATCATAACATGATTTTGTAGGATTGTAAACAGGCGCTAAAGAGAGTACCTATTAAAAGTAATTTGAACCAATGGGATCGTGTGGGGTCCTAATGAAGAACCGATTTTGGATTTTCGGATTTCAGTTTCGGGGGGTTGGGGGATGGTGTTACTTAGCAATTTGGATCCGAATTCGGAGCCCCTAAAGGGACATGGTTAAGCTTGCAGCGGATCTCATATTTTTTTCCCCATCACCATGAACCTTTAGAGGCTCCACAGAATGCGTAATTTCCTTTCCAAACATATAGGCATGCCTTCCAAAGATCCTTCAAATTGAGCCAGCCTTCAACTGCACTTGATGACGCTTTACTAGAGCCTTACTAGGACACACTCTTCTGTTTGAGAAGCACCAACTGATGTGTCTGACGGTCGATACAAATAAACAGTGACTAAATTACTTTCGAATATCAAATATACTAAACACTGAAGTACTAGAACATGCAAGAACAGACCTCATTCACTCACAAACATTTGTGTTGCTTCTTTTCCTTCTAATGGCAGTCGGCAAACACACTTGAAGATGCATACCGCCACCTACTGAATGACACCTGCGTGACAGCTGATGTAAAATAAAGGATCGGGCTTTGGATAGCCGATACCAATCAGTTAAAAAAAAACTGCTTAATCGATCCTTGAGATTGGCTTGGGACATCCCTAGGACATACTTTTTTTAATGGTTGCGAAGTAAATTTCAGACATGTAAATGTAGTACCTACAGACAGTATGCAATATTGGACGTAGCATTACAGCACAGCTCAACCAATGGCATGAGTTTGGGGTGGGACTATCTATTTGCCTGACCAGTTGCAGACGGGGGAGTAAACCTATTTGAAAACAGTGATTATTTTTACATTATAGAGAATACATGTTTCTTTAAGAAAAGTTCAGCTAAGAAACCCATTACTTTGAAAAGTCCAGCCAATAACAGCTGTGTTGACACCTCCGACAGCTTATTAGCACTGTAACAATGATTTGGAGTATATCTGAGGCGGATTTACCGTAATTAGATTGTCTCTTTTTCTCGCCCTCCTGCTGCACTCTTTCATTTGAGTGAAAGATACACATTTTCACTTGTTCCTCTTCAGCCCATAAATACATTATTAATGAAAGAATAATTTTTTATGGTGTGTCATGATAGCAGTAAATGGCAGAATGTTTGCCAGAATTAGTTACTGCCAGGAATGCTAGCGGCCAGATGGCTGGCATTTCCAAATAAGAAAAAAAGAAATTAAATAAACAAGGATGGAGATGAAACAACAAGACATGCTGCAAGGACACTAAACCTGCTTTTTTTTAATCAACAAGTATTTTTAGCCCAGTTTTACATTATTTTGTTTG
Source organism: Chanodichthys erythropterus (assembly GCF_024489055.1). Taxonomy (NCBI): domain Eukaryota; kingdom Metazoa; phylum Chordata; class Actinopteri; order Cypriniformes; family Xenocyprididae; genus Chanodichthys; species Chanodichthys erythropterus. Next base: position 4,462,490 of record NC_090226.1, on the reverse strand, counting down.
TCAATTAAGAACACTTAGCTGTAATAATGTCATACGCTAACCTGTGATAACATTTACCCTCACCTCTCAATAATTAACAGAGTTCTTGATATCTGTCTCTCTTGAGAATTCGCACAATATAGCTAATAGCATTTTAATTATCCTTCATTAAAATATATGAAAGTTTGAATACCCAATGTGATCTCATTGGTATTCATAGGTATTTGTATATAAAATGTACTAGCTCAGGCACTGAAATGTGTAATATTTTTAAATGTAAATGTATGGGATTGCGCCTGAGGTATGATTGGAAATATTCTAGTAGTTCCATACCAATTTTAAGGATTCATAATTATTGCAGATCTAAAGCTGTACGTACTGCAAAAAAAAAAAAAAAAAAAAAGGTTTAAATTCTGCTGTCAAAACATTGATCTTGTGCATTACATTGTCTATCCAAATGTACAAAAATGCATGTGCATACTTTACAGTTTTTCAAAGCTTATCTTATGTGGTTATGCTTGGATGCATAGGGACAAATAATACATATATATCAAAATATTTTTCAAAATACTTAATTCGTTTCAATTAAGTTTGTGTGGTTCATTGTTATTTTTATTAACTAAAACTATTAAAATATTTGTTGGTAACTAAAATAAATCTGAAATAAAATAAAATATACATATTAGATGAAGAACTTAAGAAAAGTAAGTTTAAGTTCTAAAAAATACTACAACTGAATATAAATGTAAAAATAAAATATAAAAATAAAAGCAAAATCAAAATATTAATAAATACTAAAATAGTAATATATATATATATATATATATATATATATATATATATATATATATATATATATATATACATAAATAATGGTGCTCTCTCTCTCTCTCTCTCTCTCTCTCTCTCTCTCTCTCTCTCTCTCTCTCTCTCTCTCTCTCTGACAGTCTGTAATCTGGAATAACTATTTTTACTCTCTACTTTTGGAATCATACAGCTTCATTACTTTGTTTTCCTCGCTATTTCTAGAGGGCCACAAACAGCATTTCCCTTATCCATAAACCAGCTGTCCTGAGAACAATCTAAACTTCCCAAAACTCAAGTTCAGTCCATTTGCATTTGACACGTGCCTCGTTTTAACCGTACGCACTGGGCTATGTAATGAGAGGCGGCTGTATGAACGCCTGATTGTCTCCCAGAGTTGATGTATTCCACTGGGAGGGCAGAAGGTGAAGATCCCATTGCTGTTACACCTGAGGCAGCTGGTTGAACCCCTTCAGCTGCAGACATTACAACGCCGCCTCCTCTGACAGGAGCCAACTCCTGATTGAGCTGCGCTTTTGTATGCCGTCATTACCGTTAAGTAAGCTGCTGTCTCCCTGCCTAATGAAGACTGAGATCATTCAAGCAGGACATTATGAATAAGGTAATCAAAACTGAAGCGTTGCTCTGTTTAAAATGATTTCACGAATGGGTCACATTTATTTATGGATATGAGTATGGCAAATTAACAAGTGTTAATTTTGTCTCATAATTGTCCTTTTATTGCCTTTGTTTAGTTCCTCCAAATTACCTAAAGTTGAATAACAATTGTTGGAAACATGCATCCTCCTTTAAATTCTCTTATATTGTCTATTGTCGTTTTCTAATTTTGTCTATCTATCTATCTATCTATCTATCTATCTATCTATCTATCTATCTATCTATCTATCTATCTATCTATCTATCTATCTATCTATCTATCTATCTATCTATCTATCTATCTATCTATCTATCTATCTATCTATCTATCTATCTATCTATCTATCTATCTATCTATCTATTAAAACAAGAGGGATAATAAAAAATGCATGTTATTTTTTGTGTAGTACGGTCCTGAGTAAGATATTTTACATAAAAGATGTTTACATAAGACAAAAAAATAGCTGAATTTATTACAGTTTTTCTCAGTCGCTTTGGTACATTTCTCAGATCAGAATTGAAATTCTCAAAACTACCTGTTCAATTCTCACATCATTGTGTCACTTGTGCACATCAAAAAAGCAGTTTCTCATTTCTTTGAACAAGTTGCAAATGCTTTGGTACATTCATGCAAATGATTATGTACAATTCTCTGTTGTTTCCTACATTATCAGTTGCTTATGTCATGTTGATCAAAATGTATTATATTGGGTCTCTGTTGAATAGTCTCACCCCCCACAACATTTAGGCACAAGCTCATAGCATAAGTCTTTACATGCAAAATGGTTGAACAAGTTATCATAATATGTCAAGCATATTTCTATACTTTCTATATTTCCATTAGACTTTTTTCTAAATCTGTCCTGAATTGGTAAATTGCTCCCAGGTGAATCTTGACGACATGACATGACTCAATAACGACATGACTCAATGACATGTTCTGTCAATAAAATACAGTACAAACAGTAAGAGAGTAAATTTGAATCTTTTCCATTCTCTTGCAATTACACTCACACATACACTAAGATGTAACTTATAATTGTCATCAAAACTTTAGCCATAGTTTCCATCAGAACGTCCCTCCAGAGTAAACGGTTATATTGAGAACATGAACGTCCGTACACAATGACACAAGGACTTGTCATTCTGATGGCACTGACATGTTCATTGACACAGATGTTTACTTTTGAGAGATGAACTAAGGATTTTGAGTAAGAGAGTGGCTTTTGCAGGTTATCCATGGTGTTTTGCTATTTGTACAAATTTGTTTTGAGAAATGCACTTACTGTTTTGCAAATTGTGAGTTTGATTCGAGAAATGTACCAAAGCGACTGAGAAAAACTGTAAAATAACCCCATTCATAAGTATGTGAACCATTGATTCTCTATACTGTGTGTGGTTTTATATATATATATATATATATATATATATAGCCTATATATATTGCTGGTCAAGAAGCTGCGTATGCATTGTGAATAGGCTATTAGTTTAAGCTTACATATTTCCAATCACAAACTCAATGATTTAGAAAATAATTTAAATAAATTAAGTTTAAATATTGGTCTCAGAGCTTTGCATTCAACAAATGGCTTTTCCCAGGTGTTGGTCGATAAAAGAACATGCTCATAAAAACATATTTTCAAAGACATGCTAATGGTTTGGACCCTAGAGCTTTTTCGCTGTGTAGTTCTCTCAATGTCACAATAAAAGAAGCTCGAGCTCCCTGCTTGGTTTGAGTACGAGTCAGAGGTCAAGTGTTTGAAGTGAAAAGCCGTGTGAAAATCTCTATTGTATGGAGAAGGGCAAGACGGACTGACACTCTTTAACAGTTAACAGAGCTGGTTCAAGGTCTCTCCTTGACATCTGAGAATCGAACGGTCTGTTTTTCCGAAACGAAGAGAAGAATGGTACTGCACACATTTTTCTCTGTCTTTAAGACATTATAGGTTGTTCTTACAAGAGTAAGAGCATTTTAAAAGCTTAAAATGATAGTATAGACATAATTAAGAATTTTTTGTTTTGTTTGTTGCTATTTTGTAACCTAAAAGATGTATATCTTTTGAAACATAATGGTTGACCAATATTAGGTTCTGTCCTTCTGATTCAATCCATCTATCCATCGCAAAGAAAATCTACTAAAAAATGCTGAATTTAACTCTTGTATACAAAAATCAACTGGAGGTTACTGACAGAAGTCATAAAGGTAAGAGAAAGTGTAAACATGGTCATGGTACAACCTTGACTAACATTAAAAATGCTTTTCAGAAAATAAATAAAAATTTCTAGCTGTAATATGCACCTTTAAAAGGTTTAGAAGAGAAAAACAGTCACTGTCAGACAGACATATATTATGGCTTGCAAAAACAGTCTAACCTCTGAAATTAAGGTGACTGACTCAAAGAATCTCATTGATGTTTATAATATTCCTTATGCGCATGAAGCTCGTGTCCCTGGAATTGACTTCTCAAAAACAGATTAGTGTGGGTTGACTGCTTCAGAAAATTGCTGACCTTTCCCACCTTATAGCAACTAACACAGTTCTGTCACTGTAACATCTGAAGTGGCCAATAAAGTTTAATCGTCCAAACATTCATTCTTCCATTAACAAAGTACAGAGCCGCCTCTAATGGAGTGAGGGTCAGGACTCTCTGCTTGTGTCTTTCTTCAATACAATGATGCACACACAAAACACAGTCACGCATACACTCATATAAATAGACTTCTAATAAAGCTGTATCTAAAGTGTAGATGAGCTACGTTCAGAGCAGTTGTGAAACGACACAATACATTGAAGTTATTTTCTAAAACATCAGCAACAGCAATACGATAAAAGACACACATGTTCATTTTATAGTTACATTAATAATAACCGCAATAATACCATCAAGCAATATGGTTCATTGGTCTGTAAGCCGTAGGCCATTTATGTATGAAGCCAGCCAATTAGATTAGAGTTTGCCAGATTGAGATGCTGTTATTTAGGATAGATATACGTATGGCATTTTAGTTTACCGTCGTAAATGATGCTAAATCGCACGTGATGTCTGTGGCCTCCATGTGACCCCATGCTTTTAACATCTCAGTCTGTTCGACTCCAGCGCTCCAAGCTTTGTTTTTTCCTCCTGACCTGCGGTCTAGTCTTTGATCACAGCTCTGCCCTGAAGGCAGCCTGCCAACGCTAAACTTATCCAAACCACTTTCTCTCACCTCCAAACACACCGTAAGAACTGCTCTGCATCTCAACCAGTGTTTATTCTCCTCCGTCCATCACGACCTGTCACTCATCTTCGCTCAAACAAACTCAAAGTTTCCATGCTCAGAAACAACTGCGAAAGATGAAAGGAGAGTCGGCAGCAGGGACACATCAACCCCGGCAAATGCTGGTAAATTTGAGGCGCGTCTTCCTTCATCTGTAATTTCCACGTCCTCAAATAGAGATTGACTTCAGCTGCCCTCCAAACAAAGCAAGACGGGCTGCACGGGTCACCGAGGTCTGGTCTGACTCGCTCTAAGATGGCGTCCCACTGAGATAATCACCGTTTCCATCGCAGCCTCGGCTGGCCGTGGCCAACCCAGACCTCCTTCAGACCAGAGGATGGATTGTTGGACGGCACTCTGATTATGCATTGAAAGAAGGAGAGGGAAATGGAGAGGAGTGCTGAGAGGGAGAATTTTCAGGGAGCCAGGACTGTAATTATATGAGAAAGGGGATAAAATGTAATTATATAACAATGGAGAAAAGTGTTGTTTGGTTTACAGAAGTGCTAAAACATTGAAAATTCACGTTATCACATGATCTCCATTGCTTAATTGCTTTAATAAAATGGCAAAAAGGCCCCAGAGCAGTTCTATTTTAGCATTATGTAACATTAAAGGGTCGTTATTTTGTTTTTTTGGGGCACCAAAATATTCTCGTCGCTTTATAATATTAATATTGAACCACTGTACTCACATGAACTGATTTAAATATGTTTTTAGTACCTTTATGGATCTTGAGAGAGGAAATGTTATTGCTGGCTATGCAGGCCTCATGGAGCTATTGGATTTCAACTAAAATATCTTAATTTGTGTTCCGAAGATTAACGAAGGACTTACTGGTGTGGAACGGCATGAGGGTGAGTAATAAATTACATTATTTTCATTTTTGGGTGAACTAACCCTTTAAAGTTTTAGTAATATTTTGAATTAGATTTTTTTAAATATATTTTCAGCTCTCATTTTAATTTTTGGTAATTTTGTTGGGATTTTGTGATTTAGTTTTTAAAATACAATTATTTCAGTTTTAGTTATTTCAGTATTTTACTTAAAGGTGGTTGATTATGATTTCACTTTTTTAACTTTAGTTAGTGTGTAATGTTTCTGTTTGAGCATAAACAACATCTGCAAAGTTATGACGCTCAAAGTTCAATGCAAAAGGGGCTACAACAAATGGCTGGTAGGGACTACAACAAGCTTCTTCCCGGGTTGGTGACATCACTAACCCTAAAATTTACATAAACTCCGCCCCCGAGAACATGCAACAAAGGGTGTGAGGCCATGTTGGGCTGCTTTAGAGAAGAGGAAGAGTTGTTGTAGTAGAGTGTTGTTGACATGCCGTCATTTTACGCCGGACTGCTTCACAAACGAGGGTCAATTCAACACTGGATTTGCACAAAAGTGTTTTTGCTCAAACCCAAATAGGGGCAAATTTGACAAGCTATAATAAATTATCTGTGGGGGATTTTGAGCTGAAACTTTACAGATACATTCTGAGGACACCAGAGACTTGTATTACATCTTGTAAAAAGGGGCATTATGGGTCCCTTTTTTTAAAATAGTTTGTTAACAACACTGCCTTGCTTATTTCAAATTGTATTTTTTAAATCTATTAAATTTCGATGATAAACAAACATTGTTTTTTTTTATTTAATCACACACTGGAATTCTTGGACCCTTTTCACATTTCTGGGGTACTCAACTCAACTTTAACATATGAATTCATCTAATTATTTTTTTATTTTTATTTTTTTTTAAAGAAAAATAGGGACGACTGAACCTGGAATATTCACTTTTGAGGAAGAACTCTTCATTGGATTTGCCAAAGCTTTCCAGGTCAGTGACATCACAACTTTAATAGATCTTTAACCACTAAGCCACATCCTCAGTAACTAACTGACTAAACATTAACAATATCTAAAGTTCATATTTCTTTGGACGAGGTTTGTATTTCCTAACTCAGTATGGGACAGAACTGTCCTTTTTCAGTGCAAGTGCCTTGCAGAGCAACCATCTGCTATAAAGACCTCGTCATTTCGAGACACAGCAGGTTGTTTGTTAAAGCTATGTTTTGTAAGATGAATTATGATGTAATATATTCAAAACACCTGTGGTGTTATAAAATAACCAGATAATTGAGGGCAAAGAACAAAACTATAGCCATCCCACAACGTTTTATTATTAAGACAGCATGTGATATTCAGTGGTGTTGACTGATTCAGATCTGATAATGTCTTTCCTTGTGGATAAATTAATTTCTTAACCCTTTTTTGTTCATTAAATTAATAAAATACACCTGCCAATCAGTCACAATTATTTTACTGATTTGCAACTAGCGCTTATCAAATGTTGGCAGTGATAGAACAGTCTCCTTTAAACAAAGATCAGTGATCAATAAATATCACTCTAAGTAATTGTAACCAGTTATAAAGGAAAAGACAAAAGATGCAAAGCTGTTTGGAATCGAATTGTCGAGCCTCTAAGAGCCAATTAAGTTGTTGTGTTATTGTGAAATTGTTGAAATTGGAGATAGATTGAATTAGTGAGCGATAAAGACTTGAGGTTTGTGAGAGAGAAAGCAAGGATGTAGGTGGCAGGGCTATTATTGTATTCTAAAAGCTTAAATCAATATGCTTAAACTAACATAAACTAAATTTTAAAAACATTTTCATTAACTAAATATTTTTTAAAAATTACTACACAATAAAATGAATCCAAACAAAACTATATGCCTACAAAAAAAACAAAAATAAAAAAAATAAAAAATAAATAAATAAAAAATGATATTTTCTGTCTTCACATGGTGGCAAAGTGAGCATTCCTAGTCATCTCAACTGTCCAGGTAAATATAAGTCGATTTCACACTTTTAAAAGTTTGCAAAAAAATTTTGAAAAATTTGGATGGACGGATGGATGGATGGATGGATGGGCACGGAGATACACAACATTTTTGTTGGCAAAACTGTGCAAAAACAGTCAATATTGTATCTAAAATGTAACACAATATTAACTTATTTACTAAACTGTTGTATAAAATCAATATCACATTTGCACTCGTGCTATTTGGGACAAAAACAGCACTAGTGTGATATTGCTTTACTATGTAATATTATATAAATATAACACAAAAACTGATATCTTGAATTGCAGGAATTCGCTAACTGCATTTTGTAGGCTACATCATGATTTAAATCAATCAATACATACACACATATATATATATATATATATATATATATATATATATATATATATATATATATATATATATATATATATATATATATATATATATATATATATATAGGTATTGATTCATTGAAATGTATAGAATGCACTGCAACTGTTAAATAGACAACAATGGAAAAAGATGCTTTTGAGTCCAAATGGTGCAGCTCCAGCATCTACCAGCAGGTGCTAACCATAAAAACATGCATCAAGAAAAACTAGGTACTATTAAGTGTGTACATGCAGTTGTTTTGATGCATCAGTCATGTAGACAGCAGCAAACTCATTTCATAAGTGTTCAGACAGACTGTCGGGTGGGTTGGTGTTTCGGGGTCTGGAGGGAGTTCTGGTATATGGATGTCGCAACTCACTGTGACGAGTCCAATACAATATAATACAATGGAAACTCTGCAATCAAACAGTAACCATTGTTTATATTGATATGTAAATATAATATCCTTGTGTCCCTCTAACAAAAATGTCACATTTTAAGCCCAAACCCGGTGATTGCACTGCGCACTCTGCTGTGATCGGTGTGTGAATGCCATATTGTCTGTGCATTTCTGTCTCTGTACATCCTTGTCAGCGGAGCTGGAACTAGCCGGGTCACGTAGACATGCCTCAGCCCAAACCAGCTGTCAGCTGTGGGGTTTGGCTCCAGCTGTCGTGAGCTGTTCTGGGCCTGAGCTGCTGGGGTTTTTCTGCTGATAGCGCCTGGAAGCCGCAGTCACACTCACAGATGCCTAACTAGGATCTCGTGGTGCATTGTCTTTCTCCCATTTGGGCGATGTCTGCGCTGCATGTTAATTACGAATGTTTATTTTCATCTCCGAGCAATGTATAATTACGTTTTTTTTCCCTGTTTGTATTGCACTTGCTATTGTGGACAAGTTGTTTGACTATTTGACAGTTATTAGAAATGATTGGCAAGTAATTTTAATGAAAAGTCACGTCTTTACTGCACTGAATGTGGCAGATGTTTTAAACTATACCGACCTGGCCATAAACTTGAACACTTGTTTTTTACTAAATATAGGTTAATCTAATGAAAACTTGACTGGGTCATATTTCACCTCAAAATGAAAATGAAAAATATAAGAAATCTTATTTTGTATAAAGTGATTTGTTTTCTCACCTTCATTTTGCATTGTGACACGTTAATAACATTATGCACATTTTTCCATCCTAAATTCACATTTATATATTTTTTCTATTTTTTTTATTTATTTATTTTTTTACATTTCCATCATTCTCAGTAGTGATTATCATTAAATTCTTATTAGAATAAAGCTAATGCAACTGCAATACAATTATTTACAGAATGTTGGCCTAGAAATACTGTTAAATACAAATTAAATAATATATTACTTTATATTACAGTAACGTAAGTTTTGAGGGGAACTGTGCTTAGCTGTCAAAAAACGGCCCTGGTCACAGTAGGATTCATTTTCTGTAACATTGTTGAGTGACATTTTGAACTATATAGACTTTATACTTTAATATTTAATATTAATAATACTTAACTTGCTTTAAAGTAAAAATACTTAGAATGCTACATGAAGCATCCTAAAAAAAAATAAAAAAAAATAATATATATATATATATATATATATATATTAAAGGTGTCATGAATTGAGAAATCAGCTTTTCCTTGAACTTTTGATATATAAGATATCATTGTACTATAAGAATATCCTGTAAGTTTCAGAACTGAAAAATACCTTGTTAGTCCAATAAAAGCTTTTATTGACACCAGACCCTGTGAATGGCTCATCCCGGAATGTGCCTATCATAGATAAGTAAACCCCGCCTCTGCCTCCTATTTCTTCATTGCAACATTAGCCTCGCCCACTAGCATGTTAGTGAGATGACAAGGAGAGAAGAACGATACAGGACTAAAAATAACATTATCTTTTAAAGGATCCTAATGCTTGGGTTATGGTTAGCCTATTTATTTTCAACAATGTGAATGTTTCAGTTATTTATTTGTATTTGGTACATTTCACTGTGGATTCTCTGGTAACATTAAATCAGTCTCATTTCAAAGAATGCTCCCTTTGAAGTCGCTGGAGCTGTCAATCAAACTTGACTTGCGCCAAAACTCCCGTTTTATTCAACAAATCTGTTAATTACATTGTGTTTGCACTGTTAGTTATGATGAAATCATTCATTAGTGTGCAGAAAGTGAGTTGCAATGACAAGATCACTGCTTTCATGCGCTCAACAACATGTCCGTGATCGTTTACAATGTTCATTACTGCAACCTTTCATGCCACGATCGAAATATAAATCCATAGATCTAAATGATATGCTATAAACAACACTTTTCATGATTATTTAACCTTGAGAGCTGTAATAGTAAAAACGTGATAAAAGTTTATGAGAGATATAATTAGCTATTTCATAAGCAAAGATGTCAGCCAATCACAGCAGTGGGCGTTTACACTGAGCAGACACACCCCTTAAAACAGAGAGTTCAAATCAGAGGGCTAAAATCAGGTTAGGAAAAATGCCCCTACAATTTTTAATGTAAAAAGCATACTAACATTATAAGTGCACCCTAGGAAACATTATAAAACAATAAAACAATGCAGTACATGACCCCTTTAACCCTTTAACTGCCCGCTCGACCAAATGGTAGAGCACATTTTGAGTCACTATATTTCACTGAGAGGAGTACCTAACTTAACTCAAGCTGATTGAGCCATCTCTACCATCTGGTTGAGGTATGTTATGCCAAGAAAATCCACTAGATGTCAGAGTGTCAATCAACAGCACTTGTCACAACACTTCCTCAAACATGGATGTCAGAAACAAAGAAATCACTCCTGCCATGTGAACTGTTCTTGGTGAAAATTTGCAAGGTAAGCACATTTTTTTGACATATTACACTGTAAGAGCCCTAACTTTACAAAATTATGTTACTTGGTGCCATTAAAACACTTTAGTATGTTTCAAATAATTTTTCAAAAACATGCTCAACCAAACGGTTGATTTGACACTTAAAGGTAAATGCAGAAATGTTTTCAGATCATCCATTTCTGCAGTCAGAATGGACAATTTGCTGAGAAATATAAACTTCTGATCATTATTAGCTATGAATATGACAGCTATTGTTATTTCTTCATGAATATGCTGACATAATTTCTTAAATATGTATTTTTTTGCCAGTTTTGCATATTTTTTGATGTAAATATAATGAATTCATTGAATTAATGTGTGGAAATCATAATTATCAGAGGCAATTACTTCTTAAATGACATGCTGGTGAACTAACATTACTAAAATTGTAAGAGATTGTTATTTATTTGTTTGTTGTTGGTTTTTTTACAGTTACTAGATGGATGTCAACAGTTTCTATGGTACAAGAACATGCACTCTTCAGGCCCTTGCCTCAGAAAACCCCCCAGATTCTGATGCTGAGCTCAGTGATGATGATGACCCAATAGAGGATCCAAATTATCACCCTGTCTGAGAAGAGAAATGTTCATATGTCTAAAAAAAAAAGAAAAATCCTGTTGGACTACCACACTTGATGGCGTTTCTTGAATCATAAAAGCCTAAAATGCCATTATATTACTATCTTTTGCTATTTTGTTTTTAGTTTTTGAATGCAGAAAGAATGTAATGTCTTTAGTTTTGTTACTTTTAGTTATTTGTGTTATTTATTTTTGTTTATTGTTAAAAAAAACAAGAAAACATGTAATTTTCTGTCATAAAATGAAAATCTGAAATATTTTATAGAATATTTCAATAAATAAACAAGATTCAATATATAAAACTATTTTATTTTGATTATGTTTTAAATAAATTAGTATTATAGTTCATATTTTCTGAATTTCATAGTATGTGTATGAATTGTTTTATTTTACCTTTAAGTGCCATCTCAACCATTTGGTAGAGGCCGATATTTTAAAAATTATGGGATGTATTGAAAAAAAATACAGTGAGTGTGATAACTAGTGACATAATGAGATAAAAAATGCAAACAAAATTTTTTTCAAATGCTTTCTTCTTGGTGGGGCAGTTAAAGGGTTAATGTCATAGTTGAAAAATAGTAATAGGTTTTAATATTGATGTACATAATGCATCTGTAACAGCATGAAAGGGTAATGCAAAATATGATTTCTTATTTATTCTTTTTTATTTTGCCTTTGAGGAGAAATATGATGCAGATATGTTCATTGAAGAGTTTGTGAGATTCACCAATATATGTCTGCGAGAAATCAAAGTAAGGAAATCCAATCAAGGCATTTCTTTCATGCACGCTGATAATACTGGTTCTTTGAAACATCTAACTCAAAATTCAATTACAGTAAAGCAGTCCACACAATTCTGAGGTGTAACAAACTTATTATTATGCTTTTTTACACTTTGAGACGAATATATAATATACAGAGCAGCTACAGTCCTGAGACCCTGGCCCTGTTTTGTTTACACCTGTTCCTGGTTTTAAACACAGCATGACAAGCATCCCGCCAGGAAATTAGCTAAAGATAAACGCCTCAGCAAGCAGGTGAGCGATTTCTCTCCGGACTGCTTGATTAATGAAGCCCGCACTGAGAGGGAGCACAAAACCAACAGCTCATAAAAAACTCAAAATAACAGGAAACGTCATTTAAAGGCAGGATTCATTCAAACGCAGGGGTGAAATATGCTTCCTGTTTTTCAACAGATGCCCGCTGGGAAAAAAAGTGTGGAAGGTGGAAAACATATAAGATTTCAAATCATTTCAGCTGCTATGAGATTTATACCCCCAAAAAGATGCAGGTGTTTCTTCAACTATGGCCACGTTTGGCCATGTACAAAATAAACTCATAAAATGCTTTTGCACACTCTCACTAGTGTCATTTATGTGGACAGACAGACCTGGATTAGTTTTCTACAAAATTCACCAGACTGTCATTTCCACAACATCAATGATTTATTTAATAGCATAATAAATTACAAATTTAAGAGTTTAACAGCATTCTGTGATTGAAATGAGAGTGGAAATTACATTGTAAAACTCTCTAATTTCATATGTTTTTAACAGTTTGTGCTGTATTTTGATCAAATTTCATTTAAGAATCTTAAAAAAAAACATAATTATTTAATACTTTTGCATTTTCATATAAGTATTGACATGTATTGTGTTTATTTAACTCCCTGTTTATATTAAAATAATTTAATAAATGTAATAATTCACATTTTATGATGGAATTTCTATATTTTTTGGTTTAAAAATGTAAAAAAAAAAGAGTATCCAAGACAGTGACCTTCATGTAACAAAGATAAAATATATATAGTTTTAATAAAAATAATCCCCAGCAACATAAACAGCATTTATACATAAAAATATGCTTTTATTAAACTAATTGAAAACATTCCAATAAGTCATCACAAGACAAATAATAACAATGACAAAGTATACAAAGAGAAAACCCATATTCTAGAAAAATATCCTAGAAAAATATAACTGAGACTTGTGTCCTTAAGTATTCCAGGAAAGAGCTCTCGAAAAGCATTTTTGACATTGTCTCATTGCATCTATTCCATTTCAACGCCATTTTTTGTGTGTGTCCCTTTTAATGCAAATGAGCTGCTGCCCCCGCCCCCTATCCAGAAGAGGGAGGAGCTTTAACAGCTCAACAACAACAAAGCTGGAGAATCTCACGCAGCCAAAGTAACGGTGTTCAGCCTTACATTGTTCAAACCGGAGTCGACTCTGATGGAGAGACTCAGGAAGAAGTTACAACTTTTAGACGTTTCTGAATGGTTAGTGGATAAATTTATGTAGTTGCTGTGAAGTTGATTCAACTCATTGACTAGCATGTGCCGTCATGTTAATCTTTTGCGCAAATACAGCTATCGACCTGCAAAAGTGCCTGTAGTTGAAGAAACAATCTTCTGCTGAAACGAGGTGAAAAATAGAACCACTGAAATGGGTATTACCTGACTACTGAATACAACTGAGTTTAACTATTCTATAAATCCCAATCAAATTAGGAAATTCAAATGTAATGAAATGCTTTCGAACATTTCACTGCACGTGGGACTCATTGGTGCAGAATAAATGTACAAATAAACATTCAAAACACATCCGTAACATTTGTGTATTTAGGCATGAGGGATTATGGGAAAAAAACCTTACAATATTTCAATCCAAATCCAGCCAACTGCAATCATATTTCCTCCTGCTTTAAGAAGCGAGTGTGCTCCTCTCCAGTGAGTTTTGAGTTAGCCGCTCACAGCTGTTTACCATGCGATTACCGCAGCCGTCCCCTCCATCCTGTTTCTTGTCAGTCCGTGCACACATGTATGGGGGAAACAGCATCTGTGATCGTCGGCAGCTAGGAAAGCTTTGATATGCTTACCTGATCGATGCGGCCTCCTTGCAGTTTAAAATGAGAGATGTGACCCTCAGCTCCTCTGGGCTGAACTCAGGTGTCTCCCTGCACTTTTCCCATGCTCCTTTGCACACGCATAAGCTTTAAATCTACTTGAAACGGTGGGACTGATTAAAAATGCCTGAAAGTACGAATTTAGGGTCTTAGTTAAGAACAGTCTAGTGTTTTCTTCATTTAATGTTGAAGCTGCTAGCTTAAAGATCCTGAATTAACAGAAATAGACTGTTGTACTAGTTGACATTATCTACTTGTTCAAATGTTATTTGTAATCATTAATCACTGTGAAAGCATAAGTGTTTGGTTTGATTAATGCAATGCACATCTGGGTCAAACCTGCCTCATTAATTTGATAAATACAAGTGCAAATATTTTGCACACAATTGCTCTATTCCAAAACCTAGACACTATTTTAAGGCATCATAACTGTTCATGGGATATGAAAGTTATTCCAAAAGATACACTATCGTTTAAAAGTTTGAGGTCAAGTATGATTTAAAAAAAAAAAGAAAAAAAAGAAAAGAAATTAATACTTTCATTCAGCATAGATGCATTAAATTGAGCAGAAGTGGCAATAAATAATTTATAATGTTACAAAAGATTTTTATTTCAAATAAATGCTGTTCTTTTGAACTTTTTATTAATCAAAGAATCCTGAAAAAAAAAATATATCATGGTTTCCACTAAAATATTAAGCAGCAAAACTTTTTTCAACATTGATAATAATCAGAAATGTTAGAAATGAAAGGAGAAAGGAGCAGCAAATCATCATATTAGAATGATTTCTGAAGGATCATGTGACACTGAAGACTGGAGAAATGATGCTGAAAATTCAGCTTTGATCACAGGAATAAAATATATTTTAAATTATATTCAAATTGAAAACAGTTATTTTATTTGTAATAATATTTTTACAATATTACTGTATTTTTCATCAAATGAATGCAGTCTTGATGAGCATAAGAGACTTCATTCATAAATATTTAAAAAATGTTACTGACCCTGAACTTTTGAACAGTAGTTCTAAAAGACCTTTTTTATAAAATCAAACACATTATCACATATATCATTCACTGATAAGGCAATCCCAGAATGCATTGACAAGCTCCGTAAAAAAAAAATTAACACAAGATGCCAGACAAGTTACAGCTATAAACATACTTACAGTACATTTCATTCAACAATGAAAGATACTGTAAAAATAATAACATTTTTTAAAAAAAAGAATTTATTTATTTATTTTTTTTTTTTGTGAAATGTAGTTTTTTTGCTCATTAGATTATCATTTACTCGTCTATATTGCAACATGCTTAAATCAAAATCAAGAGTTGATGCTCCCGTGCACTTCATGCACTTTTTGTGGAGCCAATGTAAAGCGTTTCAAATCAGTCACTTATGAGATTCCATTTTTGTTAGGACGTTGCCTTAAAAGGGAGATGACTATGTAGATGAGAGCTTTTGGAACGAATTCCCCTCTTGCAGAATATTTGAGAAAGCACATCAGGTAACATTTGCATTAATAAAAGGCAGTGGCTACTATTTGCATGAGTGCAAATAGTGACAGATGATATTTACATTAAGTTCAAATAGCAATTCCCACTATTAAACAGTACATATTAGGTATTTCCACATTTCAAATATTTTCTTCTTCTTCATTTTAAATCAACTCCTCTTTGAGCTACAGTAATATGTGATGGGAAAAGGGAGAAGGTTGAATCAAACAAAATTGATACTCACAAATAGCCCAAAACTAACCCAGTCGGGTTTCTGGGGAGTGAAATCACGTTCCAGGGGGTAAAATCCGCATTTTTGGCAGGGTTCCTCTGGTAAAATTCACATTCCATGGGCTAAATGTCATGTTATTTGGAGTTGCTTCAACCCACGGACATGAAAAACAACCATCAGTAACAATGTAAAAAGTAGCCCAATTCTGTGGGAAAACCGTGGACTTGGCAACACTGGCCACCCACCTTACTCTCCACGCCACTGATTCTGTTATTAGATGGATTTCTTTTGTAATTTTGTTCAATCAGATAATGATGGGCGGAGTATGTGTAATTAGCCTCGGCCAACAAGGTGGGCGATTTGCACTTATAAAATACCTTTACATGTCACTAAGGCCATTTGTTTAACTATAACGGTGAATTCTGGGCATAACATGTTAGAACAATCACCAAATGCAAACATAAGATATGTTAAGTGAGCAATGAAGGCCTTTAACGTTTAATCTCTGCGACAGACACTTTGTGACCCATTTCTGCCTCAACCGTGTGGCGCGATGCCTCTCTTGACTGGCACCAACTCAAAAGTCCTCCTACCCACTCATGACTCACGCAGGATGAGAGGAAGAGGAGGCAGTCTGACAGCCTCATTTTCAACCTCACCTGCTTTAAAGAGTTAGTACGCTCCCTTTACACTGATGCGAAACCAAGTTCATGACTCTGCCTGTAACGCCTCGGGTTGCGATTCGCACTGGGGAGTCTGACTCCAGATCAGTGTTAAAGACGCCCACCACCGGGAGCTTGGTTTTTGAAGGAGAAAGTGTGACGAAACGAGCCCCACAGGTTTTAAACTCCAGTTATCGGGGATGTTTGTGAACGCCATGGGGTCTAATTTCTTAACGTTTCACACACATAGTTGCCCAAGCACAATGTTAATGATGCAAATTCGGGGTCATGTGGGTGTCACAGACGCGCCATGAGCGCTGAACTCAGACGCGTCTCAGAGAGAAGGGAAAGATCCAAGGACGTGAGTGCTAATAGGATTTCCAGCGCCTTTCGTTTAGTGTAAAGATTTTCTGTTTTGAGTGGGTGAGTGTGTGAGGCCATACACACAGAGTTGATTGTGAAAGGATTTTCTGCTGGTTCTGCTGACGCTGAACCACATTTAAATCAAATTTATGAAAAATAGACTCAACCTAGTCAGCTGTCTTTCAGACTACTTTCAGCTGCCTTTTAAGACAGCATCCTAAGTGAAATGGAACCTCATACTGTAAGTGTGTAAAAAATAACTAAATAAAAATAACATAGGTAGTGCGTATAATAACTCATAATTGCTTTCAATAGAGTTTGATGTAATACTGTTGCTTAAGCTAAAAATGAGATTGTATAGCATAAAAGTACACCATCTGTCCGTCCGTCTGTCCATGCATTCTATGTGTGTAACTCACAAAGTTTTGAAACATAGGACGATTCATCTAAAATTCAACTAAATCATTAAATACATAGTTCAGTCATGAAACTCTAGATGGCGCAGGCTGATGGGTCCTTAACGCAAGCTTGATGATAATTACAACATTAATTACTTGGCACAAGCTGATTGGTCCATGTCATTTCTGCAGCCAATGAGCTTGTTGCTCACACATTTAAATGGCTGGTTACATTCACTATAGCATTTTGCAGCGCACTTCAGAGTTCCTCTAAAACCCTCCACCTTCCCCAGCTCCGCCTGTATAGATCTGCTATGGGTTATTGATATATGCTGTTTGTGCAGTAGCACAAATACTCGCAGCAGTGTATCGACGTATGTATTGGTAGTAGCAAGTTCCTGTACTTGCTCTGCAGCATCAGCAATAATCAGCAGCAGCAGCAGTGCAGCAGATCTATTCCACCAAGACCAAATACATTAACATTGTTGCATCTGTTACCATGCTAAAAATCTTCTGAGAGCTGTCATGATTGAACTAGATTTTTACATTTTCTTAAGTTATGCTTCCCCATGCTAAACTCGTTAACACAAGGTTACTAGGGTGTTTTGGTGGTTGCCAGGGTGTTGCTATGCATTTGCTAAGATGTTCTGGGTGGTTTTAGGAAGTTTGCTATGAGGTTGCTAGGGTGTTTTTGTGGTTGCCAGAGTGTTGCCATGCAGTTGCTAAGTTGTTCTTAGTGGTTTTTAGCTTGTCAGATGTTTCAGTGGATGTCAAGGCATTGCTATGCAGTTTCTAAGGTGTTCAATTTAAAGGTGCCCTAGAATTAAAAATTGAATCTCATTTGTTTAAAAGACCTCTGAAGAAAAGGTGAATCTCAACATAACACCGACTGTTACGTAACAGTCGGGATCATTAATATGTACGCCCCCAATATTTGCATATGCCAGCCCATGATCAAGGCATTACACAAGGGCAGAACGTCTGGATGTGCACAGCTGAATCATCAGTCTAGGTAAGCAAGCAAGGAAAACTGCGAAAAATGGCAGATGGAGCAATAATAACTGACATGATCCATGATATCATGATATTTTTAGTGATATCTGTAAACTGTGTTTCTAAATGTTTCGTTAACATGTTACTTATTTACTGTTAAATGTGGTTAAAGTTACCATCGTTTATTACTGTATTCACGGAGACAAGAGCCGTTGCTATTTTCATCATTAAACACTTGCAGTCTGTATAATTCATAAACACAATTTCATTTTTTTTTTTAAATCTCTCCAACAGTGTAGCATTAGCCGTTAGCCACGGATCACAGCCTCAAATTCATTCAGAATCAAATGTAAACAATATAACAGTATACAATACTCACATAATCTGCCGCATGCATGACAAACACTTTGTAAAGATCCATTTTGAGGGTTATATTAGCTGTGTAAACTTTGTTTATGCACTGTTTAAGGCAAGCGCGAGCTCCATGGGCAGAGAGCGCACGATTTAAAGGGACCACAACCTGAATCGGCGCATTTCTAATTATGCCCCAAAATAGGCAGTTAAAAAATTAATTTAAAAAAAATCTATGGGGTATTTTGAGCTGCAACTTCACAGACACATTCAGGGGACACCTTAGACTTATATTACATCTTGTAAAAAAAACTTTCGATGGCACCTTTAAGTCAATGAGGGTTATTTATTTATTTCATTTATTTAGCTATATGTTTTGAGATATCATTCATGGCTGTAGCACTAACAATGCATGATGAGATACATCCCAAAGTTTAATATTTAGGGTTCAGGGTTTGTTTAAATGGCCAGTGTTGAGGGTTACGCATTACAAGAAACTTGAGTTACGTAATCATATTACTTTTTTCAAGTAACTAGTAAAGTGACACATTATTTTTAAATTTACAAAATATCTAGGGTACTTTTTCAAATAAGTAGTGCAAGTTACTTTGTTTTCCCATGTGTTGACTGACAACTCTCCTGTCTCCATGCTGAGAGAAATCGTAAGTGCCGAGGCGCTGTGTAAACATGATGGTTATTGTGGTTCTAGACTAAATGTGAGCAGGCATTTACTCAATTTACCGGCACTACAACGTGTCAGTATTTAGTAGTCGGTATTCCTCAAAATGAATAAAAACAGTGAAATGCATTCTCAAAATATTGCACAAACCTGCAATAATTAAATATTAAATGAAACAGATATACTTTGTGTTTAATCTCAGTGTGATTAAGAGTGTTGAACTTTATTCTCCTGTATCCTATTCTTCTTCAATCCAGAATGGCGGCACAGCTGAAAGGTTTGTTTGAGCTACTTTTTAGTAACACAATATTTTAATGCATTACTTTTAAAAGTAACTTTCCACTACACTGCAAATCGCTAACCATAAGTACGAGGAATAAAAAGTAATAGTCTGCCTTAGTAAACAACACTAATTACAGTTCACCTTTCTGAAAGATTACATCAGTAATGTGTTCTGGGATGTACATATTAGACTGTTATGAGCTTGAAAACCTTTTAACTGAACACAATTTCAGAACATCATCAGATAGTAATAAATAACTTTCTTCCATCTACTCCATTTCTTTCATCTTTTTTGATAACAGACAGTAATTATTGAAACATCTCTGCATCATCTATAGCCCATATTTCATTAGCATTGTCTCCTTTATGAGAGCACAGTAATGAAATGCTTAATTAAACAGTCATCCCAGTCATTTGTCAAAATGAGCATCTGCAGTCTGTCAGACTGACTCCCTCAGTAAAATGATTGTGACCTGCAGCATCCTCCTTGTGTTTTCAGCTTTGGGAAATGGGGCATGTCAAAGGTTCACCTCCACAGACTGTGCAAGCTCTCCCAAGCCAACACTAAAAATTACTACTGTCATTTTCAAGTGACTTGAAGTGTTTCATTCTCTCTGTCTGTATGTGATGAATAATCGACTGATGGTGGTTAGTGTAGATGTAAGAAAATGCTGCCCCTTAGAGGCCAATTCTAGGGACTGAAATTACTTAATCTGAGAAACTGCAATCAGTACAGTTTATGGGATAAAACTCAAAACACACAATAGTACAATCCAATATACAGCTATATATATATGCTACAAAATTCAAAGTAATGTCCGATATAATCTATCTATCTATCTATCTATCTATCTATCTATCTATCTATCTATCTATCTATCTATCTATCTATCTATCTATCTATCTATCTATCTATCTATCTATCTATCTATCTATCTATCTATCTATCTATCTATCTATCTATCTATCATCTATCTATCATCTATCTATCTATCTATCTAAATTCTCTCTCTCATACACACACACTATAAAAATCACAAAAGTATTTTTTTAACTCAAAGGTGCAGCAAAAAAAGCACAAATTCATTCGCAATCATTTAAAGAGCACAAGTTTTTTTGCTGTGAGCTTGTTCATGTCACTGAATAAAAAATAAAAAAGGTTATTGCGACTTTTTATCTCACAATTTTGAGAGTTCAGTCTTTTTTTTAACATCTTGCAATTCTGACTTTTTTCTCAGAATTGCATGAAATAAAGTCACAGTCGTGTTATAAAGTCAGAATTGTGGGATATAAACTCACAATTGCGAGAAAAAGTCAAAATTGTGAGATAGAAAGTCGCAAATATACGTAGTACAGTGACCCTAAGAAACAAAACGAATGTCATGTTGCTAAAAAACATTGTTTTGTTGAAATTATGTGAGTACTAATATGATTTCCAGTGCGACAATGCAATATGAGAAATCGAAGGAAAAATGTGCATGTTGCCAAGTGTTGCGTGTTTATCAAGGTGAATTATTATGAGAGGGTTTAAATACATTTATCAGTGAGATCCGCAATATGAACAAACAGAATAACAGCCTGTATGGGAATAATGATAATTACATATTACATGATTGTAATTAATGTTACTAATGTCACTAAACATGGCTAATGTCATCTATTAGTCACATAATGGAGTGCTAGCAGGCATTCATTCATTCATTTAGTGGAAATCTTTCTCCTGGAAGTTGACGCAGAAAGTTCGGCCCCACAGCACACTGGCGTAATGAAGCTGCGTTGTGCTGCTGACTGGCTCTAGGCGACAGAAAAGCCAAACACTCATTCAGTCATTACTCTTAACAGGAGGGGGTATTCTCTCTGATGGATTGGCAACAACACAAACCAAAGGAAAAGTGGAAAAAAACGAGTAGAGTTCAAGCATGGTTAATGTCTTTGCAGCAAACGTTATACTTTCAAGCCAGACTCCCCACTGCTGCAGTAATTTTGAGATCCATTTTCAAGAAACAAGAAAACACTTGAATGTCAAACATACAAAATGGATTATGGACCACTGGTTATCATTTGATTTTGATAAGGCTTTTTGTTTACTGAAGGAGTAAGTGAAGTGAATACACAATACCTTGATTTACTGAACTCAAAGTGTCTGTTTAAAATCTGTTGACTGACACACGACTGGTTTCATCCAATTATGGGTGTCTGCTCGCAGTGCCAGACAGTCTTATTACAATAAAATAGTTTTATGGTCAACATACCTTAAGTACTGTCTGAGGATTTTCAACTCTAAACTGGTGGTTGTGACTAACTTTCTGTCACAGTCTGCAAAGAAAAATGCAATGTTAAATGCAAATAATAAATGCAAAAATACAACAACAGTAAAATAAATCAACTTTAAAAAGGAGGAGAAAAGCAAAAATAATTTTATCAACGTTAAAGGTTTTGCATCCTATCAAATTCAGTAATTTGGTGCAAATGTATCTGTCGCTCGGTTAAATGTTGTCAAATTAGATATAGGTGTCCACATGAACAGTTTGCATGATATATCCTGATTATGAAAAAAAACAAACAAAACCCATAAAAATAGGTTCACAGGATAAACTAGCAGTCATGAAACTACTGAAAAAGATCCATAAGATTACAAAGCTGTCAATTGTCCTATTTATCCTGTGTCATAGTGATAATTTTGCATATTGTTGAGACTAATGGTAATATTATAATGATATTATGTACATTTTTATGTACTTTTTTACAGTGAACAGTGTTGGGTCGACATTTGTTGTCAACCAAATTGAGAACCACTGTTTGAACTTACAGTAAATTAAGATAATTATTAGTATTATAAGATCAACCTCAGTCATGCTCATTCAAAATAGTCAATATATCAGTTAAAAAATCTAATTTCAAATCAAAATATTTCATATTTCATACTTTCATACTTTCTTTCAAAACAACAATGCTAAACAGTAAAATCTAACATTTTCCACCTGCAAAAATAAGTCACAAAAAACTGTGTAATCTGTTAATATCCACTAGGGTGCAGCACAACTCTCATCAACATAAGTATTTTCTATATGCTGCCTTGGCAGAGAAAGTTATAACACATATTATTGAACTGTTCAGATGAAGTGGCCAGCATCTGCAACAAATCACCTAAATGGTTAGTTCACCCAAAAAAAAAAAAAAAATCTGTCATCATTTACTCACCCTCATGTCGTTCCAAACCCGCAAGACTTTCGTTCATCTTCGGAACACAAATTAAGATCTTTTTTGATGAAATCGGAGAGATTTCTGTCCCTCCGTTGACAGCTACACATCTACCACTGTTGCGCTTCATAAAGAGGTCGTAAAACTATTCCATATGAATTGAGCGGTTTAGTCCAAATTTTCTGAAGAGTCTCTGAACATCACTTGTGATAAACGGAAGCTCAAGCAATTGTTTTTGCATTTTTTGCAATGTTTTTTTGTTGCTTGACGTGTGAGAACCAATGAGGTTTATTCTTGTGTTACGCAGCACGTTTGAGCCTCAAGAAGAACCAATGAGGTTTGTTCTCGTGCGTCAAGCAGGTTCAGTTGAGCTTCTGTTTATGTTCCCTGATCAATGTTTAAAGGGTTAGTTCACCCAAAAATTAAAATTGTCATTAAAGACTCACCCTCATGTCGGTCCAAACCCATAAAACCTCCGTTCATCTTCAGAAAACAGTTTAAGATATTTTAGATTTAGTCCGAGAGCTTTCTGTCCCTCCATTGAAAGTGTATGTACGGTAGACTGTCCATGTCTAGAAAGGTAATAAAAACATCATCAAAGTAGTCCATGTGACATCAGTGGGTCATTTAGAAGTTTTTGAAGCATCGAAAATACATTTTGGTCCAAAAATAAAAAAAACTACGACTTTATTCAGCATTGTCTTCTCTTCCGGGTCTGTTGTCAATCCGGGTTCATGACTCTGCAGTGACACTGCTGACATAAGACGCTGCTGACGTGTTATCTGGTGCGCCCGAGCTTCGTTTACAGTCTGAGGGAGACGCACGCTGTATTCAAGCTATTCTACATTGTTTGTATTTTGGTATTGCTAGATTTTTAAAAATGGTGCGTAAGTGTGCATGCCGCGGATGTCCTAATCGCCAAAAACAACAATGTAAAAGTGCATTACTAACGCCGACAGATGAAAGGATTCAATGGAATCAATTCAATGGAAAGGATTCCGGAAGAGAAGACAATGCTGAATAAAGTCGTAGTTTTTGTTATTTTTGGACCAAAATGTATTTTCGATGCTTCAAAAACTTCTAACTAACCCACTGATGTCACATGGACTACTTTGATGATGTTTTTATTACCTTTCTGGACATGGACAGTATACCGTACATACACTTTCAATGGAGGGACAGAAAGCTCTCGGACTAAATCTAAAACTGTGTTCTGAAGATGAACAGAGGTCTTACGGGTTTGGAACGACATGAGGGTGAGTCATTAATGACGTCATTTTCATTTTTGGGTGAACTAACCCTTTAAATGTTCAGAAAATTTTGGCTAAACCGCTCAATACATATAGATTCGTTTTACGATCTCTTTATGAACTTTTTGAAGCATTGAAGTGTAGTTGTGTAGCCGTCAATGCAGGGACAGAAAGCTCTCAGATTTCATCAATAAGATCTTGATTTGTGTTCCGAAGATGAACTAAAGTCTTACGGGTTTAGAACGACATGAGGGTGAGTAATTAATGACAGAATGTTCATTTTTGGGTGATCTATCCCTTTAAGAAACCCCTTAGTTTGGGCATAATCACTCACAGTTAAGTTTTTAAAAAAACAGCCCCTGTTCTTATGAGTCATGAACAGATGCTTTGGCAGCATGCAGTACATGTATTACAGGAACAAACCCAAAGACCATGAGAAGCTCACATTGATCAGATGCACATTTACTTCTGCTAGATTTTCATAACAGCAAGAAGCGATTAATAGTTAATGGATTATCATTCTGCAGATGAAACACA
This sequence comes from Chanodichthys erythropterus, assembly GCF_024489055.1. Taxonomy (NCBI): domain Eukaryota; kingdom Metazoa; phylum Chordata; class Actinopteri; order Cypriniformes; family Xenocyprididae; genus Chanodichthys; species Chanodichthys erythropterus. The sequence continues at coordinate 4,437,740 of NC_090226.1, read as the reverse complement.
AATGGTTAATTGTCTAGTAAGTTTAATTATAATCCATTATAATCCATTTAAGCCTGAGCTTGTTTGGAAATCGAACCTTTGCAAAGTCAAAAGCCAACACATCACCCTCTGATGTACTTGCATTTAACCAATAATTTCTGTTAGTTCTTGGCTGTTATTAAACATTTAACATCATTCTTTGGTTTTAACATTTCATATTTTGCAATCAATGTTTTTTCAGACTGCTTTGGTGCATTTTGAAATAGAAGTGTCTGAACAGAGGCTTTAAAATGCAACTAGTTTATTTTCAATTATTCAATTTGTTTTTAATAACATTATTTGATTCTTTTTACTGTGTAGACTGCAACCAGGATGGTAAACTGCACATAATGCATATTTAAATTACATTTCAGGTTCTAAAATGGAAAACATGTGCTGGAAAACTGTTACAAAACATTCTGGAATAGCTGAGGTTTCACTCATTTTCTCTTTCGACATCCATCATCATGAGCTGAAAGTTAAAACTTTCTTCCACCGCTTCCTGTGCATGTACACAAATACTCTAAAATCATCAGATGTAGTCTAATTAAACATTCTGCTAAGTCATCATTCCATTAAATTCTTCGGAAAAATGCACAATGCGACATTTCTGCTTTCGATCTTGGCAACATCACAAGCATTACCAAATAGCAAATTGTCTTGTCTCTAGTTTAATTCTAAGGGCCGGTTCACACCAAGGACGATAACTATAACAATAAAGATATAGTTCTAAAAATCTATATGAATCAATTTCAGAGCATTTTTTTTTTCATCTGATGGAAGATAAAAACATTGACAGCCAATCAGAATCCATCCTGGTTTAAAGAGCTTGAGGATTTAAAGTGGCAGACGACAAAACTGCAGTGTCCTTAGAATAAACAGAACGATATTGTCTGCTGGTGTGGACACTGATATAGTTATCTTTATAGTTATATTGGTGTGAATGGGCCTTATCATGACACTTCAACATATGTGTACACACAAGTGTGCACTCTTATTATTTCAGTCAAAATGAAATGGGTGTTATAGATCCCTTGTTTCCCTGGACTCCATTTCCCAAGATCCCCCTGTTCTCCACACCTGCACTCACTTCCCTCGTCATCTCCCTATCATCACGGATCACCTGCACCTGGACTCTCTCATTAACACACCCTTTATATTGCACTCACTCCATTCACTCCTTGTCGGTTCTCTGTTTATGTTAAATGTATGTTTGGTGCCTCCTGCCTTGTTTAAGTAAAGAAGTATATGTATTGTGGAAATCCGTATTTGCCTCGTCTCTCTACACCAGTACACGTAACAGAAGAACCGACCTAAACCGCAGGATTTCCACTATTAAAAAGATGGGATTGTTCCTGATTCCTGTGGCTCCAGCTCCCCCACAGCCTCTCACACCGACATCAGCGGCTGACCAGCTCGTCAGCCTCTTCCAGGTGGGACGTTCACTGGAGAGGTATGTGAAGGAGTTTGAGTTGGCTTATTTGACAGATTGATCAGATGCTCATTTGATCGCCCTGTTTTTGGATGGACTGGACGAGGACACCATCCGCTTCTCTGAACCTGACGATTACGCTTCCTTAGCTGATGCTATAAATTTAGTTTTGTATTTAAATTGCTCCAAATTCTTTATCCAAGAGGTTCAGGATGATAAGTGTTCCTCTCGTCCAGTCCTTCCAAAAACATGGGCAGCCTGGCCAATTTGCCAAGCTCCGTCCTCCTCCTCATACCCCTCCAGTGAACTCCCTGTCTGCCCCACACGGAACCCACACTCCTCCACTGGGTCCCGTAAGCGGAGGAGGAGGAAGCAAGCCGCTCCGGTCTCTCCAGAGCCCGCTCCAGTGTCTCCAGAGCCCGCTCCAGTGTCTCCAGAGCCCGCTCCAGTGTCTCCAGAGCCCGCTCCAGTGTCTCCAGAGCCCGCTCCAGTGTCTCCAGAGCCCGCTCCAGTGTCTCCAGAGCCCGCTCCAGTGTCTCCAGAGCCCGCTCCTGTATCTCCAGAGCCCGCTCCAACCCTGTGCGAGCCGCCAGATATGGACTGGCTTCTTGACTTTTTTACCGAGCCAAGCTCTCCAGTCTCCGCCGCCTACGAGCCCTCAGCTCCAGCCGCCGCCTACGAGCCCTCAGCTCCAGCCGCCGAGTCAGCTGCTCTAATTATGAACTTTGTAAAGACTGTTTTCCCTCCCTGCCTCCCTCTCCCACCTCCCATGTGTGTCTTCACTGAACCTTCACCTCAAGCCCCCTCGCCCAGATCTCCACCTCGGACCTCTGGGCGATTACCTTCACCCCGGCTCCAACCTCCCTCTGCTCCACCGTTGCCCATCAGTCCACCAGCTTCAACAGTATCCATCCTGCCTCCACTCACACCTTGTCCACTTGTCAGCCTGCCATCCCCTCTGGACTTCACTCCTCCGTCTCCGCTCCGTCACTCCGTCCCTCGGTTTCTGTTGGCCTCCTCATTCCCCCCGGTGTTCGTTTTGTTGGCTGTCCTCCTGCTTCCACTGCGGCCTTCTGGAGCCCCGGCTGCGCTTCGGTCGGCGGAGGATACGGTTCCGCCATCACCGCCATGGCTGCCCACGGCTCCTGACCCGCCATGGCTGCCCACGGCTCCTGACCCGCCATGGCTGCCCACGGCTCCTGACCCGCCATGGCTGCCCACGGCTCCTGACCCGCCATGGCTGCCCACGGCTCCTGACCCGCCATGGCTGCCCACGGCTCCTGACCCGCCATGGCTGCCCACGGCTCCTGACCCGCCATGGCTGCCCACGGCTCCTGACCCGCCATGGCTGCCCACGGCTCCTGACCCGCCATGGCTGCCCACGGCTCCTGACCCGCCATGGCTGCCCACGGCTCCTGACCCGCCATGGCTGCCCACGGCTCCTGACCCGCCATGGCTGCCCACGGCTCCTGACCCGCCATGGCTGCCCACGGCTCCTGACCCGCCATGGCTGCCCACGGCTCCTGACCCGCCATGGCTGCCCACGGCTCCTGACCCGCCATGGCTGCCCACGGCTCCTGACCCGCCATGGCTGCCCACGGCTCCTGACCCGCCATGGCTTTTGAACCTGCCCTGGAGACCTCCACTCCAGTCTGCTCCTCCCCCTGCTCCGGCTTGAGGTCTCCAGGGCGCCCACCCCCCTCCCGGTTGTTACATCTACGGCGCGAGGACGCGCCTACCGGGAGGGGGAGGTACTGTTACAGATCCCTTGTTTCCCTGGACTCCATTTCCCAAGATCCTACTGTTCTCCACACCTGCACTCACTTCCCTCGTCATCTCCCTATCATCACGGATCACCTGCACCTGGACTCTCTCATTAACACACCCTTTATATTTAGGTTTAATTTAACAACTTTAATCTCGAGATGGTTTTATTTTTTTATTATTGCTTGGCCCTAATCCTTTTCCGTACTATATAGATATATAAAGGATACTGTATTTTATCTGTATTTTGCCACTGCAGTGATTATTGCCTCATAAAACGACATAATGTGTAGAATCTTGACAAGCTTTATCACTATTCTTCTTCAGCAGAAAATGCATACAAAATAAACATTCACCGTTACAACTTATTGAACAGCCACAATTAATTTCCACTATGAATCTTTAATTCACGCCTCTGATTTGGAGTTTCCCAATCAGTAGCATTTTACGCATGCTTCATTTCATAAATAATTTTAACACAACTTAAGAGTAAGGTAAGAATCAGACTATACGTAATAGATGCTTAGTTGCTACTAAACAAATGCATGACACTATCATAAATGAGACTGGCAAAAGCATAGACCTGTTTCAGCCATCATCCAAACACCAGTCTGCAAGATTACATTAATGATTTCAAAATCAGGCCAAGTCAGTCCAAACAAAACAGACAGTCTATCTTTTGCTCAAATTGAGCACCGTCAGGGGTCCAGACGCTCGGTCAAGCACGAGATTCATGAGGAAACGATCATCCAGGTGTAAAAAACAGGTCTGAATCATGGTGAGATACTGAGATGGGGGTGAGACGTACACACAGACATTCTCAGTTCTGATTTATCGTCTGGCTAGACTCAGTTTGAGCTAGTAATTGTTAATCTGGTTTTACATGCCCCATTTCATTGATGAAGTGAAGTCAGTGAGTTTGACTTTTCTCTTTTTGGCCTTTCATTAATATGATAATGGAGAAAGTACAGAAACTTTGAAGAAGACATGATTGGAAAATGATGCAAGCACTAACCCCTCAGGACATATCTAACGTTTTCAAAAAGAAACATGCATAAAAATTTGAAGTATTTTTATATGGGTTCAGAAATGCAAATATGTTTCTACAGAAGACTTTTTTTTTTTTTTTTTTTTTTGCAGATTAAAAAATGCGCTCCAATTTACTGTAGAGTTTAGCTCCAACCAGCTCCATCACACCAGCTTGAAAATTTCTTGTATACCTAGTATGACCTTGATTATCTGGTTCAAGTGTTGGAGCTAAACTTTGCAGGACAGCAGCCCTCCAAGACCGAGTCTGGAGACATCTGGGTTAGAGAGTCAGACTGGTAACTCGAAGGCTGCGGGTTTCATTCTCAATACCAGCAGGAAATGACAGAGGTGCCCTTGAGCAAAGCACCTAACCCCCAATCGCTCCCGGGCGCCACAGCTCTTGGTGTGTGTGTGTCCCAGGTGTGCCTCATACATCCTGAAAAGTGAAGCTGCGGGCTCTTTGATCGCCCCCTGGAGGCTGGATGCAGTACAGGTCATTAACCCCGCCCTCTCAATGCAGATGAATGAGACGTAAGTTAAAACATAAAAATAAATTATGCTTCAAATTAAATTTTCCGAAAGATGGTTTTGGTCATTTAAGGTAGTTATCACGCTGATTTATATTCAATTGTTCGTTTTTATGATAAGTTTGATTTTAGCTAGCAATTTGGTGCTATAGAAACGGGGCGTGTCGTTGTGATTCACAGTTGATTGAAAGCTTCTCTGAGGACTGTCGGGACTTCGTGGGGAGATTGAAGATACATGACTAACTATTAATTTTCAATTTCTGTGTTATTTCACACCGACAAAATGAGCTGTTCAGCAGTAAACTGTACTAACCGACCTACAGGATCTGACGGATAACTGAGCTTTTCTCGGTAACGTTAAATTTGGGCTTTATAAGCTAATTAATAACGTTATTAGTTAAGATAACACACCTAACGTTAGCCATGACAGGAAAAAAAGACAGGTGATCGTTATCTAGCAGTTACTAATTATTTTTATGGGTATAAAATAATAATTAGCAGGACAAAACTAATGATAGCTTACTCTAATTACAGCAATCGATCTCCTGTAACGTTAGTTGAACTTGATTTAAAATGGCAGGACCGTTTCTGACATTTTAGAGTTGTTTCTAGTGGCATATTATATTGAGTTTATCTACTGAATTTGCTGTTTCAAAAATATTATTGCTCTAGAAACAGAATAGCCAATTATTTTATAGGTAGAATTTTAAATTGTGTATAATTTATATAGTCTATTTAAAATACATCAATGATGACGCAGTCGTCTGGGTGGAAGTTTGATACCACGACTCCGCCTCCGGGCTCCACTGACGATTCTTTCTGCACATGCCCAGGCTCCAAACTTTTTTTTTTTTTTGACGTTTTTGCATAACGTGTCAGCGCCCATCAGCGTCCGTTTTGGCTTCAGTTTAATACAATGGAAGGAAGCGGCGTCGCATCGTCCATCTTTTTTTACAGTCTATGGTGTGTCCACAGTTTGCAGTGTGTGTGTGTTCATTACTCACTAGTCCTAATGTGTGTGCACTAACTAGATGGATTAAATGCAGATGACAAATTCTGAGTATGGGTTATTGTACTTGGCCTTCACTTTCACTTTCGGCCTCAGAATCTGCAAATTTATCACCGCCAAGAGCTGCTTTCTTCCGAAAACAGCAATAATGTAAGATTATTTTCCACCGACTGACAGATCCACTGACAGAAGCTGCTTGACTTATTGTAGGAGAGATCCCTCAAAAATTCATGCAAAATGTAAAGAGGAAAAAGGAAGAAAACAGCACAAAATACAGAGCCAAGGTGTTTGATTGGCTAGCTTAAGCTTAAACTGGTAGATGTTTTAGCCAGGGCCGTCGTTAGAAAACGCGAAAGGTCAAGACAATTCTAGAGGTCTTAGGGGGCACCCGTGATTTCGACCGAGAGACCACACCCACCCTGGAATGGAATTTAAAGGGATGCAACCACACCTTTAGCCTATGTAGGCCTGTTTCTCCATTGACAGCAATTCAAAAACAACAAAAAGTATTAAAATTTATTAATATTAATTAAATAATTAATAAAATTTAATTTTTAATTAAATATATAATTTTAATTTTTTAATTATTTTTAATTATTGTAGATGTTTAACTATTTATTTATTTGAGGGCTTTTACCACAGTGAAATATACTGCAAGAACTTCTAATATGGAGTGATTAGTCACATGAATAATTACTAACAACTGTTCCCAGGAGGAAGCAATCATGGCAGCATCCAGGTCCAAAGAATCCTGTGCCATCTCAACACCTGTCTTTGAGATTATGGGAATGATGATGGAAAGCATTTCTTCAGGTATGTTCTTCATTTAGCTTGTTTAGTTTAGAATCATTTGCCATATTTTGCCATGAGTTATATAAAATACCTTTTTAATTTCTTTAATTTCTTTTTTTATTAATTTTGTGAACACATACAAAAGAGTGATACATTTTATTTAATGTTTGCTATTTTGACAGTCCTAGTAAAAATTGCATGTGGCTTAGTCAAACAAACAGCACTTTCCTCAAGTGAAACACATGAAAATATATCTTTGTATAGTTTATTTTATTTTTAAACAGATAAACAGAAAGCTTGATACAACATATGAGATGATACATACTTCAATATTAGGTAACATAACCGGTGGAACGTGAACTCAAATATTTCTAATGACAACCTACAGACTCTGCGACCACTTTAAAGACATTATTTGTGATAAATAGTGCCTTTCAATGCAGGCTGAATACAATTCACCGAGACAAATCATAAGTGCACTAGAGAGTTTCGAAGAGATTTAATTGTATCTGAGTCGCATGTGGGTCTCTTTTAAAACTAGATCAAAAGCGACAACCCCCTCATAGTTTATGTACTACACATTTTATGAACAAAAAAGAAAAAGAAAAAAAACAAAATTGATTTTACCACGGGCAAAAGATTCATCTCACATACGCCAAGATAGAATAAAAACTATTAGCAAACTAAAAGACATTTGTGAGTCAAAACACAGTTATAGCTCAAAGTATATTACACTGCACATGTCGAAGATTTGCATAATTTTATTTAAATGCATTATAATGTACCCTGAATCAATGCTCTCCAGATGAGTGATATAGTTTTTCGGCAAGTATAACAAAGTCCAACTGTAACAAATATTGACACATTTGTCAAACACTATGAGATATATATATATGCGGTGATCAATTTCTGACATTTATTTTTATGCTACAGTACAAAGTCATGTTGTTTGGAAATGCATATCTTGGCTTAATGAACCTCTGCATTGTCTGTATTACAGGGAAACATGTCAGTTGGATTTCTAATTTTGACTAAAATAATTTCTTTACAGTTTTTAATGGAGTTCTTCGCTTTTTTACCGAAAGAGAGTGTCTTGTCTGTTGCCAAAATCTAACAGCTTGTGACCCACGATGTCGCCCTCTCCCAAACTACAAGTACTGCTCCCCTTTCTCTGGTGGAGAACTTTTAACATTTGCTCTGCAATTTAAAAGAAAAACAAAACAAGTTTGAGTTACAGAGGAAACGGAAATCGGGTCATCCACTGTTTCAAATGTATTGCAATGAAACAGTGCATGCTTTTAGGGTGTAGTCACTTACATACTGCAATAATACATATTTACAAAGGCAGTTTATGATGGGGTCACAAACAAAGAGGGGTTTTGGGGGAGAATGCACACAACAGATAGGGGGTGACAGTTTTTCGAACACGTTTATTGCTCATATGTTGAAAAAAAGGCACATGGATTTTAAGTATGTAGGGTGTAGAAGGGACAGTTGTCCAGTCATACAGACAAGTGTCCAAATTTGGATTCTATGTGGGAGTGAGGGACACAGATACAGAGAGTGGAGCTCGGACAGTCCTCGAATAAAGGCAGGGAGGGTTGGTCAGTCAGGGAAACTAGTCTCACTCAACAACTCATCCCTGAATTAGAGAAGAGAAGAAGACAGTCAGAGAAGAACAGCATTAGAGGAATCTGGGATAGAGACAATTCACAAGAGCCTCTCGGTTCATTGGATGTTAGTACGTTATGTGGCAACACAGAGACGTTTGCTGTTTGTTAACATGGAAATGTTAGGAAAAATGGACGATGAAAAGTACATAGATAGCTTGTTTGATATGCCAACAATTTGAGATCTCAGAAGAAATATTGGAAAGGAAATTTGCATAAGATGAGTTTTGAATTACATGTCATTTGCATGCATGAGAGATGTCCATGTGCAATAAAGCATTTGTTGATAAAGGGGTGTTAACTCACACCTCATTGATTTTGGAGACAGGAGACAAAACTTTCACTGTCCACCAGTTAAAAATGACTTAATTTTTTGCTTCAAATGGCCCAATTATAGAGAATTTGAATCTAAGGAGATGTGGGAACAAATTCACTGAATGGTTGTGCATGTTATTCCAGCCAGAGTCCTGGATGTGGATGGTTGAACCGCTAATATTTGATGTAAAAGATAGATTTACATTGTCATTTGCGGTGCAGGAGGAGGTCGAGAATCAATAGGCATGGGTGGATAGCGGATCCAATAACCAAGACTATTTAGACTCAATTTGGTACACACTGATAGGCAGCTGCTTTCAAATGTTCCCATATTTGTGTTCATGCTCTGAAGACCGTCAAAGGTTTCTATTTACAATGCATTTTGCAGTGTTGAGCATTATAGGCAATCGTGCTCAAAAGTGTTTGACCGCTTCATTGATTATACAGGGATTGCTCTTTGCTCTTTTTCTGCATGTAAAGATCTGCAAAGATATAAAGCTCATATTTGAAATGATCATCATGAAAACTCAATCAGAGCGTTTTAGGCAGACGGGGAATAGATGTGCTGCAATAATATACAGTAATCAAAAAAATTATGTGTTTTTCAAACATTAAAGCATGTTAAAGGATTAGTCCACTTTTAAATAAACTATTGCTGATAATTTACTCACCCCCATGTCATCCAAGATGTCCATGTTTTTCTTTCTTCAGTCGAAAAGAAATTAAGGTTTTTGATGAAAACATTCCAGGAATTTTTTTCCATATAGTGGACTCCAATGGGCACCAAACCGTTGAAGGTCAAAATTAGTTTCACTGCAGCTTCAAATTGTTCTACACAATCCCAGATGAGAAATAAGGGTCTTATCTAGAGAAACCATCACTCATTTTCTAAAAAAAAATTATAATTATACATTTTAACTAGAAATGCTCATCTTGAACTAGCTCTCTTCTTCTTCTCTATTAGAATTCCAGCAGTGTAGACACTGCTAAGTGTATTACTGCCCTCCACAGGTCAAAGTTTGAACTAATTGTTATATACTATTGAACTAGCATATTGCATATAAAAATTAGTTCAAAACTTTGACCTGAGGAGGGCAGTAATACACTTAGCAGTGTCTACACTGCCGGAATTCTAATAGAGGAGAAGAAGAGAGCTAGTTCAAGATGAGCATTTCTAAAAAAATTAGAAAATGAGTGATGGTTTCTCTAGATAAGACCCTTATTTCTCGTCTGGGATCGTGTAGAACAATTTGAAGCTGCAGTGCAACTAATTTTGACCTTCAACTGTTTGGTGCCCATTGAAGTCCACTATATGGAAAAAAATCCTGGAATGTTTTCATCAAAAACTTTAATTTCGACTGAAGAAAGAAAGACATGGACATCTTGGATGACATGGGGGTGAGTAAATTATCAGGACAAGTTTATTTAAAAGTGGACTAATCCTTTAACCCATAGACTGTAATTGTAATTTAAAAAAAAAAAAATGGACCCTGTTTTTATGCACATTTTGAAGTATCACATCATAAACGAGTGATGGAAATGCCAAATAAAATAAAAAAATCCTTTAATTCACAAAAAAGTTTTTACACTCGCTTGAGGTGGTTTTTAAGTTGTGTGAAATAGAGTTATTGCGAATAATGGGAGATGGAAACGCATTAGCCGAATAGCGAACCTTAAACCCATGTGACTAATCGGCTGTTTCCGCTGATGGTGTTTTATTTACTGTTGGTTACTAGGTTACCAATACCACCGTCATCTGCTCAAAAAACCTGATGGAAACGCATCGAATTCGCATTTGTTCGTCTTTTCTTTTTTTGTGAACTTTGAATAGATTCGCTTCACGTTTTGGATTGGAATCCAGCTATTAATGACATTACAGCTCGTTTTTATAGCATCAAATAGCTAAAACTAACGTAAAAATGAACACTTGGAACATATGTCAGCATGATAAGAACTAAATAAAAATCCAATTACACTAAAAAAAAAAACTCGCTCGCATGTCATGTCCTTTTTGATTAGCAGTTTTGGCTTCACTTTTTAGGACCTGTGCAGCATTTTGCAAATTGTGTTCAGCACTAATTTTGTGGGTGTGTTTGAGCCATTTTCTGATTGAAGTAAATGGGTGGTATCAGTGTCATAACTCATTCTTAGTGAATTCCCCCATAATATTTTAAACTCTTTTCTGCTGGTTAGGTGTTTAAAAATTCTAACAACACCACATACTTTGGTCTAAAACCAGCGATGGACTTTCCCTTGAAAGTGCTGTGTCTAAATAGCATGTTTACAGCTTGTGCTGGAAGTTTTTGACTCGAGTCAGCCAAATCCCAGTTCCCACACTGGAGCGCTGGAACTCAAAGGTTTTAAATAATGTCCTCTGGTTCTACTGGAATTCCCTGTACTTCAACAGACGGTGGAAGTTTTGTAACTCCTGGTCTCCTCAATGTGGTGTAGTGTGACTATGGATGTCAGGAACAAACATAGCTGGCAAACAGAGCTCCCACCATGCAGAACAGACAAGCCAATCAGAACAGCGTGACACGTTTCTAATCTATAGGCTATGTTCAGAATGAAATACTAGTCTACTGCTTGCTATAAACTGTATAATGCTTACTATTTTTATAAAAGAAAATAGAATGTAAAACAGAATGCATTATACATTGTCACATTGTTGCATGTTTAATTCAGTGAATGGCATTCAGTTATCATCTTGGAAATAAATGGTTATTTTACATTTATAATTTAATTTTGTACAAAAAAATCTTAACATTTGGTGTCTGATTGAATAATAAGTGATAAAAGAGATAAAAAGTTAAAAATCCTCTCAAGCTCATTGCATTGTGGGATACTGTATTCTGTGCAGTGTGCTCTCTTTTATACGGTATGTTTTGGCAAACATAGAAGGCCATCAATGTATTCCATGTATGCAGTTCACAGAATACATTTTACATACTGCAGAAACTGAAAAAGTAGTATGCTAGTCCAAACATAGCACATTGTATCCCACATTGAATCTTTCTCTTTTGACTTTATTTGCCTTTTAGTTTGCTAAAAGGGAAAATAAAGACTGTGAAATCTCTTTTATATCGGTTAGATTTTGTTCCCAGATTATATTTCCATTCACTTTACATGAAAACACTATGAGTGTACATGCAAGTTTTCCCTGAAACCTATGTAAAATTAATTATACAAAAAAAAAAAAGAAAGTCCAGTGTAAATGCTCTTCTTAGGGATTTCAGCTTCAAATTGGTTTGTAAAAAAATGTTTGTTTTTTTTTGGCAAAAAGTTCCTTAATGAAATCTTAAGGTATGTTGGGAATGCCGTACATATCAATAAAGTACAGAATTTCCACATTCTTCATGAAAATGAAAGTAAAGTATATATACATGCTTGTACAGTATCTCGGAAAAAGTACACAAACCTCCTTGACCATAGCCCTAGACATTGTAAGTGTTTGTCCATGTAAATGTTTAGTTTATGTGTTTTGGACCTGGATAACCGGTCAGTGCGAGTGAGAAGGTATACTCATGGTGGGAAGAGCTCTGTCTCTTGTACCCGCTGCTCTTTACATTTACAGTTTCTCCTTTTCTGCTGTGCTTTTATTTGTTTTGAATTTACACGTACTCCCTGGCTGTAGAGGGTTGAGATTGCCGGTAGAACTGCTGTCCTCTTCTGTCCTCGTTAACGCAGGAGCAGCAGAGGAATGAGCCGCCCAACATCATCAAGATGGCAGCCGCCCACCCTACAAAGAGGGCGGGGCCAAACTCGTACCTGAAAGACAGAGATTCCATGCCTTAAAAACATAACAACCAGGTGATTTTCGTATTCAGGTAACATTTCACCCAAAATTCAACAGAAAAAAAGTAAATTAAATACATCTTTATACTTATTTACAAATATTTACAGTATATATAGTAAGTTAAATATATTTTAAATGTTATAAATAGCACATTTTATATTGTATATGTATTCAATTATAGCCTAAGTAGAGTATATATAAATATTTATATATAAATTTTGCATATTTATGTAATATGTATAACATATATAATACATTATACATATATGCATAACTTTTTTGTACCTTTTTTTTATCAGCTAACCTTTTTTACCAGTGTAACTTGATTGGCGTTCAATACAATTAATGACAACGATGCATAATTAATAAAAGAAGTAATAGATTTCATCACAATTTTAAAATCTATAAATGGTCCTACCTGGCATTAATTGGTGTATTTGGATCGAAGAAATGGTAGGACACCTGTGTTGCGTACCAAGACACAGCCACCAGCGTACACAGACCTAGACATGATAGAAATTACAATCTTAGCACTGTCATTGAGTACATCTCTGTTTATTTACTTTCAGGCTTTGCAGAAAGTGAAATGTGACCAGACTAGCCATTTCCTGTTTACTACTGCAAGGACTGCCAAGGACCAGAACAGACCTCAAGAATGTGGAGGATAATGGAGGAATGTCAATTTATTCACCAAAACTAATTTACACTGAATGATTTACGTGACTGAGGTATGTTAACCTAGATAACACAATTTACACGCTCTTAGTTTGTAATGACTTTGTTTACGTTTTCTCTCGAGGCCTAAAGTTTCTTAGTATGCTTCCTGGTGTGGTCATTTCAAACCAATCTGGAGTATATGACCATTATAAAAGGAAATAATCATGTTTTCATTAGGAAAATCACAGTTTTACAAATTGTCCATCAACCTACATGAACAATGTGTTCAGTCTGGGTTGGAGTCTCACCTGAGAGCAGGAACAGACTCCCACCAGAGATGGCGATCTTGCTCTTGGTGGATGGGTTGTTGTCGCCCACCTTCGTGCATTTCATCCCGACCACACTCACAATGATAGCGATGAATCCCATCAGCACTGAGATCACCATCAGAGCTCGACACGTCTGAATGTGGACTGAAAAACACACATCATACTAGAGTTTAAGTGGGAACTCAAAAGGAAATTTCAAAAGTAATTTCAAAATTACTTCCTTTTTAAGCAGAAGCCGCACACTGCAAGCTGTTATAGGCATATATATACACACACGCACTGCAAAAATGATTTTCTTATTAAGAAAATCCTCATATTTTCCTGTACAAATATCTAAACATTCTTAAATCAAGATACATTTACTTGAGATACTGAATGACCTAAGATTTTAAGTCTTGTTTTTCAGAGAAAAAAAAAATCATCAAAATAAAATGAGAGAGAAAAAAAAAGCAAGAAAAAGAATCTGCCAATGGGGTCAGAAAAATAAACTTGTTTTTCCTTTGAATTAAGTTTTAATTTTTCTTACTTGATTGGCAGATATTTTCTCTTGAATTAAGCATTTACCGACTTAGATTTGATACATTTAAAAAAAAAAAAATGTTATTTTGCTTCAGAAGTAAATGTGTCTCGATTTAAGAATATTGAAATTAAGCAAAAGTAAGAATATATATATATATATCTTTAAAACAATACATTTACAGATTAATTTATGCTTTACATTTTGAAATTTTTTTTCATTGACTGAATTTTTCACTTGTTTTAAGTACAATCATCATTGAATTATTTTATTTCTTATTTTCTGCCTTTTTTTTTTTTTTTTGCATTTTATCTACATTTTAAACACAAATTATTAGGATATGTAAAACTTACATCTTAAAGGGTGAGTCTCACAATACCTGTCAATAATATGTCTTGGTCATATTTCACCCCAAAATAAAAATAAAGAGAAATTACATTTTGATTAAAGATTAAATAATGTCTCAATGCCCAAGGCAAATATGATCTGGACATATTTTGGAAACATGTTTGGGTTTTCATGCTAAAATCCTCATAATTATAATTTTAGCACCTTTTTTTGTCTATTTTGAGCACATTTTGGTGATTTCAAGCTGCTCTACTACATCAAAATTCCACAGATAACCCACACGGTGTTCGGTTCATGCATAATGCTGTAGGAGTGACATTTTTACATGCTTCACACAGAGGGGATTACTGTGACTTTTCCACAAAGGCGGATTGTTTTCAATGCCTCTGTCTCTGCTTTTGTATGATAGCTACATGCTAACATGCCAGTTCAGCTTAGATAATAACTTCAACTCAGAATCCCACAGTAGATGCAGACCACCAACCATGTCAAACTGTCCACCTCAAAAGAAGAGTTCAGCTCAGCCACATGTAATTTAAATCACCTTTGTAGAACGATTTGCTTTCAAAGTGTTGCATCAAACATGAATCAAAGCCATAAAATAAGTATTACAGTGTCTCAAAGAAGTCGAGAACTGAGGAGAGATTATCACACAACTTTTGATGTATGATTTATATGTGCGAAGAGGCCGCCTTTGAAGCAGGGTTTTAGTGCTTTATAGGAGAGGTCTTATTTTCTCGTCTTTCATCCTTGTTTTGCTTCATTTCTTGATTTTCAAGGAGAGCGTTTCGCGGAGTAACACTGTGATCTCAAGGTCATGTTTGAATGAGGGTAGTTAGAGTCCGGGTGGAGGGGTCCTCCCACAATCCCTTGTCCAGTGCCAAGGTTGGCAGCGCCTGGCACGGACGAAAGGAAGGCAAGCGCTAGCACAGTGATGGAGAACATGCTTCAAGAGAAGCTGCATGTGAGGCTCGGCTATTGTCTATTGTTTGCGCTTGTGGGCTGCTTCACACGTCATTGAAAACATCTCTCAATGCGTTCCTCATACAAATCACTTTTTTATGACGTCATAATCATTTTTTACGCCCTCTATAATGGATTTTTTTTTCTAAAATGTTATTTTTACCATTAATATTTAGAACAAAAGGACTAAAAAGAGAGAAAGTCAAGTTCAAGGTATTATCGTAACCATATTTCAGATCAATTTAGTTTCCATTTCTTATATTTTTCTGGTTGTCTACTTACATTATACTTAATTCTTTCAGGGTGACTGTGCTTTCTTTTCAAAATCAACCTCTAATTAGTTTAAATGAACCAACAGTGAAAGTTGAGAGTCTGTTAATGTTTTTTCTTAAAATTGTTGGCAGTAATAGAACATATTTTGCTTAAATGTGTCTATTTTTCATGGATGGATGGATGGATGGGTGGATGGATGGGTGGGTGGGTGGATGGATGGATAGTTTTCTTCTAGGAGTTCAGATTTAAACCCCAGCTCAGTTATTCCTTTTCTTGTTTTTTATTTGTTAACTTTTTTTGGTTGGGTTTATACTTTCTTGTACACTTATTGTTTAGATTGACACAACAAAACACTATCATTTATATCCGCATTGCATGCAGTATTTGTTTTAAAACGTTTACCATCCAGGTTTCATAACTTTGCCTTAACGTGGCTCAAGTGTGCTTCATATAGATGATTCTTTATCCTAAATACTGTGTTTAGTTGACAGCACATAATAACAGTTTTCAAGAAAAGACACTAGAACTGCTGCACAAAAGGGCAAACAATGCAAGTTTGTGGGAGGCTGTCTGTACATACAGAAGCCAGAACATTGCAGTCACTATCTGACCAGATGACCTAAGGCTGGGAGGAGGGGGGGGACAGTGGAATCAGATGGTCCTGTCACCCTTTGTGGGCCGAGGGTTACAGATTCCACCATGAGCAGTACAGTACTGAGTGCAGCCTTTGTGGACGAGTGGCGGATTTCTGTCAAAGCCAAATTATATTCCACAAAACCTAACAGTAATTAAGCAGAAAGTGGCAGTGAATGTTCTTTAAATGAATGTTCTCTGAATAAATCTATCTGATCTTATGTGCAAAGTTGATGCTTGATGACGCGAAGTGGCCATAACACATGGGCATTAGTATTTTAGACAACATTACGCTAAGTCTGAAGTTAGCTATTGGCAATTAAACAAAGATACAGCAATTATGACTATGATTAACAGCTGTAGCATTTTTGGTTCAACAGAGAACAGTTTCCTTATAAAGAACCATTTTGGGCTTCATATGGTTCTTGAAGTTACTATATTTAGAGACTAAAAAAGCTCTTGATGTTGCATTATTATACTTGTAAATTGCAGATTCTTCAAAGCATCCTTAAAAATTCTCCAGTAACATCATGCTCTAAGAACTTTTTTGGTTCCATTTGGAACTTTGTATTTAAACTTGATCAGATAAATCTGTAACATTAGAAATTTAGATATGTTCGTGTAAGACCTTGTATCTTAAAAATGTAGTCATCTTAGATGTCGGCAAATGTTTGTTTGCATGTAAACAGCAATAAAGGTGACCTGTGTGTTGTGTGGGGATGTGCATTCTGAACATATCTTTGCCTAAACACTGGCCTTTTCTTCTCAACACAACTGCCATTCATCACTTCAAGACAATACGCTGTTATTAAAGCAATGATGCAGAATATAAAACGGCAAACTGTTTTCTCTGAACCATGCCACATTAAATTAAATGTTCTGCTATTGTTATTATGAAAGCGTCTTATAACTCTTCAGAACCGCAGTGTTTTGTTACTGCCTGCAATGTTGTAATATTTGACCACAAATAACAAACAGATGTGGATGTAATGGAAAAATAATTGAATTATCCTAAACGCACAATCATCAGCAACCATTCATAATTGATTTTTAGGGACGTCTTCTTCCCGGGACTGTCCCAGAAATAGACGAGAAGTGACTGATTTTGATTAGACGTAACAAGTCACCACAAAATTGCCAATGACAAGTGGCGCTAAATGTTGATTAATCGCAATGTAATTGCATTCCACGGCATTTCAACAGTCTGGTAGAGTCAGCGCCTCAGTGAGGTTAGTGTCACATAAGACTTTCATTATAATATGTCACAACGCACATATTTTAATTTGATCGATTAAACGAGTTGATTAAATCCATGTGCACACAGCAGCTCCCAGAGTTGATTGCGCTTTTTTGCCACCAGCCTCCTCTATCCAAAAAAATCTTGATTTAATTATTATTCCACATTAAGTTTTTTGTTCTTTATTGGCATCTATGGTTGCATGAAGAATCTTCACCATCCATGGAACCTTTTCATTCCACTTTGAAGTTTTTTAAATGTTCTTCACACAAAGAAATAATGGTTCTTTTAACGTTCGTTGGGGAACCAAAAATTGTTCTTCTATGGCAACACTACACAACCTCCCTTTTGGAACCTTTATTTTTAAGAGTGCATCTAAATTAAACTTATGTTGTTCCAAACCTATTTGAATCTTTAGACTGTTTTTGTTCATTTTTTAAAAAATCATCAATGTTCTGTAATCTTCTACAACTTTCCTCAGTCATACAGGTTTTTCAATGACATGAGGGTGAGTAAATGATGCTAGAACTCTGATTTTTGGGTAAACTATGCCTTTAGCCACATGACTCGTCTGTGTATTATTAACCTATAGAACTGTTTAGTACTTACCATCCAGTGAGAGCAAGGAGTCAAAGATCTTGCACTGCACCTGGCCCGTGCTCTGAGATGCACAGGACATCCACAGGCCTTCATACAAGCCCACAGCCATGATGATAGCGTCCCCTGCGTACGAGGACTGCTTCCATTGGGGCAGCACCGTAGTGGAGATGATGCCAATCCATCCACCCAGAGCGAGAAAATAGCCCAGAAGCTGAAACCCAGAGTTGGCCATAATTGTCCTTTTTAAACTTTTGCTTTAGTGTAGAATTAGACTGAGTTCAATGAAGTTCTCCAGTCAGGAAGCCACCTGCAATTCCCTCAAGAACGTGCAAAGAAATCCACCTGGCTCAGAATGAATCAAACGATTCGAGACGAGCAGTTAAAGTCTGTCTGATTCTTGCCAACTCTTTGGTCACTTGCAGTATCCTTTTGTTGCTCTGGTTCGCTTCAGTATCTCTCATTTGGTGGCTGCCTGTGACATCCCTTGATTCTGGCTAAAACTGAAAAGCAGGTCCCTTAAGTCTTTTTTCTGAAGGTATACCCCACTTCTGGAGGCTGTAGAAAGAGCGTTCGGGGTGCCCAGGGCTGCCGTCAGGATGTGGTTGAACGCTGCTTTACTGTCTGCATAGCTGTTCTTGTCACACACCAGTGCGTCTGGATGGTGCTCAGGGGGCAGAGCAGTGGGAATGGGGGGAAAAAAAGGAAGGAGAATACTTCACAGACAGAAAAAAAAAAAAATCCTTGACAGAGTGAATGCAATGGGGGGTGGAGTGCCAGGCCGATGATTACTCTCTGATTGGTGCTTTGGGAAGAGAAACGCCTACTGAAAGTAGTGCAGGAGGGACTAATTAAGCCCAGATGTCACTTGTGGAGTCAACCAGCAAAAAAGTGGGACGTGAGATACGCCACAAAGCCCTAATTGCATCAAATTCTCAAAGTAAGCAAGTGTCTTCAAATCTTCACATCTTGCAGAGTCAATGAAATGTAAAACGATGGTATGCGGATTAAAGTTATTGCTCCAGAGTCACTGTGTCAGTAATGTGGCATCTGCTGGGTGAAGTTGTTTTCACCATTTGAATGTGTTCCTGCACTGACCCTTTTGAAGCACTACAGAGGCGCATAAATCAGCGTTTAAACTGTGCTCGTTTGAAAGGAAGTGTCACCCGCACACAAAAACTCTTGCTTCTGGTGGAGATTTAGGGGTTGGTCTGTGACAGCTCGGAGGATCTCCATGGGAACCCGCTCGGTTTAATCACCGAGTGAGGGAAACACACAGCAGGTCTTGCTGCATGGAATGGAGGCGCCTTTTGGGTCTGGTCACCGAGCAGATGAACAGATTGTGAAGAACTTTCAGTGACAAAAGTAGAAACTGAAACTACATTTTTTATTTATTTATTTAAGAAAATGTAAGTGGCTTTCCAATGTAGAACCCATCACTGTGATGCTAGGGTGTGGCCTGTTGCCATTGTGTTGCCATGGCATTGCTAAGGTGTTCTGCACTGCAAAAAAAAAAAAAAAGGAATTATATCTTATTTTCACAGATACCCAGAATTGTTTTGAATCTATAAAAAACCACACACACATTAGACCAACAATGTTGCGCCAAATGTTGTTTCAAACTGTGTAGAATTTACTTTAAAACAATTAGAACTCAGAAATTGATAGTAAATTTCACAAATAATCGTTTAAAGAAAGAAAGAAAGAAAGAAAGAAAGAAAGAAAGAAAAGGCAGGTAACGCATTAAACATGAAATTTTAAAGTAGAAAGACTAAAATAGTGATTTCTTGTAAAATGTATTGCAGTAATCTTTGTTTTATTGATCACATTTTCTTCTGTTGAACATGAAAGAAGATATTTTGAAGAATGTGTGTATCCAAATGGTTGACCATCCCCACTGTCTTCCATACTATGGAAAAAAAAAAAGGCTCATCACCTGTTTGGTAACTGACATTCTTCAAAATATCTTCTTTTGTGTTCAGCGGAAGAAAGAAATTTCCTACAGGTTTGAAACAACCTGAGGGTGAGTAAATGATGACAGCATTTTTATTTTTTGGTGAAATATCCCTTTAAAGCAGAACTAAGTAACTTTTTTTACCTTCATAAATAGTTTTCTAAGTCCTTACGATGGTTAATTGACTTGTAGTGGTGTGTTTGAGGCGAGCACTAACCCCTCTGGCACGTCTACACCAGAAAACAGCACTTGCAAGTTGAGCTGCGCCGACCTGAAACAATCTCGCCTCATGTTCACGTTCAGGTGAGAGCGACAAAATGCTTTACGGTAATGCAAAAACAATGTATATATTATGACTTTATAAGACAATTTCGAAAATTACCCACCTCCATCGAGATTTCTTGTACCGTATTTGCAAAACTACCGCGCTGGTGAGCGTTGTAGTCGTTGTAGTCCAGAGCTGCGCTTGGAGTATTTACGACAGTGTGATTCACTGATGGAACCTGTAGGGGGAGCTTCGAAAATCTTACTGAGTTCCGCTTTAATGCATCATGTTGCATTGATTTATACATTGCAACATTTTTTTACAGATTGCTGACTGGCCCAAGAGTCCACTGCCAAGGATCAATATAACAGCACACCTCTCCTCAACAAGTCACATGATTTGAGGTATCCTTCATTTCTGTAGCATAAATATTGTGGGAAGACTTACGCACCAAAGTTTAATATGTAGGGTTAGTGTTTTGTTGAAATTCCTGACACTAAGTATGAATAACACCACTAAATACCACTACTAGTAAAGTATATACAGGAAAGACAAATAACACAATACACCTCCTACATATTTGGCAGTCATAGAGCTACAGCTACAACAACAGAAACCTCACAAAATACTCCAGACCACAAACAGCAATCAACTTTTGGACTGATTTAAATTAGATAATTAATCTGGCGTCTATAATCTTGTAGATAGTATTACACAAGGCTGTGAACAAGGATTTATGAAAAACAAGTCATTATTTCATTGACCTCGGAGAGGTGGGGCAGTTCTGTGTTTTCCAAAACGTCTCATTAGGTTTTCCTTTGAAGCATCCTCTCGAAACAGGATTAGCCCCTACGGTCCATCCCGACATGGAGTCAGGGGTCGAATACGCACTCGGGGCCCCTGGGATTGGTGTTATTACAAGGATAGGGGTTAATTATCTAGATAGCAATGAACTTTCTTTTTTTTTCCCAAAAAACCACAAGACTGTCCGATCCATTCCTTCTTTCTATTCATCCACAACCCATCCCTCAATACACATACACAAGGATGAATTCACAATCCCTGCCCCTATCCCATGCACTGATCACCCCAGAGTTGCTGTTTACATTTGAGTGGGTTTCACTGAACTATGTAGCTCGGACAAGCCCTTTTACAAACAGCTCATCAGCCCATCTTTCTGCATGGATTAAAATACCATGTAACCATGCTTGTATGCAGCTGCACAAAACCCACAGATCCACTGCTCAGGGGGGTCAGCGTAAGAGATAAATAGACAGATAGATAGAGTAAATTACCTTGAATTGCATGCTTCATTGATACTGTGTCAATGTGAATAATGTTGTAATTCTAATTTGCATAGGCCATGGAAACAATCTAGCTAGTAGGCCCAACATTTACTATTTTATTTGATTAATTTATTAATTGCCCTGTTGGTCCTGATCTATTTCACAAATGGCACAGTGGGCTATGCAAACTATTGCACGGAGCTACCTCTGCTCTCTGTTAATTGATTGGTTATTTAAGTCATATGACTCAAACTACAGAGAGCGTTGACAGTGTGTCTTATACTGGGGATGTGATTTAATGTAGGGGAAAACAAATCCAAATTGCCACCGTTACCATCGTTTATTCCTATGTGGGGAAAATTAAGAGTTTCCAAAAGATTTGTGTATTTTTAGAAAGAAAAGCATGCCTAAAAAAATATTGGTGTGGGTTTAAAGAATGCTTTATTTTGATGACTTAATTACAAGGAAAATACTTCCAGGCAGTTTTTGAAGAATATTTCATTGCTTATGAAGGGAGCATTCGAATATGGTGGTTAATACAACATGGACTACAACACCGCCCTCTTTCAATCTATGACAGGCAAGTGCTATTCTGTTTCTTCTCTCCAGAGACCTTTGCGCTTTCAGATTTAGGCACAAATAATACTGTATTTTACAAGTAATACAATTAGTACAAAGTGTAATTTGAGACAGTTTATAAATTGAGAATATTTTAGCTATAATTTCATTATCTATGTGCTAATCTCAAGGTAAAAAGCATGGATACAGATGAAGGTAGAGGAAAACTGAAGTGGATTGTAGTGGAAGTCCCCCTCCTTCAGAGGCCCAAACTTCAGCGGCTTAGAAGCTCTCTGGGAAACTCTGACCATTGAAAAGGCCATCTGGTCAAGTTCACTGCTGGTTAATTAGCAATGAGACATTCAAGGTTTTCACTTTTGTAGACAGCAGACTTGTAAAAAGAAAAAAAGTAAGTTACTTGCAGTTCAGACAAAATAGATGGAACAATTTAGAGAAGAGATGCACATATGACAGTCTGAAAATGCTGTTTTATGTGAATTCTAACAACATGGACTACAGGATTCATGTTATTCCTGTTGAAAAAAGCATATGCTGGTTAGGTATGTTTTGAAGCACTCAAAAAAATTAACTTTTACTGTTGTTAGTTTCACTCAAACCACCCTTGTTCACATTACTTAAACTCATGTAATTACATGAACATAATTTAACTGCATTGTTTCTACTAAAAATGAGTATTGTCAGGTTTACTTAGTGTTTGTTCAGTCAACTTAATATTTCTGAGTGAAACACACAAATTAATGTTGACATACAGTAACTGTGCAGTGGATCCGTATTTCCCAGCATGCTTTGCAAGGGACTGCATTAGGAGAGTAAATTTAGGGATTAAAGTATTATTTTATGTGTTTTTCAGTAAAGGGAAAGATGTTGTTAGTTTATGTTAGTGCTTAATGTTCATTTATGTTGGACATTTAGAGTAGTTTCTGCAATGATTTTTAATTTGTGGTTACCATTATGCAGAAGCGTGTTGTCTGTGTTTAGGCTGTGAGCCTCATACATGCATGTTTAGGATAGAATTCCTGCTCTCAGTTCAATTGAGATTGTTCAATGAGTTAATTTTTGAGTGCATTTTGTAGAGCAAATAGTTCATTTAATAAGGTAAATTAAGTCAATAAATGTGTTCACCTTACGTAATAAACATAACATTGTTAAGTACACTGCACATATAAATATTATGTAACAGTGACATTCAAATGATTTGTATTTACTCAAAGAAATTTTGTCAGCTTTACTTGGATTTCTTTTGTTCATACAACTAAATTGTTATTTGTACAAATTACTCAATATACTTGCATGGAACAACTTGACACTTCTTTTTTAAGTAAATCCAACTATTCATTTTTTTGAGTGAGCATGGCAGCTGGTTAAAGCTAGTATATGATGGTTCTTAGTTGGTCATGAGCTGGTTTAAACTGGTATTGAGCTGAAGCTAGTTGCTTAGGACCAGCACTTGACCATCTTAAACCAGCTCATGACCAGCTAAAGACCAACTAAGGATCAGCATAAACCAGCTCAAACCAGCTGCCATGCTTCAAAACATACCTAACCACTAACCAGCATATATTCAATGGGGATTTGACTCCACATTATGCGCGTTCATTGTGTTGCTTGAAGGTTTAAATGCCAAACAAAGTACAATATTATTGTCAACTGCCAAGCTAAGATATTGGGAAATTCAGACTGCTACTGGTTACAATGCCAATTTGCTGGAGAAAATATGTGTCTGATTTAGCCATCACCTCTCAAAAAAACTAAATCTGGACTTTGACCTGAACAAAAATCTGAGCAAAAGTACCGTAGAATATTCTATCCTTAACAAATATTGAAAATAACAGAAGGGTTGTTTTCATTTTGTTCAACAGACTGTAAATCACATGACCAAGTGTCTTTACAGGAAACTGCTTAATGAGGTTGATGAACTAAACAAATTAGGGTGTTATCAAATTGTAAAGTCTACTCAGGCACTGTAATGTTCATGTTGATAGAAGGGTGGGAATCTTGCGATGCAATCTAACTCGATAATTTAATTTAATATTGTACAAAGAGGGACACAATATGGCAGACGTTCTAGATGTGATTGGTTGACACAAAATATTATGGCATTGAGTTGTCAGTATATTTATAGACAACAGGATAAAAGTGGTACTAAGAGTATTTCCTTTTCCAAAAGGCAAGCTGTCAAGATATTTCGTAGTTATCTGAAGCTGTCACTTTGATTAAAGGTAGTGAGATTGGCCAAAATCAAAAGCACTCTGTGATGTTTGATGTAGATTGGGGGGGGGGGAAAATGAGTAAATGGGATCTGGTGTACTGGAAACAATTGTCAATGAAACATTAACAGTGTTACTGAAAAGAGGAAAGAGAGTTTTGCGCATGATCAAAGAAGCTATCTCATGTGACATTGCCTCTTCTCATCATCGTTCTGAAACTCTCCCACTTGTGGCTGTATGACCCCATTCCAGATTTGCTGTTGACATACACCGAGCACAAAATCCATCCTTGCATTAGGGAAGGTGGTCAGATCCTGTCCGTTTTCCACTCCTCTTTTTCCAGGCCCTTACAACACTAAGCTGAGCTTAAAAGTCAGCTGACATGATCAAAGATACCAAGTCATATTCCAGCTAACGAGACCAGAGTGTTCCTGATGCATGGAGGAGACCTCCCAGAGGACGGGAACCTGCGCCGTGCACTCCGACATGGGAAAGGACCGACTTTTGTGGCTCGAGCCCCATTACCGTTCCCATAATTGCTTTTTCCATTGTCGTCACCCACTCTTCCTCCTTTTGCCTTTATTGTACGCATACAGCAAAGGGAAGCCTCTTGCATTCATCCCACTGAGATAGAGGGATCTTTTTTTTTCGCCCCCCTTCCAAAATGTACATTTGGAGGGTTCGTGTTGAGCGCGCTTCTGAAGACATTAGAGTGCACTCAACGGCAGCGACGTCTAGAAAGGAACGAGAACAACGGGGGTCCCTTTTATTTGGCTATGCACTTATCTTGGTCCGGATGGGCTCTTTGTTGCCCATGGCCAATGAATTGCCTCTTCCACCTGACCGACAGAAAAACATCAGGCTGGAGAGGTGCCTATAGAAAGTTGTACTCGAGAGTTTCCACCTGGGCTGAAGAGAGCGAGAGTAGCCAACGTCAACATGCCCTTCAAGGGGGCCAAGCCCTGGGGCAGAGCAGCTGAGTTGGACGAAGGGGTTTGAAAATGGGGGATTAGAAGGGGAATGTGTTGGGCTAATCCACCATTATGCCGCAGCCCTCAGGTCTTTAGTGACCTCAAAGAGTTCTGCCGCCCAGAGAAAACCAGAATACTGTCCGAGTCCAATGCCTAAATGTGCATCACATTTAGCAACCTGCAATAAAGGTCAATAGCGTAGAGATGTATGAAGCACACTGCTCACACAGAAGTCAAACCAAACGGCTCAGTGTGGCGAATTCGAATTTGAGTGAAATTTGCATGGGGAACTTTATTGCCCTCGCATGAAATCTCCTGATCATGCAGATTCTTAGGCCCTTTCCCAAATATATCTTGTGGAGTTACAATGGCTGCTGTGTGCGTGTGTCCACTAAGTCCACAAGACCATAGGGTGTTCCGTTTCTCGGTTTAGGTTTCAGAAGGGTGTTTGTGAGTGAATGCAGTGATAGAATTTCATTATTCCTTTATTTCTGTCTCTAACACAAAACAAGTGATACTATACCTTGCTGTGACCTGTTGTATCCATGACAGTCCAACATCTTTATTTGACAGATCTTCATCCAACATGGATGGCTGACAAAAAATTGCTAATGGCATCCTTCATGGAAATTTTGAGGTATTTTGACTGAAGTGGTAAGTTTTTGCTTTACCTAAATTACCTGAAAATTGATTTCAAGCTTGTTTCCAAACAAGGGCACCTGCATGATTCTCATCTCACCTGCTTCATTGCACTGTGCCTTGTGTTTTGAAGAGCAAAAAAGCGTTCTGTGTGACCTGCATTCATTTAGCTCACTGCATTTCATTCTGTGTGAACACCCGACTTATAAATGCTAAATCTACCACAGCCAGCGCAGCATCTACTGCTATCACAGGCAGATGGACTTAGTAAATGGACTGCATCGTTAAATGATAGACTGTCACGTTATTACATTCTCATCAAAACACGGGAAAAACAACCATGGCAAGGGGAAAGTCACCCACAGTTGATTATTGCCATACATGAATACTGATATTGAAATGGTGGTAATGTGATGTGCAGTGTGTATTTTGCTCACAGGCTGGGGAGCCACTGTTTCCAAAGGCAATCTCAATGACAATCTTCTCTTATCACAGGTAGCTTCTTCTTTTAGACCTGCATCTCCTACTTTTCAAAGTCATTCCCTCCTCCAGCCAGTAAGGATGAGCTTCATGGTTCCCCCAAGCACAATCGCACTGACTTGGAGCCTGTCCCAGCCCGGCACCGGAATGATCCAAGTCTTAGGGGAAATAAGACGACAGTTCATTGCAGAGACCACTGAAGTCATCATTCAGGCATCCATCAAAATATACCAACAATGCCACTCTCTGTCTCCATTTAGACAAGATTTGGTTAAGATTGGTTAAAAATATGAGAATACGTTTATATGGATTTATGATTTTAGAGAATGTGAACTGTCAAGGGTTTAGCCAAAAGTTTAAAGGGATAGTTCACCCAAAAATGAAAATTTGATGTTTATCTGCTTACCCCCAGGGCATCCAAGATGTAGGTGACTTTTTTTCTTCAGTCGAACGCAAATTATGATTTTTAACTGCAACCGCTGCCGTCTGTCAGTCAAATAATAGCAGTGGATGGGAACTTCAACTATAACAGTAAATAAAACTTGCTTAGACAAATCAAAATTAAACCCTGCGGCTCGTGACGACACATTAATGTCGTAAGACACGAAACGATCGGTTTGTGCGAGAAACCGAACATTATTTATATAATTTTTACCTCTAATACACCACTATGTCCAACTTCGTTCAGCTTCCTGTTAGTGAGGTCAAAAAACGCGTTGTGATGACGGAAGTGATGTCTCGCCCATATACTTCAATGAGCCCGAGACATCACTTCCGTTGTCAGAGTGCGATCAGACCTCACTAGCCGGAAGCTGAACGAAGTTGGACATAGTGGTGTATTAGAGGTAAAAAATTATATAAATACTGTTCGGTTTCTCGCACAAACCGATCGTTTTGTGTCTTAGGACATCAATGTGCCGTCACGAGCCGCAGGGTTTAATTTGGATTTGTCTATGGAAGTTTTTTTGACTCTTATTGTTCAAGTTCCCAATCACTGCTATTATTTGACTGACAGACGGCAGTGGTTGCAGTTAAAAATCATAATTTGCGTTCGACTGAAGAAAAAAAGTCCTCTACATCTTGGATGCCCTGGGGGTAAGCAGATAAACATCAAATTTTCATTTTTGGGTGAACTATCCCTTTAAGGCCTTTGCCCTATTTCAGCTATCAGCTTTGCCAGTATTTCAGCTATTGTTAATACAGAAGCCCTATAGGCCATGCATTGTCATTTATTTCTGACTTGTTTTGTCATGATCTTGACTTAATTTTCTTGTGGTTACTACATAGCAAAAGTTGTGTTCTCCATCCTGACTTAAGTTGTTGACAAAATTGTTTATTTCGTCTTTTCTATTGTTTTTTTCTTGGTCTGAAGATCACAAAAACTATTATATACTGATGCATCATGGAGGAGTGAATTTACTTACCAATTACATGGTTTGTGAGAAATAACGGCATAGTTTTTTCTCTCAAGATTGCGAGAAAACAGCTGTATGTAAATATCACAAAAACATTAGGTGGTGATCATGAGAAAACAAGAAACACATAGTCCATAGTTTTGGCCAATATTATCAATTTTACAAAATTGTTAGCACTGTTTGAATAGTAATTATTGAATAGTACTGTTATCAGTCTTTATACAGTATATTATAATGGTTTCACTTTTTCTACAAACTCTAGACTACAACATTAGTGTGAATGCACTTTATAAAATGAAAAAAACAAAAACACGCTTAGCAATATAGATTTATAATATCCCATCTATAATGAACATTCATATTCATTTTTCAATTAATTTAACTGATGCCAATAATAGCCAACAGCATTGATTGTGTTTCATAAATTCAGATTTTCAAATTGCATCTAAAAAATATTATGGAAGTCAATGGGCCCCATAAACTGGTTACAGACATTCTTCAAAATATCTTCTTTTAAGTTCAGCAGAAGAAAGAAACTCATACAGGTTTGGAACAATTTGAGAGTCAATTTTGGGTGAACTATCCCTTTAAAGCTTCCCAGTGTGTTAAGAGTCACTGCATTGTAACTGATCAATGCTATTTATAGAAATATTAGGATGTAATTTTAATGAAAAGTTCATCCAATTCATGTCTAACTTTTGTCCTGTTGCTCTAGCTTCATGGAAACTTTGGTTCTGATCTGATTCCATGTCAGATCTCGTTAAGTCTGCTGTTTTTCTTTTCCCGGCCACCTTTTCAAGCCGTAGAGTTGGAATTAATTTCGTCAGGACGCGTCCTGCTGCGTCCGGCTAAATCCTGCCCTGGGAGAGACGTGCTGAGTCTGTCTCCAGGGAAACAACTACTAATGGATACTTTCAACCTCCTCACTTTCAGCTAATGTTTCTTCTTTGAAGAGAAAACAAGAGAAACATTGCCTATTTAGCCTCGACTGACACTTCTTTTCTGACTTCTCAGAATTGGTTGTGTTTCTTTCACTTTTACTCCTTTCTTTACTGGAAGGAGCAATTGTCAGTAGATTACTGTATTATGAGACCTGGTTTAGACATTTACTGCAATGCCCTATAGCTCACCTTACTGTATAAATGTAAGATGCAACATTGAACTAATCATATTGACAGAGGGTTCCTGTGATTTCACTGAATCTGAGGAGAAATAACTAAATGAATTCGACCGCTGATATCATTGTTTATTTGCATGTGCTGTTTGCATTTGATTCCGTATATAATTATGCAAATCCGGTAACTGCAAAAACACATCATATGTGCTTAACATAATATGAGTGTAGCAGTTCCTCATTGTTAATTGTGCTAGGCGAATAGTACTGACTTTGTGTAAGGTGCAATCATTAATAAGAATGCATATAAATTTAAATATTTAATTTAAACACTAATAATGGAGTGCTATTTCAGCTCATTTAGTGCCTGGTTACGATTTACTGAAGGTGGTTATCGAATAGGGAAAGTTTTTCTTATATATTTTTAGTTTTCATTATTTAGCTGTGGTGCTTTAATTAGCAAACTGATATATGGACAAATGTAATCAAAAAATGTAACTCAATGGCTGGGTTTGTCCATATTTGACCCAAAGTTTGGGTTGAAACAACCCAGCATTTTTTATGCAAGAAAATCTGTCACTACTTCATTTAAGACTATCGTGTTAAAAATAATCACCTTTTTTTTTTTTTTTTTTTTGCTACACTTGATCCGTTGAAGTTTTCCTGAAAGTTGTCCAATCGTACCAGCCTTCATATACACGGATTCCTAAAGACCGACTGATCGGTCAGGCAACCCATCGACTAATTTATGCTAAAAATATGTTGTTCTGCACATCCCTTTTAGTGAATAAAACACAGGTTGTTTAGTGAATTCGTCCCTCTGTGTCCCGTAAGGCTCAGGGGCGATTGCCATTATAAACGTCTCATAATGGAGTAAAACAAAAGAGCTTGTATATGAACACAACAGAAGAAGTTTCATACCGCTTAGTACGCACCACAGATTACTTCTGAGTGAAAAGGCGTAAATCCATGTAGTACTGTATTGTATGCCAGTCACAGTGTTAAGGCTTTGCTTTTCTATTCTGTCCGAACAATAGCTAGTCACATACACCACAATCCCTGAAGCAGACAATGTGGTCTGTGTCTGCCAGGGTTTGTATGACACGGCGGGCAGCCCCACACAAAGACGGCATACAGCGAAGACACACGCCCGAGAAAAGGACTGTAAACGCACACTGGCCGCCATCAAACATGTCAGAATGCAAACAAACTTCATGTGACTGTTTCTTCATGCAAGTCTCTACATAAGTTATGCATTTTAGTGTAAATTGACATGCGTCACAGTTTGAACTGACCGACAACATTGCTAATTGACCCCAGCCCTTATGCACACAAAGTCAATGTCCTCATGTAAAGGTCAGATGGACACGTGTGGGGTGTGTAAATGACAAAAGAAAAGAGGCAAGACTACAGAAAGTGCTTCCAAAGCCATTAACATGGAACTCTGAATTATTTTGCATTTGTTTTACATCTCATCAGCTCAAACAAAAGACAATGGATGTGTGGTAACAGTAAAGGTCTGCACCAAGCATCTGAACGCCCAGCAATCACAATACTGTAAACTCATAAGGTATGCAAAATCAAACATGATTCAAAACATGAATGTATGAAGTAGAGAGTGTGTGGTCATTGCTAATGGCTTTTTGCCAATTTCAGGGTGGCTTCCCATTGTGTCTTCAGACGCTGGCAACAAATGGTATTACACAACACTACCAACAAGATCTTTATGTGCAGGGGGTAATGCAGTGTCTCTCTATATATTTATTTCAGTTTTAGACGTGGTAGCTTGTTTATAGCTTGTCCAAACTGATTTAGTTGGTCAGTGGCAGAGCAAAAGACCATTTTTGACCAGCAACAAACCATGTTGCGAAACCCATCTTGACCACCTTATGACCTGTTTTTCCTGCAGTAACCTTGATAAAGGTCCTCAGTGGCATCCTAAATCACTTCAGACCAGCTAGAAACCAGGTAAATATGTTCCATTGGAGAGCTAGTGAAATACACAACAGTATGTAGTCTTCTTCCATAAAGCTTACTCTAACACTAATATTATTGGTGTTACAGACATCTAAAGTGAAATTGGACCTTGTTTTTGTTTATTATTTGGTTCTAGAACAACCCTTGGTTAATGTTAGAATATAAAAAACTCAAGGGGTAATTGATGCTGTGCTTAAATATTCTTTGCACCCAGTGTAACGGCCCTTCGAGTAAAATTTTACTGTAAGAGTCATTGTCCCCCATCAGTTCCTGGCATTCTGCTCATGGCTAGTTCTGCCCACTCCTCAGCAGTGGGAGGTACACAAGAGGAACTGTTTGTACCGCTAACAAGGGGAGGTAAAGGAACATGAGGGGTCTCATTGCAGCTGCCACAGGTCACTTTTCAAATTCACCTCCACTATTCAACTGCCAGTACGCTCCAGGTGGACTATTCAGTGCCTCTTTGCAAGCTGTGGCCTAATATGTAAGAGCAAACCACATTAGAATGAATTGAAACTGTTGCACTTATGCTGTAAAACTTTGTGCATTATATTAAAACTTGTAAAAAAAAAAAAAAAAAAAAAAAAAAAACAGCTAAAACCAGCCTATGTTGGTTTAAACTGGATGTAGCTGGTTTAAGCTGCTCAAGCTGATCTCCCAGCATGGCCAAGCTGATGTTCAGCTGTTTTTAGCAGGTTGGTCAAGCTGGTCTCCTAGCTTGATTAGCTAAAGAAGTGGTCAAAACCAGCAATAGATGACAAGTCCAGTTAAAGCAGAACTAAGTAACTTTTTTACCTTCATAAATAGTTCTCTAAGTCCTTACTATGGTTAACTGACCTGTAGTGGTGTGTTTGAGGCGAGCACTAACCCCTCTGGCACGTCTACGCCAGAAAAAAACACTTGCAAGTTGAGCTGAGCCGACCCGACACAATCTCGCCTCAAGTTCACGTTCACTCGAGAGTGACAAAATGCTTTACGGTAATTCAAAAACAAGCCAATTTCGAAAATTACCCACCTCCATCGATATTTCTTGTACTGTATTTGCAAAACTACTGCGCTGGTGTTGTAGTCATTTACGACAGTGTGATTCACTGAAGGAACCTGTAGGGGGAGCTTCGCAAATCGTACTGAGTTCCGCTTTAAAACCAGCCAACCATCTTTTTTTTAGCCTGGACACTTTAGATGCAAATGACTGTGGTGACCTGCAAGACCATGATGTAAAAGCTTATCATTTCTTCAAAAGATTATGAGTAAACCACCAAAACACTGGGGTTTGGTTTGCTAGCCATTTCCTCACCACAAAACTTGAATTTTGGTTGGTTAGCACGGAAATGCTAAGTACTGAATGCTAAATATGAGCAAAAAAACAAGTATGTAATATCCTAGAAAGATTTAGTTGCCTTTTGTTTAGCTATGAACATGAACCATGATTTGATACTTGTTATTGCTAATAGCTATTAATAATTTAGGTGGAAGGACATCCTCATTCTAGAGAGCTTTTTATTTCACAAAAAATGGATGCGAGTCAAGATCATCAATATTTTTATGTAAGTTTAAAATACTGAAACCTAAATCTAAAAAACTGAAGAGATGACATCAAAGCTAACTCAAGATTTCACATACACCATGAGCTAAACACCTGATTCATATGGAAAAACCTTATAAAAGCTAATAGCTTTTTGTGATCTTGGTTATTCTTCTTCAACAGGTATCAATATTATAGTATTTATATTATTAATTTAGATATAAAAAAAAATCTTTTTGATGTATAGATTGTCTAATGATGTCTGATAATTATGCAGTTAAGTCTGGATTGGATCTGGGTCTGGATCTATTCACATGCAAATTCCATGTGGCGCAATAACATCCTTAACTTTTTTTTTTCTTCTTCCATCAGTCTATAAAAAGACACAGATGCTTCATTCTAATCTATTTGCTGCAGTAAATGACTTTGTCAAGATGGAAGAGGAGATTTTTTGTTGAGGTGTAATTGTAGGTGTCCTAAAGACAGCTTTGAATATAATTGCCAATGCACTTGTCCAGAAAATTGCTTTGGGTGGACCAGGCATACAGAAGAACTAATACTACAAATAGAGGAAAAAGTGAAGGAATAACCATTGTGAAATAGAAATAGTGCCATTTCAGAATTACTGTTTTATATAAAAATGCCCAAACAAGTACAAACAGCTTGTGTTATTGAGGGAACAATGTACTTGGAGAGACATGGAACTGTCCCTCAGCTCAATGCTGCCACCTAGTGCAGTGTTGCATCAGTGCATATTCATGAACTCGTGTTTGTTAATATCCTATGAAGAAAACTGAATTTATGGCTGAGTAATATCTGAAATTGTATGGCTTGTTGAAGAGAGAAGTGTTTTGCTTGGCAGATGATAAAACAGGTGAAAAAATTACATGTAATTACATTAAAGAAGAAAACAGCCATTTTCAGGGAATATTTTTTACTTGTGCCTAGAACAACAATGGCATTAGCTACACCATGTCAAAATCCCACCCATTGTGCCTGTGAGTTTTGCATAGTCAAGCACTGCTTATTAAAAACGTTTTGCCCTGTTATAGTTTTAAAAAACATTTTGCTTTTATTCAGGAATTATTATGGGAATGCAAAGTGGCAAATGTAATCTCTGAAAGCTGCCATACTTTTTCAATGAGTATGAAACGTTACTACTGTATTTCGGTTCCTGAGGCAAGGTTAGATTTAATTACATTTCAGGCAAAACAGAAAATAAAACACTCAACTTGATTGTCACCCACAAGTCTGCACTCCCGTGATATGTCATTGATTTTAAAGTGTTTTAGAAAAATGTACCCAACCATCAGCACTGCTCCATTTCTGATTAAAAAACTAAGAATAAAAGAGAGAGGCTCATAACTCATTGTGTTTTTCAGCTGTAGAGTCTTTAGTTTCTGTGGTCTTTGACTTTGTTTTCTTGTCATTTGCAGTGTTTTTAACAGTTGCTTTGCCTGATTTCTTGCCAGGTGGTTTCTCTTTTTCATCTGACTTTACAGGTTTTGTCTTGTTGGCTGTTTTTGAATTCTTTTTTTCTGTTGTTGTGGTTTTTGTTTTGTCTGCTTTAGCTTTTGTTTGGGTTTCTGTTTTGGTCGTCTTTTTTGATGCTTTGGCCTTTGGTTTTTCACTTTTCTTGCCATCAGTTTTGTTGCCCTCAGTAGCTTTGCTGGGTTGTTCTGCAGACGTGCTTGTCTTTACTGTGTCTTTTTCTGTTGTTTTAGCAGGAATTGTTCCATCAGGTTCAGAGGGTTTCTCTTCACTGTCCGTTACCGTTTTCTGGACGTCAGCTTCAACTGGGCCAGAAAGCTTTTTCAGAAGTTCTTCAGCCAGTAAACGCTCCTGTGGACCCAACAAAATGCAAGGTTAGACAATGAAGAAACTTAAAAATTATGACTTAAGAGTAAAGAACACTGTTTTTGTATTTATGTACCAAATTTTCCAGAATATAAGTGACAGCGATGTTCCTAGATAAACAGGGATGTTGATCATTCCAATCAACCAATAAGATTTGAAGGAGATTTGAGGTTTACAGTTTATGTCAAGTTTATGCTTATGGCAAGGGTTAGGGGCTTCTACACCATTCTTATCCACCTATCATTTCCCTCTGATTTCAAGGATAAGTTGTGGGTAGGGTAAGGTTTAGGACTACGTTTTGGGGTGAACGTGATTTCACTAAGTGCAACATGTTCCTGGATCAACATCTTTGTTGATCCTGGAATAACATTCCAATCAACCAATCAGATTTGAGGGACAAGTTTACTGTTTTTGTCAAGTTTAGGCTTACAGCCAGGGTTAGGTGCTTCCACATCAGTGTTATTCAACTATCATTTCCCTCTAATATTAGAAATAAGCTATGGGTTGGGTTAGGTTTAGGGGTTGGGAAAAGGTTAGGACTAAATTTTCGGATTAGAATGTTGTTCCAGGATCAACAAAATATGTTGATCCAGGAACATGTCTTACTTGGCAAAATCAGGTGACCTATGTTTTGGACAGGAATGTTGTTCCAGGATCAACAAAAGATGTTTATCCAGGAACACGTCTTGGCAAAATCATGGCGATTTAATTGCATTTGTGAGGAAAAATACACAGATAAGTCGCATTTTATTATTACATTCAGAAATAATGTCAAATACTATTGCATAACATAACTTTGGCCCCCGGTTTCAAAGACAAGGCTTAAAAAAAGGCTTAAAAAAGGCTTTATTTTACCATTCACAAAAGTGCACTGAAATTTCTACTTGCCTTCTCATTGTGATGAGGATCCAGAGTGAACCGAAGCACTAGAGCACACCTCTGGCCTTTAGTTACTGCGGTGACTCCATGAAGGTTCTCCTGTCCGGCTCTGAATCCCACGACTCTACCACACTGAGGCTTCACCACTGCCTGAAGACGTGGTAGAGTGAAATAATAGCTGTTTATAGACATTTAATAGAGCATGCTGCCACATAGATGTTGATCTAGTATCACGCGACTGTAAAAATATAGATATGTTAGTAGAGTCACTTCTTTTAGTTAGTTAGTTAGTTACTCCCCTATTCACAGCATACTAGTTTGAATGAAAATGATGCAAAACATCTAGAAATCTTACAGAGACAGTTTTGGCGTCCGGCTCTGTGAAGATAAAATCTCCCCCTTCAAAGTCATCATTGAGGTACAAAATTGCACTACAAAGCAAAACAGAATGTATTAATGAGTATATTATAAACTAAATAACCATAATGCTTTACTGGTTCCTCAGGCGGCAAACCTGTAGCCTTGTTCGCTGTATGCTGACGGCTCTCTGATACACTCGTTGAGCTCGGAGACGAGCAGACAGTCTGCCCGTTCTTCCTGTTTCTCTGGATAGAAAGAGAGACCAACATGTGCTTGCTTAAGAACTAGGTGTTCAAGATGCAAAAATACTGTATATCTTTCTTAAAATGTCAGTTTACCAATGGTGGATCGGCAAACCAGGTCTGAGCTGGAGAAATAAAGGGGTGATTCCAGACCAAAGTTAGTTTCCAGAACTTTATGGACCTTCTCATTGAGATTGAAAAACAAATGTGCACTCTTCAAGGGAACTAGATCCTCCTGGCCAAGGTATGAGACAAAAAACAAAAAAACATTTAATTGATTAATTAAAATACAGCATACCTGAAAGAAAGGACAGAGTATCATATTTTTACTAGTAATACAGGGTTTGCAAAATCTAAATCAGCCCTATACCTCATGCTAATTTTTTTAGATGTTTGATTGTTTTAAAACACACACTAACATTTAAAAGTTTGTGGTCAGTACGCTTTTTTAAGAAATTAATACTTTTTATTCAGCAATGATGCTTCAAATTTATCAAAAGTTACAGTTAAGACATTTGTAATGTTACAAAAGATTTCTATTTCATATAAATGCTGTTCTATTGAACTTTCTATTCATCAAAGAATCCTGTAGAAAATGTTTTACAGTTTTCACAAAAATATTAAGCAGCATGTTTCTTGAGCAGCAAATCATCATATTAGAATGATTTCTGAAGGATCATGTGACACTGAAGACTAGAGTAATGATGCTGAAAATTCAGCTTTGCATCACAGAAATAAATTAAATTTTAAAATATATTCAAATAATAAACAGCTATTTTTTATTATAATAATATTTCACAATATTACTGTTTTTACTGTATTTTTGATCAAATAAATGCAGACTTGGTGAGCATAAAAAAACAGCACTTTTACCAACCCCAAACCTTTGAATCAAGCCCAACAAAAACAGAAACTAAACAACTGATGTGTTGCATGCTGCTTTATCACACTGATTGCACATTTCAAATATTAGTTTCATATAAATTGACTGAATTCAAGATTGTTTTTAAACTCTGTAGAAAAGTATGTCTCACCTGCAGAGCTTTGAGAACTGTGATGTCCTGAAACATCTCACTCGCTGAATGAGGGGAGGGTGCTGCTTTAAAACCATCCCGAAGAGCTGCTGCCTGTGAGATTTAATTTAAGCAATATAAAAAAACATATATTTGGTTGATTGATTGCAGTAAACAAACATGCCTTCTTTGTTCACTCTTTTGGGAAATCACAAGAAAAGTGGAAACATACAGCGGAGAGGCGATGAAGTTCCTGACACTCATCAGACGTGATGATGCCATCCAGGACGACTCGCTGTGAACCGTTCAGGGCCGTGGATGTCATGGTTACCCTGATGTCATCAAAGGGGAGTTTGTTGCCAGTTTCCGGAGCAGGTGCTGGTTTGATTTCTGAAATAGCAGCAGTTTTGTGTCACTGAATTAAGATGTACACATAAAATTTGAGGATTTGGTCATGTGACTTATTTATCCCTACATCTTACCGTCTTTTATCAAAATGCCAAGGTCTGATGTTTCTTTAGACTTCTCTTCCACGAGTGTCTCAATCTCTTTCATCAGGTTACCAATCTCCTCAGTAATCCTCGCGGCTGTTTCTCTGTCCGCCCTGCGAGCATGAGAGGAAACCAACGTCAGGTCAATTGAACTTTCGGTAACACTTTATTTTAGGGTCCAGTTCTTACAATTAAATGCATATTACTAGGATACTGGCTGTTTATTAGTACTTATAAAGCAGATATTAATGCCTTATTCTGCATGACCATATTCTAAATCACCTAATCCTCTAAAACCCCTAATAACCAACTACCTTACTAACTATTAATAAGCAGTAGTTAGGAGTTTATTGAGGAAAAAGTCAGAGTTAAAAGTCAGAATTGGAGCCTAAATTAAAGTTTGACTTAACTTTCATGCAACAACAAAGATATACTTACTTTTGTTTCTATCAGAATCCTAAATAAAATGTTTAATGGTTTCCACAAAAATATTAAACAACTCGACTGTTTTCAACATTTATAACTTAGTATCAAATCATCATATTAGAATGATTTCTGAAGGATCATGTGACACTGAAGACTGGAGTAATGCTGAAATGTCAGCTTTGATCACAGGAATAAATTACATTTTAAAATACATTCAAACAGCTATTAGTAATAACACTTCAAAGATATACTTACTTTTGTTTGTCTCGTAGTTTCTTTGGCATGACATCCTCAGGAGTCCATGTGTCCTGAGACGCAATGAGACCAAGATTTTATCATAATTTGTAACTGAACACAAATAAATATGAAAAGTACAGCACTGTGTGCACGTGAAGACTTACTGGATCAACAAAAGTTTTACCAAAAATCTCATAGCCGAAGTAAAGGAGCTCTTTTTCCAGCAGAGACTTCTTAATATGCTGCTTAACAACCTGCAATAAGAAAAATAACACGATGATGTTTTGTTCAAATGTCTGCACTGGAAGTGTGCACCATATTTCCATTGAAAATAAATTTAAAATGATGTTGGTTACACCTTATTTTAAGGCTTCTTTTTGTAATTATACATTTACGTTCTGAGTAATATTAAATAACTGCATGTACTTACTTTGGTTTGGTTTAGTTGCATGTAATTATGCATAATTTATATTTATTACTATAGTAACTACATGTAACAATGACAATAAAATTAGGTGGTACCTGATGTTTTTATTAACTGACATGATAAATAAATGTGCTGTCGATGCTTGTGCATCATTGCCATGTGCAGACGGTACCTCTCTGGCTGTAATGTTGGCGGCTTTTTCGTCTCCCAGCACGGCGGAGTAGTATGCCAGGTTCTGAGCCATGACCGCATCCTCAGGGTGGAAGAGCAGGTATGTTTTCGCACACTCAATGGCCTGCTCGTATTTCTCACCTAGGAGAGAAAGCTTTAAAATGAACCCAAACACAAATAACACATGATGCATTTACCCCAGTGCATCTAACTGCCATGCAAACTTTGGCGTACTTAAATATGTCTTCTAAAAACATCAGTATTTATGCTAAAACTGTTATTATTATGTTTTTATAAACTATTATATAGTATTTATTAAACTATTACATAGAATTGCATAGTTATAAGCTATTATATAGTATTTATAAAATATTTTGAAATATCTTTTATTTTAAATTTTAGTGTGTTAGTACTTTTGTTGTGCTTTTGTCATATTATTTTTGTAATGTTTTATATATATATATATATATATATATATATTTCTATATAGTTTTAATTCATTTTTATTTCAGTTTTAGTTTCAGTATTTTTTTTCTGATTTTTATATTTATATTTATTTCAGTTGCTGAAACCATTTTTGGTAACACCAAAAATTAAAGCCTTTATAAATAATTATACAATTATTTTTAATGCCTTAAAGGTATAGTTCACCCAAAAATGAAAATTCTGTCATGATTTACTCACCCTCAGGTTGTTCCAAATGTATGGAAAAATACTATGGAAGTTAATGGGTTCCATCAACTGTTTGGTTACTGACATTTTTTATAATATCTTCTTTTGTGTTCAACAGAAGAAAGACGTTAGTACAGGTTTGGAACAGCTTGAGGGTGAGTAAATGATGACAGAATTTTCATTTTGGCGTGAACTATCCCTTCAAATATGACCTGTAATGCCTTATAATGCATTGTATGGTCTCATGAATAATTGCAACCACAGTTATAATACATTATAATTCTTATCTATTAATTGAACACATCTTTAGAAAGTATTATGCATTAAAACACATGACAAATGACCAATTTCAGATGTAACAAGGAATCTGAAAAAATGGTTGGAATTATTTATGAAAAGATACAATGCATTATAACGTACATTATGAATACCTTTATAATGCATTATATATAAAGTCTTTTAAGTCAAGTGTTACCCCATTTTTAATAGTTTTGCTTTTAGTTAACAGTAACAACACTCAAATCTGGTATTGAATATGATTATGCTGAATAAGAGTGTATCATACTGTTATAATATGAGAACTGAAGATAGTTAAAGTGCGAGGGGAGGAAATCTTCAAAAGGCTTCTCTCTTCCAGCGGTGGATGCCAGCTCCACGGCACAGTTCTGTTTGCAGCTCAAAACGTGAAGGTAATGATCTGTGATCAAAGCAAATATATACATGAATACTTCAAAAATCCGTATTTATGAAACATTTAGTGTAACAGAAATACATACAAGGAAAAGAAAAGTCAAATAAGACATCAAACATGAGATTTAAAAATTACATCAATTATTAAATCAAAGAGAATCTTCTCAAAGAGAAACAAGCACTATCGGGTGTTGTTAACTCAAAATCAGAAGCATCAGAATTTCACATGCCTGTCATAGATTGGAAGAGGTCGGCGCTATACTCCATGTAGTTGTACCCGTCGTAATCGAACGCTCCCTCGCAGAGAACTCTGCATTCTTCATAAGCGGTGAAGTATTCTTCTACAGCGGCCTCAAAGTGCTCAATGGCTGGGCCAAAATCTTCTGAACTGTAATGTATCTTGCCTTCTAAAAATTCTGCCTGAAAAAAGTTACAGTGACAGTCAGTTATACTCAATTATACTTACAGCATTATAAACTATTACACATCCATCCATCCATCCATCCATCCATCTACCTATTCATCCATTCATCTATCCATCCATCCATCCATCCATCCATCCATCCATCTACCTATCCATCCATCCATCCATCTACCTATTCATCCATCCATCCATCTACCTATTCATCCATTAATCCATCCATCCATCCATCTATCCATCATCCATCCATCTATCTACCTATTCATCCATCCATCCATCCATCCATCTACCTATTCATCCATCCATCCATCTACCTATTCATCCATTCATCAATGTACCTATTCATCCATCCATCAATCCATCCATCATCCATCCATCCATCAATCCATCCATCATCCATCCATCCATCCACCTATCCATCCATCCATCTACCTATTCATCCATTCATCTATCCATCCATCCATCCATCCATCATCCATCTACCTATTCGTCCATCCATCCATCTACCTATTCATCCATCCATCCATCAACCTATTCATCCATCCATCCATCTATCTATTCATCCATCCATCCATCTACCTATTCATCCATCCATCCATCCACCTATCTATCCATCCATCTACCTATTCATCCATTCATCTATCCATCATCCATCTACCTATTCATCCATCCATCCATCTACCTATTCATCCATTCATCTATCCATCCATCCATCCATCCATCCATCATCCATCTACCTATTCATCCATCCATCCATCCATCCATCCATCTATCTATTCATCCATCCATCAATCTACCTATTCATCCATCCATCCATCCATCCATCCATCTATTCATCCATCCACCTATTCATCCATCCATTCATCAATCCATCATCCATCCACCTAGCTATTCATCCATCCATCCACCCATTCCCCTACCTATTCATCCATCCATCCACCCATCCCCTACCTATTCATCCATCCATCCACCTATACTTCAATCCATCCCCTACCTATTCATCAATTTATTCATCCATCCACCTACCTATTCATCCATCCATCCACCTAGCTATTCATCCATCCATCCATCCATCCACCTACCTATTCATCCATCCACCTAGCTGTTCATCCATCCATCCATCCAGATATATTCAGATTAATAAACATTCCTCATACCATGTGCAGTCTCTCCTCCAGGTCCTTAAAATCAGTCTCTTGCACCCCAGCCATCATCCTGTAGTACTCTAAATTCTGTTTCATCTCTGCATGTTCAGGGTTTGCTATGAAAAATGTATTTGCTGCTGCCACTGCCTTGTCAAGCTTGTTTATCTGTAGGTACAAGGAGAAACAAAAAATAACAAAGAAGAAGAAGAGAACAAAAAAATATTCAGATACTGGATAGAAAACACTCACACTTTCCAAGTTATATTTGAGAGACAAAATTGTTCCTAGAATATGGCTAAGCATGAGACACAAAAAAATATTAAAAATGTATATGTTGAACTGTAAGTCATCATGAATTTGAGAGATTGCTTTAAGCTTTAAGGACAGCAGCACTACTTTAATGACAATTTTCTTTTCAGTTCAACAGCTCACTCTAATTATGGTGATAAATGTATCTTTTGAATGCAAAAACTATGCATTTTAATATATTTATTATTTTTTGTGCTTAGCTGAATATATTTGTGCTTAGCTAAATATGGCTTATGCTTAGCTATAGTCAGGAACAATTTTGTATCTAATGTATAACTTGGAAAACGTGAATTTAAATGCAAAAACTGCATTTTCATTAGGCCCAGTGGTCTGAGGCTCATGGGCCAGACTGTAGATCTCATTAAAAACCATAGCTTCAAAAGGCAGTAGTATTTTAGAGCCTCTCATAGAAGTCCTGGAAGCTTGGGCTGCTGCAAAGCTCCACCTAAAGACGTGGCACAGTGATGAGTTTGAGGGGGTTGGGAAAACGTGGATGAGCTTCTCAAACATTTAACCATTCAATGCTATCTGCGCTTCGTACACAATTCTGCACATTTATGCACTGATTTGATGTGATCCATAACTCGATGGCCTAGTTTTGTTTACAAAAAGCTCGTCTAATGAGATGCACAGATTTCCCCCATTCCCGTTATTTTTAAAAACGCCTTTGCGTTTTTATAAAAATGTTTACATGCATTTCATTCATGCTGACCT
This sequence comes from Chanodichthys erythropterus, assembly GCF_024489055.1. NCBI lineage: Eukaryota > Metazoa > Chordata > Actinopteri > Cypriniformes > Xenocyprididae > Chanodichthys > Chanodichthys erythropterus. Next base: position 4,395,368 of record NC_090226.1, on the reverse strand, counting down.
CTTTTTTTTTTTACCTTAAAGTAAGCCACTTGCAGATAATTGTAAGGCGTCCTCTTCTTGAACTCCAGCTCTATGTTCTCACTAACTTTATAAAGTGTCGGTGGTCCCAGTTTCTCGCTTTCACATGCATTCACACAATCAGCCCGTTTGAGAATCCTCTGGAAAAACGCTAAATCCTCCACAGGCCCGGCTCCTGGGATCGGGACACCCAAACCTGGGAAAGAATCCCCGAAAGCGGTGTGATTCGCGCAGGATAAGCGGCAGTGCGTCTGGATTTTACGCAGCGCTCCTTTATTCCGCAAAGCTCTTTCCATGTTCAGGATCACAGCCAGCCAGTCCTGCTTATAATACGCCTCCACCGCGTTGTCAAAAAGCAGATCGTATGGCTCAAATATTCCATTGATTTGAGTGTCACACAAGGTGAAATGTACAGTGGAGAGGATTGAGATCAGGAACAGTGAGGTCCACATCTTGGAGACTGTAGGCCTGTGAGGTAGAACTCGGTTTTGGAGACTCTCCTAAAGTCTCTGGAGAGGGGTGGAGCTCCAGGACTGTGTGAAGCCTGTGTAAGAGCGGAGATATTTAGGAGAACTGTGTGAATATGAGTCTAGGCGCAGATTTGACTGACAATTTAGGCATTTTGAACGAAGATAAAGTGTGTATACACAATACATAAACTGCGTGAATTGGTGTGACAAATGTGTCCAGTAATGTGGTCTTTTTTCTGTTTACATTTAATTTTCTTTTCTTTATTAGGAGAAAAACAGCTGGTTAACACTTTACAGTAATTTGCAGTCATTTACAAACATAATTTACTTAACAGATCAGCAATTCTGTCATTCAATGTGTACATTCTCTTATGAATAGCCTATAAAATGTAGTACATAAAATGTAAATCTATTTTTTTACTTTATACTATATATACTATACATACTATTTTATGCATGAATTTTTTTAAGTTAAAATACTACTAAATGTTCAAGTTCACAGAAATAGAGTAGTCACAGATCACATGGGATCTTTAAACTCTTATCAAAAATGGTACATTTGAGTGTGTGATTATATGTGTGGATACTTAGGTATGTATATACTTTATAGCTGTAAGGTTTTGTTTGTGAATGTATGTGCATACACTTGATAAATGGCCGAAATGTCTAAACTTTTATGCTCCAGCATATATTCTATACTCGTGACATTATGCTTGACATTCTAATATATATATATATATTAGTTTGTTTTATTACACCTTTTACTTTTTAATTACAGTTTTATTATTATTATTATTATTATTAAATTTATTTTTTATTATTCTATTTTTTTTATTATTATTTATTTATTTTCTCTCTGGGGGTGGGGTGAGATGGGAACATATTTTTTCACGATTCTCCTGTATCTGTATCCTGTTAATATTGTAAAAGTTCAATAAACATTTTTTTTTAAAAGTACGTTTTTTAAAAAAAATAAAATTATTTTAAAGTTTTGCTAAAAAAATAAAATAAAATGTCACAGCATTTGACTAGAAAATTTTTTTTTATGTAGTCTAGTCAGACCATCTGGGATATATTTTTGTTTATATTTTATGTGTTGTTTCTTCTCGCTGTTGTGAGAAAAGCAAAAACCAAATTACAAAGTTGTTTAAATTAACTTAAAAACTAAAAATAAATAAATAAAACAGAAACAGCTTGCATAATTAAGATAACATGAAGAAAACGTCCAAAAGTCTAGTACAAAACAAATGATAAACTTGTACAGACTTGCAGTTTTTGGTTTTATAATTTCAAGCTCAGATCTTTCATAACTCACGTTACAACAGTCTACGTAACACGACGAACACGACACGCGAAGGCTGCCTCTAAACATGCACAACCGCTTTGTATTTGAATCATGGATATAATAAATATCACTGTGTCATATAATATTCAAAATTATTATCTTAGAAACACGTGCTATAGTTTAACCCCTCGTTAAATATGTGTGGAAATTATTAGATTACAAAAATAGAGGTATCTTTATACAGGCAACTGTCACGGCTACTACTCCACAGTAGGACCCCAGAAACGCCTCCGTGTTGTGCCAGACTTTTTTTAGTGACACCGGCGAGAAGTCTCGTGTTAGTTTGCTGAGAGTTAAGGGATAATTCATCACAGAATGGACAAAACTGTCAGTCTGCCACACCAACCCAACAAAACCACCACAAGTAAGACAAATGCTTTCGATGATATATTCATAAATTGTATGAACAAGTCATAATATAGCATATTTTTATTAGTTCAGGTTGTTGTCTGTTTTGTCAGCCAGTTAATGATTGTATTGATCGAGTTAATCATTCCAACATATTGTTAGTTATACAGTTAAAACAGAGGTTGAATGTCTTTGCTTAAAAGTATTTTCATTGACAAACAAAATTGTTATTATAAGCTGACATAATGTTTGTAATGTTATTAAATGTCCCATTATTGGCTCACTGTAAACACAACAGAGTCAGTGATACTAAGCTACCAGCATTTTCAGTTAAAATTGTTTGTTTATTTCATCCATTCACACAAACAAACACTAAATTAGCCTATAGTCTTTTGGTAACATTTGACAGTCAAATTTTGCAAGTAACAGTAAAAGATTAATGCATAAATAAGATAATAAAGACTATTTGCAGAGTGTATTTTAAAAATGTATGTAATTTTTTTTACATTTTAAACACCTGAGTCTTAGCTCTTCGCCTCCAGAGATGTTTGCTTTTACTCACAAGAGCTTATCCAACCGGTTACATAATTACCTTACAAAATTCACCAGAGTAACAATAATTTCCTGATGCATTACTGTGGGATCTCAGATCAGAACAGTGCAGGAAGCTTTTAAAGTCTTTTTGGCATTTTTAACTTATTTTTTTTATGGAAGTGGTGGTGGCTGCATACAAATATACTGTAATAACTATGGTATTTTGGCTGAACTATGAAATACTGTTACCATAGTACAGTTATGTAAGATTATCCTTTGGATTTTATGCATCATTTTTACTCTAAATGCAAAAACATGTCTGTACAATGTAACAGGATTTTACGTGTATACATTAATGCATTTATATTACAGTAACTTTGGTGGAGACCAGCAGTAACCCAAGTGGAATGATGCTGGTGAATCCCTACCAGACTAACCGGGTTGGGGATCCCATGGACCTAGTTTGTCTGGCACAGCAAGTACAGAAGGTAAGTGATGCTTTAGGTCACACTTGTGATATACAATTTTTTATCATCTTTTAATGATGGATTTTTTTGTGGGAATTTTAGGGAGATGAATTTATCAGAGCCAATGCTTGCAATAAACTTACAATCATTGCTGACCAGATAAGATACCTTCAGGAGCAAGCAAGAAAGGTGAGATTGAAGTGTCAATCAGATGACCATTTTTATTATACAGCAATGTGATAAATGTCCCTGGAGCAGCACAGGAATATGTGTCTTTTGTTTAAATATACGTGCCAGTATAATAATCTGAAATGTGACAAATAAATAATGGTTAGATCACTCCCTGTCTATACTTAAGGTTTTGGAAGATGCCAAGAAAGATGCTGAGCTTCATCACGCCGCCTGCAATGTTGTGAAGAAACCAGGAAACATGTATTATCTTTACATGCGTGAATCCGGACAGCGATACTTCTCGATTCTGTCTCCACGGGTGAGTTGAGTGCCACATTATGAGTCTCATCTGTTGTTATGAGTGAGAAATGAGGTCGATCTAAATTGGTTGGTGCCAACTAATAAAGATAATGAAACAAAATGTTTAGTAATTGCTCTATAATCTCGGAAATAAGGAATTCTGCTGTTCGGTAAGGTGTAACAAAAGAAAACAATAAATATTTGTGCTAAAGCAAACTACAAAATGTAACTGCTAATTTAATATGTTTCAATATCTTACAGGAATGGGGATCTAGTTGCCCTCACAAGTTCCTTGGTGGATACAAACTCCAACACGACATGTCATGGACACCACAAGAGGAGGTTGAAAAACGGGATGCTGAAATTGGCATCATGGACAAACTGTTGAACAGGCAAATTGCTCTACCAGCCAGCACAGAGCCTAACTTTGAGGGTATTTCACAGTAAAAGGGCACAGCTCACTCATGGACTGTCTTATCTGGCCATGAAGGCCAACTGGTCTTAAAGAGACTAATTGTTTGTTAATACACAGGATAATTCGCAAACCTGGATTGACTTGTCACTACTGCTGAACTTTAATCATGCATTTAATGTCTGTATGGCCAGATTTTCAATGCTGCTTTCTCAAATGTATCTTAATTTAAGAACTATTTGCCATTTGGTTTTTAGTAAAGTCCCCCTGTGGTGAAAACATTAAAAACTTGATTGTTTGTATGTATGTGTGCTGTTTTTAATATGCTTTAAGACAAACCACGTGCAAATTCATAAGTCAACACCATTGCTGAGTATTTTCTCTTTAAAACTGCAGCGATCTAAAGCAAAGTGTGTACGAGTGACACGTCTTCTTGTGTTATTCTATAGTCTTTTTGTCTAAAGACGGTTTCAAAAGCATGTTTTGAAATTGCTGTTTATTCAGTCACAAACTACCTTGTAACCAATCATGTCAATTGGTGCGTTCAAGTCTTCCTGGGAAGTTCGTATTTACGAGGTGGGAAATCGTGTGTACGACGGTAGGTGCGTTCAAGTCACTTTCGTCGGAGTATGATGGCGGTGTGCCTTCTCTAAATTAATTACACAAAATTACAACACTTCTGCTTTAGAAAATGTAGAGCAAATAATGTACATTAGTTGTATGTTGCTTTTTTTTATGTTTTTTAATTAATTTATGAAGCTGTTGTAAACTTTATTGTTGCATATTACATTTTTATACTGTGATGCTATTGTATTTTTTGCTGGGAATCAGCTTACTTTGTTGTAAATAGAAAAGCCTGACAATTCACTGCTAAATACCTGTAATATTGTGGTATTTCGCCATGTTTCTGACTGACACGCCCCCAACTCGTACAGATCGGAGCTTAAAGAAAATTACGAGCTTCCCACTGGTATTTACGACATTGTGGTGGCATTCATGTCAGTTCTGCTCGTAAATACGATCTTTCCGACATGACTTGAACGCACCAAATGTCCTGGCAGACTTTAGCCAAAGTCCCTTTCAGACAAGTCATTTCACTCGGCGGCCATCTTTGAAACGCCTCTCGGGCATCATGCCCTATCTCTTTGAATGGGGAAACATAAAATTCTCCAAAACTGTTTGCCAACCTTACGATTAAATTTCATATTTGAAATCACCAATGAGATCAAACAACAACCGGCTCATAAATTTAGTTTCTAAACGCTCGAATCATGACAAACAAAACTGTATTTTTCAGGCTGGATCAAGCTAATGCGCATGCGCAGACCTAAATGCGCGTGTCTTCGAAGGCACGCTTCTGACTGTTTCTATAGAAACCGGTGATTCTAACGGCCGCTGAAGTGACGCGATGACTTTACCAGTCGGCGATTGGCTCTTATTTAGAAGGCGGGACTTATTCCGCCATATTGCGCGTTACACTCTCTCTCCCATTCAAAACAATACGAGTGACACGTCTTCTTGTGTTATTCTATCCACCTGTTTCCGCAGGGCGCTACTGTAAAAGAGAACGTGGGTACAACTTCCGGTGAGGCGGCGGAAGTAGCCTACCAATGGTATTTTGTGCGCTAATTAGCGAAGAGGCTAAGTGTTTTTTGGATCATTGTTTACTTTGTCAAGTTGCCAATCTTTATGAGAGATGTCGTTACGGTGCTCAGGGACAACATCTCAGTTTACTACATTATTAGTTAATAATATCACAATACAATACACAGTTTTCGTGCCCTTAATTGCTCTTTACTAACCTTCCACAAAAGTGCTGCTGCATGACTAGAGCATCCTGACCCTGTAATACATGAACAACCCGCTGTCTGTAACAGTTACTTCCCGTCAAAGCCTGATGTGATATTTTGTCGTGCGTGCCAGAGCCAGTCGCGTTTCCACAGTCGATGCTAAAGGCTACTTATGTTAACCATTGCGATAATAAATACACACGTTTATGGAAAATATCAGATACTGCTTGAAGACAATTATAATTATAATCGTGTATTTATTTGATTTAATGTTTTATCTCTTCCCTGTGCCTGTTGATTCCTCACAAATGCGTATCTTTCACAGATTCACACACCGGTTAACTCGTATAACTCATTACTCCTGTTGTCTTCTCATGAGCTCCCTCTGTTGCTCTGGCTGAAAGGATCAGGATAGATTGACGGAGAGATCGCGCAAACGTCCTCGGATAGCAATCATCGCATAATTTAGAGGAAAATCAATAGAAATGCTCAGAAAAGTGACGTAAACATAGGGCATGTTATCAATATATTTCTAAATGTGTAAGCCTTTGGATTTAAAAGCCTTAGTGGAGTTGTTTTTTGCATTCTTGTGATCGCAAATAAATGGAAGCAGGCGCAACTGAATAGGTCTGTGTTTTCTTTTTATGTCAATATAAATATCAGTTAGATTTAGCATGATTGATCTGCACTCCTGACATAAATTAATACATTACTATTACTGTAACATTTTTTATTGTAAAACATTGTTCAAATATTGATGCTGGAATCTTAAATCTTTAAGTTAAAAACAAACGTTCGCAAGTTTGGATCGCTAAATCTTGAATGACTGTCAACTGTTCAGTGAATCAGTGTCACGTCCAGCTTGTTTACTTCGAACCGGAAGACGCTCCCACGTTTGACGCAAGGCCTCATGGGGCGTAGGAAACTTGTGGATAGTCTTTTTGTCTAAAGACAGTTTCAAAAGCATGTTTTGAAATGGCTGTTTATTCAGTCACAAACTACCTTGTAACCAATCATGTCAATGTCCTGGCAGACTAGCCAAAGTCCCTTTCAGACAAGTCATTTCACTCGGCGGCCATCTTTGAAACGCCTCTCTGGCATCCTGGGCATCATGCAATCTCTTTAAATGGGGAAACATCAAATTCTCAAACTGTTCACCAACCTTACGATTAAATTTCATATTTGAATATTTGAAATCACCAATGAAATCTAACAACAACCGGCTCAACAAACCATCTTGTGTTATTCTATAGTCTTTGCTTTAGCATATCATTAACCATGACCGCTCTGAAGCAGGAGAGTATATCAATGTATATTTTTCTGTTTATATGAAAAATTGGGTAGATTTAGCAATATAGCGAGTGTATGATGTATATTATGATGTTATGAACTATAAACCTTTCTCCACTGACATTCTGAGTTGTTCAACGCGTTTTTAAGGATACTGACTGTTAGAAGGCAGCTGTCTGACTCTGAGATGAAGAACAGGAACATTGTTTGTGTAACATTAGCAACACATTATTAGCCCTTTGATAACACCCCTGGAAAAGTCTGGTTTTGGACGATATCAGCATAAATCCTTATAATTTTTTGGTGCAAATACATTACAGTAACTTGACATTATCCAGCAATAATAATTTTCATGTGTTCATTTCATTTCATTACATAATAATGGCAGTATATACATGTCAAAGTCAGACATGCCCCTTTGCCAGCTGTGATGCCTGGTTACTGGTTTAAACTTGGCCCAGGTTTGTAAAAGATTTTTGGGTCAGCACACCTTAATAGCTTCAACAATTGATTGCCAATTAAGTTTAGAATACAATGAAATAATTAGAACCCAGTTTAGGTCAGATAGCTGCTAATGCTGGATATTTTGATGAATCAAAAATTTAAGTATAAACTGTTTATGTAATAAAATCTGTTTTTATAATTTGTGTTGTCCCTTACCAGTGCAAAATTATCACAAATTAAAAAGGATTCATGCCAATATTGTCCAAAACCCCACTTTTCTAGGACGTTTCCAAACTTTTGGAGGGCAGTGTAGATATAAATATTTGTTATATATTGTTATATAAAAAGAAATTTACAAACAAGTTACAAACAATACAACAAATACGACAGAGATTTAACTTGTTTTTTCACATTTGAATATACTGACAAATATTTAATTAGGCTACTGTCCCTTTAAGACCGAATCCATGGATGTAATATAGGCTACTAACACATTTCCTGTTTTTACCCACCTGTTTACGTCCACTTAACCGACTGTATTTACGTGAGAAAAACGGGACGTCTGGTCACCCTACTTATGAGTGGAGGCGGGGCTAATTAGCATATTCATAAGTCCGTGTATATTAAATGAAGAAAGGGTTTAGCGTTGCATTCAGACTATTTTAAGGCATGATTTTTTTTTTTTCCATAGGAAAAAAAATGTTTAAACATCGCTTTGGTGATCAAAGATGAGCTTAAAGGGATAAAATTATTGACTACAGGATGACTTTAAATCATTTATTCAGTGCCTTGTATTGATTTTTTGTAAAGCAGCAGAAATGCACTTGAAACATGAAACAACACACCACATGTGCACATATATACTTTATTAAACACGTTACTCAAAGATTTTATATACAAAAACAAATGGTGTTATATCAATACAAAGTAATAAAATAAATTTAATTGGTTAAAATAAAATCAAATATAATTCATTTAGCCATCTGTTACTGTTGTGCTACAATGATCAGTAATATCTTGAAGGTAAGAGTTCACAAAGGGCAATAGCTCCCAGTTGTCCGTTGCAATGCTGACCTGAACTGCGTCCTCAGCTTGTGTAATCGCCAAAAGGACATGGCACATTGGTGGAAGAAAGAACAAGACTTTCCATGATCTTTCGCTTTGCCGATCTGTAATCAGGTAACCCTGAAAATGTGTCTCGATCAGATCGGCTAGACTTTCATCTCCAGCTTTGAAACAGAACAGACTAATGGCAGCTTTGTTAGGACTCCCAGAGGCTGCGGTCTCCCAGATGCGGTCGAACACTTCCTCTTTGCATGCACGTGATGTATTTAGCGATAAAGGCAGAGGAAGGAATATCTCAGGGAATGAAACGCTCACGTCAGGCAGTTGGCTGTGCCAAGAGCGTCCATCTTGGGTGGTAAATATGGCACTGACGCATACAGTAGTGGGGTAGGGTTGAAATGGTTTGAGCTTTACGTTGACCTCCGGTGGCTTTCGGTCTCTGAACACGCAAGGTATGTGTATGTCACTTACCTTTGCATAGTTTGAATCTTTCAGCTCGAAATGCAGACAGATTGTAAAGACTCTATCGAATAAAGCATCGGTTTCGTCTGCATGAGTCAGATTGTACCTCAAAGTGACCTCCGACCCAAAGCCTGGCATCTGGAACTGTTCTTGATAAACCTCCAAACTTTTCTTAGTCTCTCCTGTTGCCTCCAACGACTCTGAAGTTTCTGAAATGCTTTGTGAGGGTTTTTCTTGCACCTTGATGAGTCGCAAAACATGCCGCTCGGTTTTGCGTACAGTCAGGTTACTGGCGATCCCCTCGCCCTCGGCCATGATGGCAGAATGTGACCGCTCTTTGGCACGACCTCCATCAGGTCCTTTGGCGAGAACCCCCGTCAGCTTTTCCCATGAAAGGTTGGTTAGCAATGTGTAGTAGAACCGAGCGTGATCCTTAATATCCGTGTCGTCGTAATGAACCGATATGTATTGCAAAAGATCAGCCAACTCGATAAACACCTGATCGATGGAAGGATGCTCCAAAAGATTGCGACAAACAGCAAGAACTGCGTTTCCGACCTGCCAGTTGCCTCTTTCACACAAGTTGGAGTTGATGAGAACATTGAGAAGAAGGTAAATGGTGTTCCTCTGGGTAATTGGACCCTCTTTAGCCACTCTTTTCAAGACTTTCAAGTGCCAGCTCAAATTATGAATCGTCAAATGCAATGGAGGCATTTCCATAATGCATTTCTGAAGCCCTCTCAACAACTTCACAGACCAGACGTGGTCGCCCAGACACTCCTGGATGCGATCCGTGAGGCCAATCAAATTTGGAGCTAGTCGGGAATGTCGGGAATACATGTCGCATAATTTGTCGATAAGCTTCTCGGAGAGTTCTTCCATGCCGCTGAAGTGTGTGAGAAAAATAAACACAGCCCTGAAAGACGTCACCACCACTTCTCTGCTACCGTCACTGTCTACGATTTTCAAAAGCGCCATTATGTGATTAAACAGGTAGTCGATTCCTTTGTCCGCTTCACCCTCGTCTGCCTCTAGATGCACCAGACAAAGAAGGTTCAGTCTGCAGAGCATAGTAGCACTATCATTAAAAACCGTTGGAAGAAGAGATGCTGCCAAACGTGGCGTAACCAGCACAGGTAAACTCTCTTCTCCGCTACTTGATATGGGCCGGTTCTCAGGGAAGTGCAGAATGCAATCCATGTAGAAGAGCTTCTCAGGAGTTCCTAGGAGCGGATGCTGGGCCGTGCTCACAAGACGCTTGAGCAGGAAGTTCTCATCCTCGGCGGTGAAAAGGCTGTCTGTGAACGTTTCTTTCATGAAGAGTGTGGCATGCATGAGCTCGATTTCTGCGGTTCCGAAAAGTCGCAGAAGCTGAGATTTGAATAACGTTGGAGAAAGTCCCGGCACCATTGCGACAACTTCTACAAGCTCCCTCAGCAGGGCAGATTGGGAAATGGGCGTTAGCAGGTAAGACTCCTCCAAGAGTGAAGCCATTATAGATTTGAGTTCTTTACAATCCAATCCTGGTGGCAAACATGGGACTTGCACCATCATGTTTATTGGCAACAAGGTCAATCCTAACTGATTACTTTTCCACGCAAACCCTTCATTTCCTCCTAAAATGCTCTTAAACTCTAAATCAGTAACATCTTTTTGCTTCGTCAAGATCCGTATGGCGTTTTTCAGCCCTAGTGTATAAAGCATACAATAGGACTGATGCAGAACGGTAGTTTCTTGCTGCTTCAGAAGATGCAGGGACTCTAACTTTTGAGAAAGAAGACCCGGGCAACAGGTTTCCATTTCTCTAAGGCAGTCGCAGGCGGTGGCCCTTATAGGCTGTTGGGAAAGCCCGCATCTGTAGTCATTGGTGTCCTGAATTGTCTGAAATAGAAGGTCCAGCCAGTCTTCAGCCATCTTTGTGTGGGTGGCCAAGCAGGATGTGCATATTATCACGTTGGTGATGGCCAGCATGACATTGCACTTGAGGATGATGGATTTCTGTGGCGTGTGAGAGAAGACTGACAGCAGTTCAAGGGCCGTTTCTTCTCCCACGGAGGTAGAAGGGCAGAGAATGGTTGGATGATCCAGTAGCACAGACACAAGGAGTATCTTATAGTAAGGAAAAAATAATAATTTCAAGTTAATTGCACACCATTTCAACAGTATGTAATAGGTCTAGATATTGCAAAAGATGCAAACATTGTGGAGAAAATGTGATGGTAGCATGTTTGTTTATTTGAAATACAATACCAGTCAAAAGTTTGGAAACATTACTATTTTTGATGTTTTTGAACGAAGTCTCTTATGCTCATTAAGGCTACATTTATTTCATAATAAATACAGAAAAAAACAGTAATATTGTGAAATATTATTACAATTTAAAATTATGGTTTTCTATTTTAATGTGCTTAAAAATATAATTTATTTATGTGATGCAAAGCTGAATTTTCAGCATCATTACTCCAGTCCTCAGTGTCACATGATCCTTCAGAAATCATTCTAATATGCTGATTTGATGCTCAGTTATTATCAATGTTGAAAACAGTCGTGTTGCTTAATATTTTTTTGGAACCAGTGTGCCTTTTTCAGGATTCACTGATAAATAAAAGGTTAAAAAGAATAGCATTTATTCAAAATATAAATCTTTTCTAACAATATAAATCTTTACTATCACTTTTTTATCAATTTAACACATCCGGCTGAATAAAAGTATTAATTTATTTCCCCCCCCCAAAAAAAAAGAAAAAAATTACTGACCCCAAACTTTTGATTGGTAGTGTATATTGTTACAAAAGATTTCTATTTTAAATATATGCAGATATTTTTTTAAAACTTTTTATTCATCAAAGAATCCTGAAAGTATCACAGGTTATAAAATAATATTAAGCAGCACAACTGTCTCCAACATTGATAATAAATCATATTAGAATGATTTCTGAAGGATCACGTGACACTGAAGACTGGAGTAATGATGCTGAAAATTCAGCTTTGATCACAGGAATAAATTATATTTTAAAGTACATTAAAATAGAAAACCATAATTTTAAATTGTAATAATATTTCACAATATTATTGTTTTTTCTGTATTTATTATGAAATTAATGCAGCCTTAATGAGCATAAGAGACTTCATTCAAAAAATATTAAAATAGTAATGTTTCCAAACTTTTGACTGGTAGTGTATACCATACTAAATAGTGATTTGTACCTCTGGCTGATAAACAGACATTGAACATAAACAGGATGTCCAACATTTTATATTAAATAATATTTATTATAAATTTACACTTTGTTTATATTTTTCATTTGTCACTTTATTATGAAAAATATTACTAAACATTAAGAAACTACTAAGAAAATTAATATATTATACTCTATTTTTATGTATTAAAGGAATAGTTCACCCAAAAAATAACATTCTTTCATCATTTACTCGCTCTCAAGTAACCAAAGAGTTGATAGGCCCCATTTACTTCCATAGTATTTTTTTATACTATACTATGGAAGTCAATGGGGTCCATCAATTGTTTGGTTACCCATATTATTCAAAATATCTTCTTTTGTGTTCAGCAGAAGAAAGAAATTCATACAGGTGTGGAACAACTTGAGGGTGAGTAAATGATGACAGTATTTTCATTTTTGGGTGAACTATCCCTTTAAGATTTTTTCATGCACGTTATATAAAATACACTACAATAAATAAGACGTATATGTGTTTGCTTGCTTTCATTACCTTGAGCTGATCATTGGCCTTATCATTCCGCAGTTCGTGGAGAAGTTCAGCCAAGAAAGTCTCAGAGGTGGTGGTAGCCAAAAACTGAGATGGGCTCAGTAGAAAGGCCGATATTCTCTGATCCCACAGATCCGCAATAGTCATTCTGGAGATAAACTGTGAGTTTAAATCAGAATAGAAGAAGTTGTGTTCATGGCATTGGCGCTTTGTTGATTTAATAATGTACACAAACATTAATATAAAAAGTGCATTCTTTCAATTTAACAACTCACCTTTCAGATCACACTTTAAAAACATAAATAAAGCAAATATTACTGTGTACAGTCCATCTATTGACGTCTCTGAAAATCATGTGTTCCCAAGCTGTCATATGATAAACCAGGTAGTGACTGTACACTTTAAAATAAAAGTCGCCATTTATTACATATTCCATAATATCTATGTCAGATTATTTTTAATTATCTAATTGTATAGTAATTACATATAACTTTATTTTATTTTATTTTTTTTTCTTAATTTTACACTCTAATTATTTACGCGTACATTAATGAGATTAAAGAGTGGGCTTGTATTTTGACACGGTGATGTGATCTTGTTTTTTTGTTTGACTGCCATCGTGTGGTGGTTTAAGAATTTAGAGAAGTAGGTCAAAAAGTAACCTGAATTTGAAAATTAAATAATTAGAAATAATAAATAGCCTTTACAATGAATATTAAGGCCATGGTTTGTAAGATAATGTGATTTACATCTAATCTTGAAAACTAACAATTTACTGATGTCATTAAATACTAACACTTTTATAATTTGCTCTAATTGCAAATTGTAAATTTTATGTAAAAATGATTATATAGTGTAAATAAATTGTATAATGCGTATAAGGAGTATAATACGAATAAATGGTATAATACGAAATGTGGCAATATGTGCAAAACAATATAAGGAATATGTAATATATAAATGGTGGCAATATGATGAGAAATGTATGCCCTATTAGTGATTAAAATACATATATGTATTTATTTAAATATACAAATTATTATATAATACCTATGTATTCATATTCTCATCATAGTTTTATTTATAATAATATTTAAAATACATGATTATCACTATATATTTTTTCTCTGTGTGTAGAACTAATGAATTCACTCGCAAATGACACCTGAATTTATTTATTTCCCCTGTATGGACAAAATCATTTAAAATCTTATCTTATCTTATAAATGATTGTAATAAATGTTATTATAAAAGTTATAAATGATTCAATACTTTTGTGCATTAATGATATACTGTACATATCAAAAGGAAGTGATAAAAAAATGACATATATTCTGTTAGCTTTGCATTTATTTGCATTTTTGCACATACAAAAAAAAAAAATAAATAAATAAAAATAATAATAATAATAAAAATAATAATTTCTCAGAGTGACGCAGCGCGCGACTCGCCCCTGCTCTTCAGTTCTGGAAACCCCAAGCGCGCGGACCTGCCAACGCCCGGCGCAGAGAAACAAACAGAAAGGATACGGTGAGTACCAATGACGCTCAAAATATTAACCATATTTCTCTTCCTTTAACCAATATTAGAGTTTGACCTGGTGGAATATTGAGTTATGAATACGTGCGGTATGAATAGATATATTTGTAGGGAGTATTTTACGAATTAAACGTGTTAAATGGCACCGGAGGGCAGTTAGCACAGACGGCTAAACGAGGTTGAGGAGAACCGGTCAGATTTTACTATAAGCAGTTTTACAATCTTTATCTTGTTATTGTATGACATATCTAGTGTCTATTTTAATGTAATAATTATTTTATATTATGTCAGTTTAAAATATAAAGATCTTTCAATCTGTCATCCGTTGCAGTCGCCTGTTGACGACAGATGTATGTCATAATTTATTTATATTTTCATATTAGCATGTTATTGCTCATTTGTTTTTAATAATGTTACATATTGATTTATTCTGCTTGATATAGAGGAATTGTGCATTGCATATTTGCTCAGTTGAAATGTTGTGTTTTGGTGGCCTTCAGTTATACAGCATCATTGGAAATGGAAATATGCTGCATTAATGTATTTTTAATTATTCTGCATTGAATCTGAGATTGTTTGTTTAGCATGGATGGCATTGTCAGAATTTTATTATTGATTTCTCAGCAACATTTTGCCAGCAATGGCTACTTCGCTGCCATTTAAACTACACCATTCTCTATATAGATAGATAGATATTAGTAGATATTAATAGTTTGAGTTGTTAATTAGATATGTGGTTCTATAATTGGGGTCGAAGATACTAGTTGACAATTGTTTCTTGCTGCCAAACATCATTTGTGTCAGGGATGTCTCTGTCTCTCTCTAACACATGCATTAATTCAATAGTTCGTGTTTTTTTTAGCACTGTTATTGACTTGTCTGCAGGTTCTGGGTCATGAAATTTTATATATATATATATATATAAGCACTGAGCATTAATGATTGATGTTTGCATCCTTAATATTGTTTTTGATTGATTTTTCCTTGTAGACAGAATGATGTGAAGTACCAAAGCATAACTCCCTCTCAAATTAATATGTTAGTTACAGGAGGACACAGCCTAAATTTTTCTTGCATCAATATGTATTTTGCAACAAGTTCTCTTTCACTTCTGGTCACTGAGGAAATGCTTTTCCTGCCACGAATGAATCGTTTAAACTATCACAGGAAGAAGGCAGGACTATAATGAGAAGAATGGATGAATCCAGCTGCTAGAACTGATCTAGCCTTGTGCTTTAAAGTAGAAATAGATGATAATCTGTTTGGCTGATATTAAAATCATTTTTAGCTGATATTCTAACTGTGTTGGTTCAATTATGTTTTACCGATAAATTATTTAGTGCAACTGACAACAGCATTTAAAGTAAGCTATTTAATATGTAGTGTTGATCATTACTCATGGTTTTACATAACAGCCATTCATTCTCAAGTGAGAAATGTGTAGCTAAACAGCAAATATTATTGTTAATTTATTATTTCTAATAACTAGGAGTGCACCAATGAATCGGGCAGTAATAGGTTTTGGCTAACTGTTTAAAACATCCAATGATCAGGGCCAATTATATCCTAAAGGGGGCTAATAAATGTGTTCAGACTGCAACTCAAGAAATTTGTGATGAAATTGTCTCTTGTGTTGAATTTACAGGTGTTGAACACGACAATAACGCATTAACAGTGTAGAAAATAACGTAGTTAAAGCAGAGTCTATTTAACCCTACGACTCGACAGTTGTTCAAGCCAGGGTTGCCAGGTCTGCGGTTTTTGCCTTCACCAAACATCTCCCGTCCAATAAAATCGGTCCATTTTATCATGTAATTCAAAGGATAAATCCCTTTTTGACACTCTTAAATGTGACGCTGTAGTGCTTCAGTTCAAGCGGCAGTGTGGAGTGTGGATCTTTTCTTCCACTTTAAGTTATAGCACAAAAAACATGCACGAACATTAAAAGGTATGTTGAAAGATACAGTACAACTAACCGAAATGTATCATGTCTCGTGTAATCGCGCAATCAGAGTTTCAACCGGGAAAATACGTCAATAAAACATCTTGTGAACAATGTCACTTAACCTTGCTTTTCCCTCAGGAAAGTTATCCAAAACAAACAACAACAAAAAACAATAGAGAGGAGCTTATTTACTGTTAATTATATACGTATGTTTGAATAAATTTGACAAGTGTTAAAGAGTTAGTTCACCCAAAAGTGAAATTTCTGTCATTTATTACTCGCCCCCATGTCGTCCCAAACCTATAAGACCTTAGTTCATTTTCGCAGCACAAATTAAGATATTTTTGATTAAATCTGAGGTAGGGCTGGGCGATATATCGCATGAGATTGTCACGCGCATTTCATCAGTAAAGCCGGTTCCCTCATTACCGCTAAATCGCCATCACCTGCTTTCAAATGGCACGCCATTTAATAGACAGAGCCGTAGTTCACTGATAAGCCACGCAATATCACGTTCATTATCGCAGATGAATCGCCTTCGATAATGAACGTGATATTGCATAGCTTATCAGTGATCTACGGCTCTGTCTATTATATACCGCTCCATTTGAAAGCAGGTGATGGCAATTTAGCGGTAATCAGGGAACCGGCTTTACTGACGAAATGCGCGTGAAAATCGCATGCGATATATCGCCCAGCCCTAATCTGAGGGTTTCTGAACCACACGCAGGCAGCAACGTCATTGCACCTTTTGAGGTCTAGAAAGCTATTAAAGACATAATTAAAATAGTCAATACTTTTTGTGCGCAAAAACAAAAAACTAAATTTAATATTGATACATCTCAAATAGTAACTAGATCTATATATATATATATATTATATATATATATTATATATTTAGCGTATTTCTATGGCAAATCTCTCATTATAGTGTCAGAAGCTGCAATAATATAATTTCAAAATTGCTTCTGTTTCATTTATAAGGCTGTTTATTAAACTTAAAATAATGTGTAGTAATATTGTTCATTAAATAAGCAATATTGGTCATTCACTTCTCTATACCCACAGCACTTTTAGTAATTTAATGTGTGTGTAGTCTTATGAATAGTAGTATTTAGTTAAATATTTGTGGATTTAGGAGAAAAAGAAGAATTAGAGGTGAGATTGACTCAAAGCATAGGCTTGTACAAATGTACCCTGGTTTTAAAGATCAGGGATTTACTGTCTGGGTATGCACATGGGTCTGGATTATATCGCTTTACAAAGTCTATTGCTTGAAGTGAGCTGAAGTTTGGCCTTAATACAGTTCTTTCCGGTACAAAACTTGCCACTCATTTGTCCGCATGGAAATTTTGTCTCGGTCTGATTGCTCAGGATGTCAGTGATATTTTAAAATAAATCAATTTATATCATACAGTTTTGATCTTGTGAGTTTTGTAGTTTAATCCAGTGGAGACTTTCTGAGAATGTATGTAAACACACTACAACTGCAATCTAGTTTAACTAATTTCACTTTTGATAAGAATTTGTGTTGGACAGGTGACAGCACCCACCAGATCCCTGCTCTTTTGATTGTGGCTTTTCCACTGACGGTAGAATGAGGTCAGGTCTGGCTTCCGCTGATTGCGGTGTGCGAGGGGAAGGAAACAGCCGGGATGGGCTTCCATCTCCTCGTCCTGACCATCTGTGAGCTTGAAGGCTCGCCCGCTTACTGCTGCATAGCTCTGCAGAGGCTTAGCTGCCGCTCAGGCGCGACGCAAACAGCAGGAAGTGGTTCTCTCAGTCTTACGCTTCAGTCACCAACTTCCCCTCCGCACACCAAAGGGATATTGCCGTACTATTCTATTTTGCCCCCATGTCTCCTCTCCTCAGGCTTGGGGTCTGTGTTGTGTGAATAGTGGTCTAGCATACTGACCCGCTGTAACCGATGTGCTAATACCAATGACGTTATGCTTGAGTTTAAAGCCGCAGTGACCCACAATCAGAACGGGAGGGGCCGACTGGCCTGTCAGAGAGGGGGACATTTGAATGTTTTAAATGTGAAATATATCAGAAACTAAATTTAAATTCTAGGACTGTATGCTTAAACACTTTCCTGTGTGTTTTTGTCTTAAAACAGCTGAGTAAATTGAGGTTGGATTTAGAACCGCTTTGCTTATATTTTTCTTTTTTCTTATTTTTACCATTCTGTGCAAGTTTGTGTAAAAATGACTGCAGGTATTTCCTCCATGTTGATAAGAATGAACTGTGTTGATAAGTGTGTTAATGTAAGACTATATATCTGTATTGTAACCTCTGTCTTGTAGTTGATGTGCTTAGTCTGCAATCAGAACATAATTGAAGATGAAACACTAGCTGCGTTTACATGGACCCTAATAATCCGATTGAAATCGGACTAGTAGCACAGTCGTAATCGGAATGAATTGGCCAAATCCAATGTAAATTTCATTAGGGCTGTGCACAAATAGTCGAATAATCGATCTGTAATTAATAGTCAAAAAATAAAAATACTATTCAAATTTTACTATGTTGCTTTGCTGGCCATAAATGCAGTGAATTCATGATAAATCCTAAGTGTATATGTACGTTCTGTACGATAACCGCCGCTGTCTGCTTTATTTATGCGTTTTTCCCATTTGCGCTGCTTGAGCCTAAATGCTTTTGTTCTTTATTTATATATATATATTTTTTTGTTTGCACTTATTGTTTGATGCTTTGAACTAAAAGAAAACGTAAGATATAATGTAAGCTTGTTGTGTATATTGCCTTATCGTAAGCTTATCAGAAATGGTTACAAAATCTTGATGAATTAACGTCTTTCTCATAACGTTTCTCATTAGTTTTTTATGAGGCCAAATATTCGAATACAATATTTTGGAAAAATGCCCATCCCTGAATTGCATTCAGATTGTAAGGGGAGGTTTAAAACTTTTCTAATCTATCGATGGGACACGTAAACTAGGGCCCTATGAAATCCGTTTTATTTTTTCCCAAATTCTGTTTTTTCCGTTTTAATTATTTTTTGACTAAATTTTAATGGTTAAATTAAATTTTAGTAATCAAAAAGCATGTTTAATTAATTTAAATAATGAATCTTGTCCAATTTAGCAACAATTTAATAAAAGTTTAACAAAAAAATTTTTTTAGGGCACTATGATAAACATTTTATTCTTTCCCCTCAAATTTCATTTTTACCAAATTTTGTTTTCTGGATTCCATTTTAATGGTTTAATTCCATTTTAATAATAAATATTTTAAATAATTTAAAAAAATATATTTTTATGATTTTTTTTTTTTTTTTTTTTCAGAAGTTCTGTTGTGTATTTACATTTTTCTGGCAATCAAATGAACGCATACCATTTAATTGATCTTTTAATCATGAAATTAAACTTTTTTTGTCAAACAATGTGCTGCACAACAGAGCTTTACTGTTAAAATTAAAACATGGAAGAAACACTGAGATTATTGTTTAAAAATATATTTTAATAATTTATTGTTAAATTAATTTATCTAAATTCTACTGTACAACAGTATGTTTCTGTCAAGTTAAATCAAACTTTTATTTTGATGGTTTTCCTAGAGCTTTGAGTTTCTCTGTGTTTATGACGGTAGTTTTCTCAAACGAAGCGTTAAAATGCTGATGAAGTGACTTTAAGAGCAACTCTGGAGATGAATTTGTGCGTTCAAATAGTGAGGCGACAGAGGACGAAAACACTGCACATGTGCTTCAGCATGTGTTCGCCCGCGCGATTGTGTGTGAGGCGGTGTGAGGTAAATCATTCATTTCAGAGTCACACAGACATGCAGGATTCATGTTTAATCTTTTTGCAGTTTAATATTCACAGACACTAGTCTATATCGCAATTTAATTTAAGTGTACAGACCTGCTTTTAATTCATACATCAAAAATTTGACAAATTCCATGACATTCCGCGTTGTATAGTAAATTCCGTTTTTTATGACTGGATTCCGCGATTCCGTCTGCGATTCCGTGTTCGCGGAAATTATAGGGCCATAGTAAACACTTTGGATTGAAAACCAAAAGTGGAAAATTCTGTGCATGTGCAATGACATAGAAATGGCGTAATGATGAATGACACACAGAACAAGCTGTTGTGGTTGTTGTTGATGATAGTGTAATAAATGCCTGTCGTGTCAATTTAATATTCTCCTTTTCCACTCATCGTATTTGAAGTGGTGCTGGACAACATTGTTCCACCAGTCGTTACTTCAGACTCTCATCCATAGGTGCTTTGTTTTGGGTGTGGGGAGGGAAATTTTTACTGGTTGATAAATATAAGCTGCACGCCATAACACCGTGTCCTAACCAGGCGCGACGACACGCGATAAAAGGTATCTTTTCCATGTTGAATCTGTTTTTTTCCTAACCAGCCGGTGACATGCAATGATTCTATTTTTGAAACGGTTTCTATTTTTCTGTGACATGATGTCCCTATCCATATCGTTGCAAGTGCCTGGAGCTTGCAGAGAGAGCCCGCCCACATGCTGTCCTGATTGGCTGTGATTTTTTTTTTTATTGACTTTATTGCGTTTGGATAGACAAATTGTTTGTCGCTGAAATCTTATCGCATCGCGTCTGGTTAGGACACAATGTAATGCTTCATCATGTGCTCATCATCTCTTAATTAGGACCCGAAATGGACAAATATAAAGTCTGCTTTTTAAAACAAAGAAAAGAAGAAATAGTTGGAGGGTGGTTAGTATGTGCCAACAGCGGGCAAATGATCAAATGATCAAATCTGATTTGAAGCTTGTGACATAAACGCACACATTAACCTGATCACTTTATTTAGCCTTCATGTAAACACTATGTTCGCCATTCAGAATGATTTCATTACAATTAAAACGAAAGGTTTCCGTGAAAATGTACATATAGTGTTAAACTTTTAAGGGCGTGCAATTTTCAGTCTGGTAGTATGCATTTAGCTGGAATACGGTAAGATTCAGGGTTAAGTTGTTTCCATCAACCCTGAGTAGGTTGGTAATCAGAAAAGCCATAATGCATTCAAAGCAAAACCATGTCTCAGTTATTGCGCAGCCACAAACCATTTACATGGATACATATAATGTGAGCCCGTCACCAATAACATGTCAGACTAATTATAGGATATTACTGTGCAAATGTAGCCGTCTGTGAGACATTGAAGGGTGTGAAATTAATTTGAATATGACTTATACTGTCTTCAGCAGCATAAAAGCGGGGACAGATTCATTTCTCACATTTTGTGTCGATCACAGCCAAGCCTGTCTCAGTGTTTAATGTGGGTGTTTTATACTTGTTAGATACTAAAGGTGTTGTTGGTCTACAACACCTTGAGTATCTAACAGCATGACAGAGATTCTTTCTTCCAGTCTGGTTTGGTATTATACTGATGTATTTAGATGATGTGGTTACTGATCTTAAAAAAAAAAACACCGCCACTGCAAAATGTTTTATCAAAATATAATTTATTACAAAAACAACTGTTGCATTTATGAATAGTTAACTACACTTTGTTATTAGAACAACAGTAAGTGAGTCTTATGCTGATATAGTTACCCGTGTGGTGGATTCAGTGAGTTCAACTTGTAATTATCAATTCATTAAAAATACTGGCTCATTTGGTTGCGAATCAGTCAACACTGCTTGCGCTGTATGTTTGTTTTGTGCTGCAGAGAACACTGATTTAATTCATATGGTCAGTTCAGATCATACAGAATAGGAGTCTTTCTGCTAAACTCACTTGACGTTGCCTCTAAAAGCTAAAATATTGCTATCAAGAATGATTGGTGGCGTAGTGGTTATCGCTTTTGAAATTTAAATCAGGGTGGCAACATATCCCTCACGATCTTTTTCTGCTCTCGATTTAAATGTGGTAAAAATCCAAGAAATATTAGATAAAAACACTTCAATGGTGACAATTTTTTCTATATATTTTAATAGATCTAATTTTATTAAAAATATAGCTAGATTTTTATGACCATCTTTTATGAGTGACGTTTTCTGTTGCCTGTACACTATTACTACACTATTACACACACACACACACACGATAGTAATGGATATATAGATGTTGTGTAATGCACGTGTGCTATAGTGTCTTACACCTTTTGAACTTGAGGATGACACACCATTGGAGAGCAAACTATGACTGAATGAAGTCCAACATTGTCTTTCATTGCAGATCTTGAATGAGAACAGTGGATTTATAAAAGCACAGCTATGCAGACGATCAAGTGCGTCGTTGTTGGTGATGGTGCAGTGGGTAAAACCTGTCTATTAATCTCCTATACAACTAATAAATTCCCCTCCGAATATGTACCAACGGTGAGTAGTGTTATCCAGTTCATTTCACATTCACTTATATAAAGTTAAATTTCCTACTGGGTTTCAGTGGCTGTAATTCTTTTATTGTATTTGGAAAAAAATAAATTCCTGAATGTACAATGGACTCTTTCTGTGCTTACTTGCAGGTCTTTGATAACTATGCAGTAACGGTTATGATTGGTGGTGAGCCGTACACCCTTGGGCTGTTTGATACTGCAGGTACAGTACAAATACTTTTTCTCAACATCTTACACTTTCATTTATAGCCAATTGATTAACAGTCATTATCGTTAAGGTTTATTAAAACGGAAGTAAACTATCTGGCTTTTAGAGCGTCTGTATTTAAGGGTGGAGCTCATATGCTGAAAAGAAAAAAAACATTCATGATCGTCATTGTTATAAAAATTAGACCTCGGGAGCTTTGAAGAATTCCACACATTCCTGTGGAGGGTGGTTGAGCTTGAAACTGCTTTTTTGGGAGGATTGTGGGACCAGTCTTTTGCTGTGCATGTGTTCAAATGCACCATTGAATGACGTCTGTTGGCTGCTCAGGATTGCAATTGCATTCTTAGTTTTAATGTATCCTGTTATTTCCATCTCTCTCCAGGTCAGGAAGATTACGATAGATTACGACCCCTGAGCTACCCTCAGACAGATGTCTTCTTAGTCTGTTTCTCAGTTGTTTCACCTTCTTCATTTGAAAACGTCAAAGAAAAGGTGAGCTTGAATCATTCAAACCAGCCAGAACAAGACATTTTGTTAGTTGCATTGTGTCTTTTTTGTGCGTGTGCTGTCTGTCTCTGCCTATAGTCCAAAATCATTGCAATTTTATTTTTTAGTATTCTGTATGGGCTGTTTCTCAAAAGCATTGTGAGTTAAGTTGATTTTAGGGTGGTTTCACACTTGGTTTGATTACCTGCTCACCTCACTTTTATATTTTTGTTTTTGAACCGTTGGTTTTGTCTCCAAAGCTTCAGTACGTAGCGGCAATTGCGTCTGTTTGCCGCGAATGTACCGCTAAAGATCGCTGATGGCGAGCAGAAACTACACATACAGCTCTCTGCTTGCAGTATGCCAATCACACTCTGCAGAAAAATGAGTGAAACACACGCATACACACGTTTTTATCAAATCATGTATCATTAATAGCACGATATACCGCTCCATTTGAAAGCAGGTGATGGCGATTTAGCGGTAATCAGGGAACCGGCTTTACTGACGAAATGCGCATGACAATCGCATGCGATATGTCGTGCAGCCCTAATTAATAGTGGTTTATTTCTGCGATTTAGTACGATTGCATTCACATGATCCAAACGAACCAAACTCTGACGTCAGTCGAACCCGGGTGCGCACCAAAAGTTCTAGTGTGAAAGCATATCTAGTTAGGCTATCAATGCTTTTGAGAAATGCAGCCCTAGTCAGTATATTAATCAATTACTAGTTATAGACCTATTACACAAGTTAATTGGAAAAAAGTGGCCTGACCCTTTGTGCTTTGTCCTTCAGTGGGTACCTGAGATCACCCACCACTGTCCAAAGACCCCCTTCCTGCTTGTGGGGACGCAGATTGATCTGAGAGATGATCCTTCTACCATCGAGAAGCTTGCCAAGAACAAACAGAAACCCATCACTCCGGAGACAGCAGAGAAGCTGGCCCGTGATCTGAAGGCTGTCAAATATGTGGAGTGCTCCGCTCTGACGCAGGTAAGGGGGTCTCATATACGGCACACACTTGTGATCATATATGTTCATGAACGTATATCATCTACATTACAAACAGAAACTGCCTCTTTAGTTGGTCATTTTACATATTAAAATATCCTCAGTGAGATTGTGTTCTCAGCTAGATTTCAGCGTCTAAAGAATGGTTTATTTTCATTCTCATTGGTTAGAAGTGTCCTGATGATATAGTGTTAATATTTTACATTTGATTGTTGTCAAAGCTTTTATTTGTATTTTTTTATACATATATATATTTACATACTGTTTACCAGAAAGTGGAAGCTTCATAGCATCTGCTCAGAGGCTCAGAGACATTGGTGAATTTTTATTTGTTTTTGAAAAAAGGGATCAAGGATCGACCTTTAGTTCGGTTGGTGGTTAGAGGTTGATCTGTCATTGACCTGCTATTCTCTGCCTGTTGATGCATGCATATTAGAATATAATTCAATATGTGACTGTATAAGTGATTCTGATCTGATGGGAATATTTGTATTATAGACAACATGAAACAGCACATAGAAAGTGGGCCTGTGATGCTATTGATTAGTATTATTTTGTATCCATGTGTAAGGCCAAGAATATACACCGATCGGGCATAACATTATGAGCACTGACAGGTGAAGTGAATAACACTGATCATCTCTTCATCATGCGACCTGTTAGTGGGTGGATATATTAGGCAGCAAGTGAACATTTTATCCTCAAAGTTGATGTGTTAGAAGCAGGAAAAATGGGCAAGCGTAAGGATTCGAGCGAGTTTGACAAGGACCAAATTGTGATGGCTAGACGACTGGGTCAGAGCATCTCCAAAACTGCAGCTCTTGTGGGGTGTCCCGGGCTGCAGTGGTCAGTATCTATAAAAGTGATCCAAGGAAGGAACAGTGGTGAACCGGCGACAGGGTCATGGGCGGCCAAGGCTCATTGATGCACATGGGGAGCGAAGTCTGGCCCGTGTGGTCCGATCCAACAGACGAGTTACTGTAACTCAGATTGCTCAAGAAGTTAATGCTGGTTCTGATAGAAAGGTGTCAGAATACACAGTGCATCACAGTTTGTTGCGTATGGAGCTGACCAGTCAGGGTGCCCATGCTGACCCCTGTCCACCACTGAAAGAGCCAACAGTGGGCATGTGAGCATCAGAACTGTACCATGGAGCAATGGAAGAAGGTGTCCTGGTCTGATGAATCACATTTTCTTTTACATCACATGGATGGCCAGGTGCGTGTGCGTCAATTAACTGGAGAACACATGGCACCAGGATGCACTATGGGAAGAAGGCAAGCCGGCGGAGGCAGTGTGATGCTTTGGGCAATGTTCTGCTGGGAAACCTTCGGTCCTGCATCCATGTGGATGTTACTTTGATATGTACCACCTATCTAAGCATTGTTGCAGATCATGAATACTCTTTCACGGAAACGTTATTCCCTGGTGGCTGTGGCCTCTTTCAGCAGGATAATGCTCCTGCCACAAAGTAAAAATTGTTCAGGAATGGTTTGAGGAGCACAACGATGAGTTTGAGGTGTTGACTTGGCCTCCAAATTCCAATCGATCATCTGTGGGATGTGCTGAACAAACAAGTCGGATCCATGGAGGCCCCACCTCACAACTTACAGGACTTAAAGGATCTGCTGCTAACATCTTGATGCCAGATACCACAGCACACCTTCAGGGGTCTAGTGGAGACAATAGCTTGACCGTTCAGGGCTGTTTTGGCACCAAAAGGGGGACCAACACAATATTAGGAACGTGGTCATAATGCTATGCCTGATTGGTGCATATTAAAGTAATTATGGTTTCATGTTGTCTTTTATGTTTGGCAGGATTGTTTTGCTTTTTAGGAAACAAATGTATGTTGTTTTTTTGTTTTTTTTTGCTGTAGTTGAATAATAAATGTCTGCATGCAGTCTGTTTAGAAAAGAGCTATGGAGAAAACAATATTTAATACATCTTGCAATTGGCATCCTAAATTTTGGAAGTTTTTTGATTTTATTTGTATTTTTTTCAATCGGCCACACCTATGTATCAATTTCCATAATTGTTAGCATGGTCGGTAGGCCTGCACAGCATCTGCACCTGTAGAATGACTTTGTTTCAGTGCAACAAGCAACTTCTCTTCCTCACTAGCTGCTGTGCTCTTTTGAAATGTGCTAGTTCCTCTCATTAAAATCTCACCTCTTCTTCTCTCTCTTTCTTACCTGTTTTCTGTAACTGCTAACATTGGTGCTTTATTCTGTTTCCCTTCCCTTCTGTGTTCATAGCGAGGTCTGAAGAATGTATTTGATGAAGCTATCCTAGCTGCCCTCGAACCTCCTGAAACGCAGCGAAAACGGAAGTGCTGTATATTTTAAGCCTCTCTCTCTTTCTAACGCCCCACTCTTCCCCAGATGTTTGCTGCTTCCTTTAGTTACCTCTTGCTCCACAGAAAAGACAAGTATCCCAATCTCTTAAGTGACGTCATAAATATGTATCTTCTTTCAACAATACTAAAGGATTTGCTTTTGCTATTTTCCTTCCTACTTTTTGTTGTCTTTGGAGACTGCTAAAGTAAGACCCAGTTCTTGGGAGTGATATTTTTGTCTCCTTTCTACAGATTATTATTTTTTTTTTAATTATTATTATTACTATTATTATTTGCATTTTGAGTTTAAAAATAAAAATGTTGAAGTTTACAATGAAGGGTTGCATTTAGTTTTGTGCTTTAAATACTGATATGTTGCTTTAAACATTGGATCAAGTTCATAGTCTTGATTTCATTGTTACTGTTATTTAAGAGCAGACAAAGGTAAAATAATTCAGTACTTTGCTGCTCCGTTTATTTGCATTTCTAAGAATCATTCCTTATGTCAGTGTATTATTTTGTACTGCAACAATTGTATCATATAAAGTTAATTCTAATCTTATTAACGTATGGCTACAGTTTGCAGTTTGGTGCCATTCTTATCCATACAACGTCTTGAGAGTTTAAATGGCTAAATATAATCCTGTGAAATGACATGTGCCATTAATAAAGGACAGCTGCAATTGCCATTACTTAATGCGTCTCTCTCGTTAATTATGCTGTTTAAACGGTAAATGTGTTTTTAAACCATTTTAAATGGCGATTTTGATCATGTAAACAATGTATTTGTGACTGGCTAATACAGTTTAATCAATTTCTACTTAAGGATGCATATAGCACACTTTAAACATTACCCACACTGTTTTGTTTTGTTGTTTTTTTTGCACAAAGCACAATCCACATCTACCTTCCACCAGTTGTTTGCAGATGAATCCTTCTTACTATAGCTCACACAGTGGGGCCTTGTCACAGCCTTCATTTGAGACATGCTAACAGCGCTGGACTGGACAATAACTTCTCAGACTACTCTTCTGACGACGATTTCCTCGAACAATGTCGTACTTATTGTTTCCAAGTGCTCGGCACTTCCTCCTTGCCCCTAATCTGGGCATGTGCACAGAAAAGCGTATTGTATGTACTGTCACCTGACTTGTCAACAAACAAAAGTGATCTGAAATTTCATGAAAGTGTTGTTCTTGCTCATAACAGCCAGATGAGGCCAGTCTTGTAACACTTCCACACTGCAGGTTGCGTTCTCTCACAGATCATTTGTCTGTGTTTATTTCACCCAGAGGCTTGAGTTTCTGTTTGACCAGCCCTTCACCTCACCAACCCTTCAGTCTCTGAGCCTGTGTTTGCTTGCACTTCCACTTTCTTGTTTGACACCTTGTGTTTGAATGACTGCTCCGCATGGCTGATTCAGTTGATTTTCAGTTCACTGGGTCTGAACCAAGTAGTTGCAGCTAATATGTTGAGTTTATGGAATTTTGGCCAACCAAATTTATTTTTGGGTCATTTGCAGGCCCACATAGAAACTGTGTCTGCCAAAACAAGCACAGAATTGATCATTCATAAAATTTGACAAAAAATTTAGTAGTTTTTCTAATGTGCTTTCAGCTACCAATGAGAATGTTTAGGTCCTTGCACACTGAGTCTGAAATATTTGTATGCATTTTTCATATTCGCCATCCTAACAAGGGTTAGTTCACCGAAAAATAAAATTTCTGTCATTAATTACTCACCCTCATGTCATTCCAAACCCACAAGACCTTCAATCATCTTTGGAAAACAAAATTAAGATATTTTTGATGAAATCTAAGCATCAAAATTGCCACATTCAATGTTCAGAAAAGTAGCAAAGACATTGTTAAAATAGTCAACGTGACTACAGTGGTTCAACCTTAATGTTATGAAGCGACGAGAATACTTTTTGTGCGCAAAAAGAAATACTGAGTTGGCGTTCGGATGTAAAAACGAAAGCTCTGCACTGTTTACTGCGTCAACTGCATAGCAGACTGAAAGAGGGAAAAATTGAATAAAGTCATTATTTTTTTTTTATTTTTTTTTTGCATGCAAAAAGTATTCTCGTCGCTTCATAACATTAAGGTTGAACCACTTTAGTCACATTGACTATTTTAACAATGTCTTTAGTACTTCTCTGGACCTTGAATGATAGTAATTTCATTGCTTTCTATGGGGGATAAAAAAAATCAGATTTCATCAAATATATCTTAATTTGTGTCCTGACAGATATTTCATTTTTGGGTGAACTAACCCTTTAAAAAAGAAAATTGAACCCAATCCGATTTTTTTTTTTTTTTTTTTTTTGACACAACGTGAGGACATATTTATTTTTTTAACATTTTAAAATTTTGGACTCTGTGTGCAAAGACCTTTACTCTCATGCTCAATTTGAAATCTGTTTTGCAGATAAACACAAACTGCTCAAATTCTGTGTGGACCTAGTTATGAGTACACATCCTAATTGACTATTTTGCTCTTTTTGGCTCATTCCCATTTTCTGGTCTTAGTTGCTTGGTTCCACTGTAAATATTACTTCATGGCACATGCATTTCCTACACAATTTATTTTATGTCCCTTATTCATTATTTTTATGATGCTGTTATATTTTGCATTTCAAGATGTCCAAAAGTCATCCAGTCATGTTGTGTTTGCAAAAGAAATGATTTAGTTTCCAACCCACCCATCGATTTACTTTTCTTCTTTTGTTTGTGTGTTGACCCATGTTGAGTGTCCATCTCTCCCTTGCTTTGTGTTCACAGAAAGGCCTAAAGAACGTATTTGATGAGGCGATTTTGGCAGCCCTGGAGCCCCCAGAGCCCAAGAAGAAGCGTAAATGTGTGCTGCTATGAGCGCCCTGTTTCCCATCCCCCCCTCCCCCCTTCTTTGCTCTGCTAAGGCTGGTCCACAGCTTTACACTCTAAAAAGCAATGTGTAAAAGAAGTGAGTTTCAATATTTGCTCTGCAATAAAGATATAAAGAGTACCCACCATACACATGCACATATACATATACACACAAAAAACACACAACCCACATGCCCATTAATATTAAAAACCTAGAGGGCCTTTTCTAGTTTTGATTCCAGGAGTCCTACTTCTGTACTTCATGGTGAGATTTATTAGAGATGCTGCCTTGGTTTGCAAGCCGAATTTCTACATTTAAGTGGGTTCATGTAACGCATACAGTAGTAATGCTTCGCAGGCACTCTGTTGCTAAAGTCTTAAGTAGATTCAGGTTGTATCCATTTCCATTGTTCTGTGCGAACATTGTGTACACCATTCGAAATGGCAACTGAATCACTGATCCGAAACGTCACTAGCCCAAGAAATAAAACTGTAGAATGATTGTGTTTCGAGACGCGTTCGCGAGTCTGCCGTAATCCCTCTTCCACCCTCGAACAACATCACCTGAAGTGCTTAGAAATAGCTCCTTATTCTTTGCCAATATTCCCATTTAATAGGCATTCGAGACAATAGCCCTTCAGTTGTTATCCGTGGATAACTTTGACTCCTCATATAAAGGAAATTGGTCTATCTCAAGCAGGGAACTTTCTAACAGTGTTAGCAGAACAAGTGGTGTGTTCTAATGCGTTGCTAGGGACCATGGAAGCATTTTTCCAGAACTTGTGATGCATGTAGGTAAGCCTCCAGGTTCCTTTGGATAGGTTAACATGATTTAATAATAATGTAAGCTGACAAAATTTGTTGTAGGCTCCAGTTGTTTTTATTTTACCAAATGTTTTTTTTTTATTTTTTTTTTTTTTTTTTTTTTTATGTGATTATTATTTTTTTTTTTATCTTATTTTTGTTTTCCTCAAAGGTTCATTTCACTCTTTTTGTTTAGGGGCTGGATCCCAGCAATTCTCTGATCCACCTGTGCATTTCTTTTAAGGAAGAAAGCAACAGTTTGAACGTTTATGTAATCGTGCAAGACAACCTCTCTGACGGATTTTAAACCCTCAACAGAACCAAGTTTAATAGTGCGACACAGGTGGATCAAAATTGGTTTGATTTCCAGTCTTTCCCCCTCCCTAGTTATTTGTTTTTATTTTGGTGGAAACCAAATGCTCTGTATGAAGTCTCTCCTTTGTACTGTATATGCATTCTTTTGAGAAAAAATATTAAACTTATACCTTAATTGCCTTTATCATGTTCCAATCCCTTTCTTAAGGTGCTGTATATGCATTATAAGCTGAATCTCTACCCAAAGTAACATCTCTCCTACAATACCAGTGTATTTTTCACTTGTTAAATGGCAAATTTCTTCATGAATTTTTCCTTTTCTTTTCCTCAGCAGTTTTTGGACTTGACATGACTTTTGTTAATCAGTGTGATTTGTGATTTATCAGCTTCTCTCGAGTCTTTTCTGCCAGCAGGGTGTGCTGTATGATCAGATAGGTAGAAGGCAGTGTGCAGAATTATTAGGCAAGTTGATTTTCTAACATGTATTTTTCTAAGCACATTTTACCAATTCCAAGCCACATAAGTGATATATGTATTGATCATGAAGGCTGGAAGTGAAAAACACCTTATATTCAGGTGTCCATAATTATTAAGCAGGTTTTCTTTTACAGATATAATGAGCCAAAAAAGAGATTTAGCTCACTGAAAAGTATTAAGTGCCCATGAGAAGAATGCAATACTACAAATTGCAAGGTTAAGGCATGACTGAAATGCTCATTGGGTCAGCAGGGTCAGACAAAAACAGGTGGAGAACAAAACACACATTAACTGTAACATAATGAAGAATTAAGTGTGAAACCATCAGGAACCCTTTAGTCTCAAGCGCCACCATTCTCCAGAACTGCAACCTACCTGCAGTCTCCAGAAGTCCAAGGTATCAGGATCTCAGAGACTAAGGTTAGGTAAAGAATCCTAAAAATCCTCACTTAAAAATAATCACACATTGAAGTGTAGAAAAATACATGAAGACTGATTTTTATATAGGCTTTATAGACAGAGTGAGTGAGAGTGACTCTTGAACTCTTTAAGGATCCGGCTACACACTGGTACAAGTAAACTGAAGGGTGACCATGGTTGACAAATTAAGTGAATGCTGTTCCTTTGAGATTAAGTCCACATGTACATGGGTATTTTTATAAAGTTTTGTGTCCACATGAAAATGCAAAAATACGCTATGAAGAGCTGGCAAGAGCATGCCAAACCAACAGGTGGCGATATAACCCTAACTGTAAAGCCAGGTTGGCCAATCAGAAGTCTGGAAAAAAGGTTATTACTGGTGTTGTGCCGAATGGTGACTCCCTGACAAATTATTATTCACATTGTAGAAGTCGCTACCTGATTGCCCAATCCTAACCCCTCCCCGGGGTGTCCAAACTCAGTCCTGGAGGGCCACTGTCCTGCAGAGTTTAGCTCCAACTTGCCTCAACACACCTGCCTGGAAGTTTCTAGTATGCCTAGTAAGACCTTGATTAGCTGGTTCAGGTGTGTTTAATTGGGGTTAGAGCTAAACTTTGCAGGACAGTGGCCCTCCAGGAGCAGGATTGGACACCCCTGTCCTAAACCTACCAATACTTGGGTAATAATTCGGCGGGGGTCAGAATTTTTCAGTTCCAACGTCACCAGCGAAAATCTCCAGTTTCACCACACTCTAAAAACTAATTCAGGGGACCTTTAGTCATTACTTAAATATATATATATTGTTGTGAAATAAATCAAGTTCTGAAATGCTGTTAGACTTTTTAATTGTTATTTTATTGAGCTTGGATGACACACAAATTATGCCTATTGGTTCGATATACTATCATGACTTGTCATAGTTTAACATTTTCAGTTAATCAAAAATATATTTAATTTTTAAGTTCTGTTAATGTAAAATACAATCTGATGACGTGTAAACATGTTTCATTGTTTTGAGTTGTATGAACACTTCTTTTAATTTAGATGAACTTAAGTGAAACTGGGCTGGGATCATGCTTTGCCCATGGCACTTGAAAGGGAGAGTAAATGCTAAAATTAATTGTTATATAATGTTTTTTTGCACAAGATTAATGGTAAGGGAGATTTAGCAGTAATTAGTGTTTTGTTATGCTAATTTAGAAGAGTTTCTGTTAATGTGGGTTTTTGGAGATTTACCATCATGGTGACAAGCTGTGCTTGGTAAGTTCATGTTACTTAGAAATGGGTTTTATTGTGTCCGAAAAGCGTCTTCACCTTATTTAAAACATTATGTTGGATCAACTTAAATAGTTGCATTCATGTTGACAATTTTTAAGTTCATGTTACTTAGAAATGCATTTTATTGTGTCCAAAAAGCATCTTCACCTTACTTAAAACATTGTTAGTTGCATTCATGTTGACAGTTTTTAAGTTCACGTTACTTAGAAATGCGTTTTATTGTGTCCAAAAAGCGTCTTCACCTTATTTAAAACATTATGTTGGATCAACTAAAATAGTTGCATTCATGTTGACAATTTTTAAGTTCATGTTACTTAGAAATGCATTTTATTGTGTCCAAAAAGCGTCTTCACCTCACTTAAAACATTGTTAGTTGCATTCATGTTGACAATTATTAAGTTCATGTTACTTAGAAATGTGTTTTTATTGTGGCAAAAAAACCATCTTCACCTTACTTAAAACATTATGTTGGATCAACTCAAAATATTGCTTTGAATTAATGTAATTCTCCCAATTGGCTTAAGTTAAAAATTCTAGTGGAAAATGTTAACATTTTCTTTTTTTTTTTTTTGTTGAACCAACGTTTTATTTTTTAGAGTGCATCTAAATCATCACCCCGGTGGGAGTTTTCAAAAAGTTTGGTTTCAGTGACCGGATACTGGGTTTGTGTGTGGACGAACGGCCAAACCGCATAGAAAAAGCTGCGATTTTGATTTTTGTGAGGGGAAATTCTTTACCTTATTCCTGTATAAGATGGTAAATGGCATAAAAATATTAAAGAAAAAATGTTTATGTTAATATATATTATTCATACAAATTTTGGATTAAATAAATCAGTAAATACTCACTTTTTAGCAGAAACCTTTGTTTTTACGAGACTGTCCATGCAAGATTTACAAATTACGCTGGGGTGAATGAGTTAACACATTCTTTGAGTGTTTTACGTGACGGCTGTCAGCGTAAACTTGTGTTAAACAGCCACAGAAAACCATGAATTATGAAGTGTGGAATGGCAGGCATTCCTCTGCTTGGTTGGTGGGGGTGTTCACCTGCAGAACTTCACTCATTATCAGCATCATTATCAGTGTGC
Organism: Chanodichthys erythropterus; assembly: GCF_024489055.1. Classification (NCBI taxonomy): domain Eukaryota; kingdom Metazoa; phylum Chordata; class Actinopteri; order Cypriniformes; family Xenocyprididae; genus Chanodichthys; species Chanodichthys erythropterus. The sequence continues at coordinate 4,361,397 of NC_090226.1, read as the reverse complement.
AGGTTGGACCTACTGACAACTGTGCCAGAACTCTGTTGCAGATGATGATTGTTATGAAAACATCACCAGCTGTGCTGCCGTCATCGGGTGAATCTCACAAGAACCTGTCAAGTAGCTGCCCTGGTCGTATTTCACTCCAAAAATTAAGAATTAAAGGATTAGTTCACTTCAGAATTAAAATTTCCTGTTAATTTACTCACCTCAATGTCATCCAATATGTTTGTCTGTCTTATTCCAGTCGAAAAGAAATTAAGGTTTTTGCCATTTTTTTGCTATTTTTTCCATATAGTGGACTTCACTGGGGTACAGTGGGTTGAAGATCCAAATTGCCGTTTCAATGTAGCTTCAAAGGGCTCTACATGATCCCAGACGAGGTGTACGGGTCTTATCTAGCAAAACGATCAGTAATTTTCTAAAAAAATAAAATAAAATATGTATATACTTTTTAACCACAAATGCTCGTTTTGCATTAGTTCTGCGATGCGCCACACATTACGTAATCATGTTGGAAAGGTCATGTGTGACGTAGGCGGAAGTACTGCAGTAGGGCGAAAAACGTTTCATTTTCTCCAACTTAAATCGTTCGACCTGGTTGTTTTACCTTTTTTTTTTTGTAAAGGCTGTTTCTCTTTGTAGATTGGTACTTCCGCCTACATCACGCGTGACCTTTCCAACGTGATTACGTAATGCAAGATGAGCATTTGTGGTTAAAAGGTATTTATACATTTTTTTTTTTTTTTTTTTTAAGAAAATGACTATTTGTTTCACTAGATAAGACTCTTATTCCCCGGTTGGGATTATATAGAGCCCTTCAAAGCTGCATTGAAACTGAAAAAAAATGTTCCAGCAACTTTTGCACCTGAAGCACTTCAGTTCTTTGTACTATGGTGCAGTTAAAAGTCTATCCTTTTACTATTTCTTTACTTGGTCTTTTAGTTCTAGTTGTCTTGTCTTTTAAGTAGGCAGATTTGTACTCAGTGACTTGTACACGTGTATCCTCAGAGGTGCGATTTGAGGTCATTGTGATCCCATGCAGGTCTCTCCCATCACTTCATGCTCTGTACTAGCAATTTCCAGGTGGATGATTCTGAAATGTTAAACTTTTATCTGAGAATAGGGGTGATTTGTCATCTGGGCAGGGCTTAAACAGATTGTCCAAGCTGTCCAGTGCTCTTGGATCTCTCCTGTCCCAAATGCTGATTCTCATCCAAACCAAACACTAGGTTTGACATTAGTTTCATTGCTCTGCCATGCTCTTCTTGGAGAGCGTTGTGATGTCTCCCGCAGGATGGCATTTCTCTTCATCATGCCTGAAGGGCCAATTAGAGCCAAAGGCTAAACCTGGAAGGCCGCAAGAATCACGTAAGCCTCCAAAGACCCATAAATATTAGCGGTAGAGGTGACAAATGCAACTCCATGTCTTTCAGTGATGGTGTTGTCACTGAGGTGTCAAGCGTAAGTCCGCATGTCGAGCGATGAAGCCGCAGATAAGCCAGGAGAGGGCTGAGTTGAAGCCTCAGACGTGCCAGTCAAAGCCAAACACGTTTGGGATGTGTTGAAAGGTTAGGCTGTGGACTGCGACTGCTATGAGCGTTGAAATATTACAGAGTCTTAAATCAAAAACCCACATCCCCTGCTCCCCGCCACTCTTTGGCCATCTGTAACGTGGCAACAAGCAGAGCTTAAACTCAAGTCTTGCGTATATACCACGTCTGCGCTGTAAGAACACGCAGGCTTTCTTTATGTTGGATCGTCTTTGGGAACATGTTAGTCTCACACACTGTTTTCCCCCTCGTCTTTTTTGGGGACATGAAATACAGCTAATATTGGTCTTTGCTGCTACTTTTTTTGGTTTAGATGGTGAGATTTATATGTGAATAATATGATCATGTTTGTTTCTCAACTGCACTCCAACAAATATTTAGGCCTAAATTTAAGATTTATGTATTTGAATTGCTTTTAAAATGGATTGCACAGCTAATAAATCTTTAAATGTGTACTTATGAAGGTGAATGTTTTAAATACACAACCAGGTTTATATATTTATCAGTCAATCCAAATACATATATTTTTGAGTGCGTATTTCTTACCTGACTTGTGAAATGTCTTCATTTGTTAATGACTTAACAACATTTGTCAACTTTTATTTAATGATTTAAAGTATATATTATCAGTATGTTTTGCCTGCGGAAAAAACCCAATGAACTCGATAAGCTCTGCTATGAGATTTGAACACTTTTTCCTGAATAAGCACTATAGCTGAATTTTATGCAGATTAGGGATATAATGGAAAATGCTGGGTGGAAACACCAAGCATTTAAATTGAGCATTAAAGTCACCATGAAATAATTTTTTTAAATGGAATATTGCAGTGTTTATTATAAATAATTTATCTGTACACATTCTTTTAATTCATGTGCCTTTATTAAAACTTGAATCAAAAACCATTAACATTAAACACTTTAATTAGACTAATTAAATTTCACTCGGATATTCATCACAATTCGCAATTTCCATTTGACAAATTTACATTTCACTGTAAAACTTTTTTTTTTTTTTTTTAATAAACAAATTGAAACATATTTACAGAATAATTCCCTATATTTGCACCAAAATTAGTCCTGTGACTCATTAATTCACTCCAATGATTAGCTACTGTTGCCCCCTGCATTTCAGGCATTTAACACCGAACAAACGTGAAATTCTTTCCTGCAACTTCCGTTCATATTTTAGCACCAATTTCTTCAAAATGAAGAAACGCGTGGAATGGTAATGCTGTGTTATTCACATAATTTTTGCAAAAATATTTGCATAAATTATGTTTCTGTGTTGAAGCATGTGCACTAACCATTAAAACATTGTAGTAATCGTTGCATGCTGTTCCATCCTCTATGCATGTGCCATATTGATACCATGAGGATTCATTGGGTTTCATCCATTAAAAATTGCATACATTATTTGTATTTATACGCACATTCAGAGTATTCTAAATGAGCAACCGTGTGCCTGAGGTAAGTAATTTACATAAAACATGCCCAAACCATGTCCATATAAGGGCATTCTGCTCACCTTTTTCCATCAAACATGATACTCTCTAAAGCATGTGCAGCAAGATCCTTGAGCAATGCCAAGAGTCGTTCCTCAAAACAATTTCAAATGCAGTTTTATACAGACATTACAGACCTCTGATTAGCCAGCTGTACATATGTGTATCTGCGTCTTTATGCAGAGCTACCTCACAGCTTGAGCTATAACGCACTTCTTCTTACTTTTTTTTACTGATAGGCCTTTATATGATGAAATCTAGCCTCTTTAAGATGTGTATTTAATCTTATCATGTTTATAAGGCCACCAAGTGTATTTTGAGTGGTTTCAGTTGTTTCTAAATTTTTCATACGATGTAAACCTGAATAAGCAGGCAAAACTCAAAAATTGAGGCAATCAGTTGCCATGGGCAAAGCATGCTGGGAAAAAGAAATCCCAGCCCAGTTTCAGTTAAACATAAGCTCGTCTAAATTAAAAGAAAGAAGTTCATAAAACTCAAAACAATGAAAGTTTACTTAAAATATATCAGTTCTTCTGTGCAATTGAAAGAAAAAGAAAGTGCTAAATACTCATAAAAATGAATTTGACTGAATTTAAGTGTGTCCTACTCAAACCAGTTAATTATTTTAAACATTAGGGTTTACAGTGAATATATGAAAAAAACATTTCAGAGTGAAAGTTATTGATGAATTAGATTTGTTTGTGAAAATGTTTGTACGCAGATTTCACACGCAAATTTGTGTGTACACATTCTTAGTGAATGAGACCCAATGTTTTTAATATTTTGTTAAAGACATGCATTTTATTTATTATCTAATTGAAAATTTCTGTGCATGTCCCTTATCAGTATTTTTGGTAACACTTTATAATAAGGTCCCATTAGTTCACTATTTAATGCATTAACTTACATTGAGCAATACATTATTCTTCATTGTTAATGTTAATCAATAAAAATACAACCGTTCATTGTAAGTTAATTTCAGCTCATTTTAGTTAATATAATTAACCCAGAATAATACATGCTTTTGAAGAATCCTTCATTGTTAGTTTATGTTATCTAAAGCAGTCAATGTTAACAAAATGGAACCTTATTGTAAAGTGTTGCCATTTTCTCCACAGTGACTCCTCTAATCCCTCAGTTTAGTTTATTGTGACACGCCAGTTCTCTCGTGGTGTTCAGATACATGTCTCATCCATGGGCCGTCTCCTTCGGTCACCACCGAGTGAATAAGTACCCCTCAGGTGTGTTAGATTGTCCCATCTATCCATAAACCCTTAGCTTATCTGTTGACAGGCTGTCCCGCTCAGCTCTCTGACCATGCTTCCATATCATGGATGCAGGACAACCATGTCCAAACTAGAGATACCAGCATGCAGTTGCAGTGCAGGTGGCTGGGAGATCCCAGTTGGTAAGACGGCATGGCTGTGGTTGATGGATTAAGAGTAAGGCCTGTTTACGGCCATATCCTCTTTTTTATTTTGGTATCCATGATCTCATGACAGTTCCTACACCTGTGTCTGATCACAGGATCTGATATGTGGCCACATGGAAAGCACCTCCATAGTTTTAGTAATTGCATCACCTCTGAGATATGTGGATACAAATTTAGATTCCTGACTGCCAGGCAGAGAGGGGCTCGCATCAGGCTAGAAGGCCTTGTATATCACTCCATGATGGATGAGCCAGTGTAGAGGAATTCTCTGTGGTTCATACTAAAACAATACTTTGCATTGAGTCACTGCCCCAACTTGAACCTTGAATTCATTCATGCTGCTCACAATGACCACCATTAGTGTTTAACTCAAAATGGGGGTTGTTGAGTGTAAAGGTGCACTAAGTAATTGCTCTTTTAGTCTTGCAACTGATACCTGTTTGCATGGATGCAGCAAACATTTTAATTTTTTTATGCCATTGTAAGGGTTCCTGCAATTTTTGACCAGTAAAGTACAGCCTAAGTATTTCTAAACTCGTTTTGGGGAGAATTTCCATTTTTATGTTAGGTACTAATTGGTATTAATATAAATTTAATTTTGAAAATCCTTTACCTAATTTGGTGTTTTTTGGCTTTTTAAGTTCCTTTAAGTATCTCATTATGCTATATTACCAAATATTGGATTCAGTCTGTTTGTCAACTCTTCTCTTCCAATTAGCACAGTGTATTTCTTTCTAGAACTGATTGGTCATAGGCCTCATTGATCTGAGCTTATGCATCTCAGTATTTTTAATTAATTTATTTAATTTTTAGGTAAATAAGCTTGAGTGTACTTTTTTCACTTATAACCTGTAACAACTGAAAGAAAACAAGTTGGTCCAATATTTTGTGATAATATAGCATAACAACAGATTTATAAGAAATTTTTGTGGTGTTCCCAGTCAAAAAATGTCCAATTTACAAGTGTAACAAGATAAACAAAACAAAGCACACAAATGATCAACTTCTTTTGGGAAGTTGTTATAGCCTGTTTGAGCAAAGTCAGTAATTTTTAGGGTACGTTTCACAACAACAACGTATTAAAAACGGAAACATTATTTCTTTGCGCTTTTGCATACAGACGACAACACTGTATTCTGCTGCCAGGCCACATCATCTGTGCACGAGGTAGGGCCTTAAAAACATCAGCCAATCATTTACGCGATCATCACGTAAACGATTGGCCCTCTGGCTTGTCAATCACTGCCATGACGTTCCTTGTGAGAGAGTAACTTTCCACACTCCACAGGCGCCGCATGCAATGTTTTTGTCAGGAGACAGTCAAGTCAAGTCAATCTTATTTATATAGCGCTTTTTACAATGCAGATTGTGTCAAAGCAGCTTTACATTGATAACTGGTATATAATTTTTCCTCTTAAAGAATAGTGTCAGTGCAGGCAGATCAAAAGCACTGTTGAATAAATGTCAAGGATACTGTTGAATATCAAATGTCAAGTCAAATTAAATTAAATTAGGGCTGCACGATTAATCGTATTTTATCACGATAGCGATATCTGCTTCTCTCAATTGATTTTAAATAATCGTCACGATATTGGCCCGCTCTATGAAAATGAACATAATTTGGAAATATTTCGCTGTTTTATCTTTTGAAGTTCCTAAAGGTTTTACCAGTTTTCATAATGTTGATCAGCTAGAAATGATTTTTCTTTGCTTTACGAATTTGCCGGGCAATTTGAATCTGGTTTGTCTTATTGCAAACGAATTGTGTTGCTTTAAAATCTAATGTGAATACATATTACAAAGCGCTCACCAAAACCATGTTTTGTATTGATTTACCATCTAATGAAGTTATCATAGTTGGTTAAATCTAAGTCTTTGTGCCACCTACAGGCCTTTTGGGTGAAGTGTAGGTTGGTAAAGAACTTGCAAAATAGCCATAGTTTCATTACTCTTTTGATAGAATAAACATGATTAATAATCGCGATTATAATTTTGAGGAAACTGTGGCACTGGCTGTCGTGTTGATGATGTCTTCACAATGGATGATCTAGTTGACTCGATCTCTGCTGATACAGGGCTGAGTTGTGGTCGTGTCAAGGCACCGGTCCTCGGTCTCATTTGGAAACGGCCCCGAATCCGGTTGACTACGGTAAACCTCGGGATAAACAGAAAGACTAATATTGGCGTAGATGCCATTCTTTTTCTTTTTCAGGAGTAACAACTGCAGATTATGAGTTTCCTGCGGTGAGTCTGACATAATGAATCCAAAAAACACGACACAGCGAATGCCGGTGGTAAACACTCGTGTTCCAGCACTCGTGCACGAGTTTTGGGAGGCGTTCCCTTGAAATGAGCTGTGAAGGAGGGGGGTTGTTACACATGTGCTCATTTCAAAAACTCACTAACAGTCTTTTGTTTCTCAGTCGACGAAAAGATCCTATTTAGCACCTTTAATATAATATATATATATTTAATAATTAATATATAATAATAATAATAATAATATAATAATTCATATGAACTGTAAATAATATTTTATTCTTACAAGTGCACAAAAAAAAAGTCCTGACATTTGAATACGGTTTGGTGGAGGATTTGACTTTTTTTGAGCCACAGCTGAAACAATCATTTTCTGTTTCATAGACTCTTAATTTGTATTTATTTTTTTGTTCCTGCTTCCTTTGTTCCCCATTTTCCCACTTCTTTTCCATTAGGTTACTGATTGCTTTGTGCATTTGTTTTATTGTATATTTTCCGCTGTGTCTTTAAGCCCTCAGTTTAGCTCTCCTTTCTGTACTGTATTGTCTTTAGTTAAGTGAAGCTGTTATGTTGATTCTATGATCAAGTGGAGTGTTCATTGTAGAAATATTCCATTCGCAGACATATCACCTTACTAATTTATTCTGCAACCAAATTTTTTACTAGTGGCTGTTATTTTTCAAAAATGCTATTCCAAGTTTTGCCTTAATTCTGCAACTTTGTTTCATTTTGTTTAAGGGTTAGGGCGCAAAAAAGTGAAATGATAATGAATGAATATAGTGCAGATGCTGCATGTTACATGCATTTTTTTTTTTATACTGCATTTTTTTTTCTTCTATTTTATAGCTTGACTGGCCAACATTCTTCAAAACAACTTTTTTTTTTTAATTATTATTCCAATGAAGAAAGGAAATCATATGAGTTTCAAGCAATACGAGGGTGAATAAATGACAATGTTTAAATTTTTATGAACTTTACATCCTCTGTAGTTCTCGGGATCATCTCTTTTACATTAAGGACAAATGATATTGTAGGAGTTACTTGGCAGTAATGGGTGAATTTAAAGCAGAACAGTGATGAAGAAAAAATGCAATGTCAAATTAGATATAAGAAAGATACATGCATCAAAACAAAAATAAACTTTAGTGTGTAATTACTTGTGCCAGTTTGTGCTGCTATAGGGTGATCCGAGATGACCTGAGAGAAATAGAGCAAATATGATTCCTGATAAAATGTAAAAATGCTCAAGGAATACTTATTGATTCTGCACCACAACTTGGTATCTAGATAATGTCTTTGAGGGCTCAGGGTCATTGCACAACCTGATGCTTTACAAAAAAAAAAAAAAAAGTAAGGGAAGAGGGGGGAGGAGTATGGCAACTGTCATCAGAAACAAGAAACATCTGTCTCATTTGTGTAACTTGTTTTCTTTTAATATGAGAAGTATGTTGGTAGAGATCTGTGAGTTTTGAGGAAGGCCAGGGAGGAGAGGAACGCGTGTTTTACTCCTGGAATCATTCTTCCAGACCTTTGGTGAACTTTGGTGCCTTTCTCTGCAGACTCATGTCCTCTGAGGTGAGTTTATGTATACAGTGTGAAATGTAAGTGGATAAATTAATACTCAGAATGAAACACAGTTTGACTCCACCTGATGAGCTCAATTTTTTTTTCTTTTTTAGTTTCTATTAAAGATGGTAAACATTTAAAAAAAAAAAAAAAAATAAAAAAAAAATATATATATATATACAGCTATGGAAAAAAATAAGAGACCACTTAACATTGATTTCTGAACTTGGAGTGGTCTCTTAATTATTTCCATAGCTATATATATATATATATATATATATATATATATATATATATATATATATATATATATATATATATATATATATATATATATATATATATATATATATATATATATATATATATATATATATATATATATATATAATATATATAATATAATATATATAATATAATGTATTACTATTTTATAAAAATATTTTGCTATTTTATGTTGTAGTATTTATTTTTACATTTATTTTTATAATTCCTCTCTCTTTCTATATATATATATATATATATATATCTGTATCATTTTTTAACTTATATATATTTTTGTAATTTTATGTTGTATATATTTGTTTAAATTTATTTTTATGAAAAAGTATGTGAATTATAAATATTTTTTATTTAATATATTTTTAAATATTTTAAAAATGTTATTTCATTATTTTATTTTGTTTTATTTTGAAGGGACATACTGTAATATAATTAATATCTTACAAATAACTATATATTTTTTTTTTGTTTTGTTTTTTTTTTCATTTATTTATTCATGTGTAAATACATATATTTATGGCCACAAACAGCATATTTGCCATTGACATTCATGTCTTGGCTAATCAAACTAATGTTCCTCTGATGACTTCAGAGACCAAAGTCATATTAAAAGTAGCTGAAAGGCTAAAGCCCCTGATCTTTGAGTTCCTTTATTGAATTGTAGGTTGATAATTATGTTATGTCCCTGCAAAAGCCTTTCCAAATATTAAATTACTGTGTGGTATTTTCCATCAAAGAGGCGGTGACAGGGCCATTCTGTTGACAGGATTAGATTTCTCATAGCGAAATCTCCCTCAAGCACATTTTACATCTATTCACATACACAATGATTTTTCCACATTCAGGCCTGCATATTTGTCCCAAAATAACCATAGGAGAAATGTCTTACTGCCACAGACAGATTGTCATGTTTTAGGTGTTAAAAAGTCTCCCTGAAACATCCAAGTACGTACATATTTCAAAACTTTGCAGCAAAGAAGCGCAGTGTTTTCGGCCCCAATATCTCTACTTCCACAAACACAGGATGTGCTGGATATTATGAGGATTTCGCCATGATTTCTCCAGCCTGCGTCCACAGATATGCCCCCTGCTTTAATATCCCAGTGCACAATAAAAGACAAACCCTCCTTTCTTCAAACCATGTCTTCCTGTTCCTCAAAGCCGTTTATTAGTACCAGACATCGGTATGACCAAGGAATATGGAAGCAGACTTTAAAATGTACAAATAAAATGACATGGTTGGATTGTTTTAGACTACGGTCAGGCTCTCACAGTTTCCAACAACTGAAAAAAGCCAGAGGTGGTTTGAAGACATATGCAACATCAATTAAAGGCACTGTAAAAGACTGTTACGCCAGCAAAGTTAGGCCCTTGATAGGATAGACAGTATCCTGCAGCAAGGGTGGAGTGGAGTCGTCGTTCGCTTCTGAAAGAAACATTAGATGCAGCAGCCATTTGTGCAGTGATGCTTTGTTTTTCAAGTGTATATTTACCATGTTTTCTACATGTATTTAAAGCTGAAGTCTGTTATTTCTGCACCAAATTGGACCTGCAATCTGTTTGAGCAGCCTGACTGGGATGAACACAACATTAGTTTAGCCAATAGCGTGAGTTTGAGGTGGAATATCTATTTGTCTTAAAGTTGTGGTTGATTATGATTTCACTTTTTTAACTTTAGTTAGTGTGTAATGTTGCTGTTTGAGCATAAACAACATCTGCAAAGTTATGACGCTCAAAGAGAGATATTTTCCTTAACAGAAATCTCTTTTTAAGGACTTCAATAAACGGCTGGTAGGGACTACGACGAGATTCTTCCCAGGTTAGTGACATCACTAACCCTAAAATTGACATAAACCCCACCCCCGGGAACACGCAACAAAGGGTGTGAGGCTATGTTGGGCTGCTTTAGAGAAGAGGAAGAGTTGTTGTAGTGGAGTGTTGTTATCATGCCGTCATTTTACGCCGGACTGCTTCACAAACGAGGGTCAATTCAATGCTGGATTTGCACAAAAGATGAACATGACGACACATGCTAGTGGATGAGTTGAATCAACTCCACAGCAACTACATAAATGTATCCACTAACCATTCAGAAACGTCCAGTTTCATTCTAAAAGTTGTAACTTCTTCCTGAGTCTCTCCATCAGAGTCGACTCCGGTTTCAACAATGTAAGGCTGAACACCGTTACTGACAATCCTCATTTTGGCTGCGTGAGATTCTCCAGCTTTGTTGTTGTTGAGCAACCGAAGCGTGAGCTGTTAAAACTCTGCCCTCTTCTGGAGAGCAGGCCAGGAGCAGCAGCTCATTTGCATTTAAAGGGACACACACAAACGGCGTGTTTTTGCTCAAACCCAAATAGCGGCAAATTTGACAAGCTATAATAAATGATCTGTAGGGGATTTTGAGCTGAAACTTCAGACACATTATGGGGACACCAGAGACTTATATTACATCTTTCTACAAAATATTAAGCAGAACTACTGTTTTCAACATTGTAAAATAATAATAATAAATGTTTCCTGAACAGCAAATCATCATATTAGATGATTTCTGAAGGATCATGTGATACTGAAGACTGGAGTAATGATGCTAAAAATTCATCTTTGAACACAGGAATAAATTACATTTTAAAATATATTACCATAGAAAACAGTTAAAATACTTAAAATTGTAATTATATTTCAGAATATTACTGTTTTTATTTTTGATCAAATAAATGTTTCAAATATTATATATATATAATATTTTTTATTTATGTATTTATTTATTTGTGGTACTTAATACAAGCTGTTGGGCAACAGCTCAGCAAAGAGGTGCTTACGAAAGTCATCTCTGGGGCCACTTTGTTGCAGCACCAAACCACATTTATGCATGTCCGACAACCTTCATTCCTGTCATTATTCCATGAATAGTTTCTATAAATATTTATTGTTCTTGGCGTGATGGCATGACTCTCAGCCTAGACCGTGTCACTAGGCAGCTGCCGGACTGGAACTGTCCTGATCCCTAAACCATTACATTGGTTTGTTAAACAGAATAGAGAAGGAAGATGCCATTGGTAATCTTACTGAATTTTTCTGAGAATTTCTGTCGTAATCGGTGTGGTTAACCTGATGATTTCATATTGACCTTGTACATTACCGTTCAAAAGTTTGGACTTTTTTAAGAATTTTCTTATTCTAACTAAGAATAAAACCAGTAATATTGTAAAATATTATTACAATTTTAAATAAAATTAAATTTATTTTAATGAAATAAAATACAAAAAGTTTGAAAAAAAAATATTTTAATATATTTTGTATAAAATGTCACTTATTCCTGTGACAGAAAAGCTTCAAATGATTAAGTATCACATGATCCTTTAGAAATCATTTTAATATGCTGGTTTGCTGCAAGAAACATTTCTTATTATTATCAATGTTGAAAACAGCTGTGCTGCTTAATGTTTTTGTGGAAATCATGATGAATTGAAAGTTCTAAAGAAGAGCATTTCTTTGAAATAGAAATCTTTTGTAACATTATAAATGTCTTTACTATCACGTTTGATCAATTTAATGTGCCCTCGATTAATAAAAGAATTAATTAAAAAACATCTTAATGACTCCAAACTTTTAAATGGTGGTGTAACTTAAATGAATATTTCAGTTTTACTACAAGGCATAACATATTGTTAATGACCACAAAAAAATATTTTAACACATCCCTTGTTTTCTGTAAAAATAGCAAAAAAAAAAAAAAAAAAAAAAAAAAAAGGAGGTTATGAGGTTATGGTGTGGCACTTACAGTTGAAGATAATGACGTAATTTCTGAATAATTTAAAAGCAGAAATTAAGTTTATAGTTTTATAAAAGCACTTGCATTAATTCTTGAATAACTTGTGTATTATTTAAGCGTTATAGCTGTTGAAATCATAATTTATGCAGTTGTTTTATGGTTTATGGCATTACCTTGTCATGGCAACAAAGTTAAATGCAGAAAAGGTTATTAAACTGAGCTTAATTTGTATTGAACCCGGGATATTTCTTTAACATCGACTGCAGCAAGACTGCAAAACCAAACTTTTATCCTAAAGTGTGAAACCCATCAAACAAGACTACATTCATAAAGACCATTAAACCATATTATCCTGATAAAATGACCTGATTGGTCAGCATGGTCTTTTTGGTGAAGCTAATAACTGATGATGTTTGCTTCCATTGCAAAGAGCAATAAGCACAAGCACGAGAATGTCAGTTTTTGACACAGCATATATTTCAATTAAACATACATTCATATGAAATATAGTCCTCTTCAGTGTATAAGTCTTTACAAACCTATGTTTCTTTTAAAAGCATACTGGATAGCAAGTTGTACTATAGAAAAGCTTGGAGTTATGGTATCGTACATAGTCGCCATAAATAATTCAGTCACTCAGTCTGACTAATGGAGCAGGGAATGCTGGGGGATTTGTTTATTTGTGATATGTGCGTCTGGAGAGGAAAAGTGCTAGAGTCATCGTGCACAGAATCCATGGTCCAAGAATCCCAAGAGGGTAAACAATTTATGTTTGTCAGTTTTGCGCCAGATGCATGGTTACAGCTCAGCACCAATGATCTGTCTGCGTCACTAGCTACGACTTTCAAAGCGCTCCTTTTGAACAGATTGTTAACACTTGTAATAATTCCACTCCGTCTTGTTCGGAGTTGGTTCGCATCCCTTCTAAAGCAGGGCTCACTTGAAGGGTAGGGACACACCAAACCGATGCCAAAGAACTAGCACTGATAAAAGCCCACTGTGTTGTCGCCTCACGTCGGGGCAAAAAGACTGCACATGAGAGAGAACTACAGCCGACTGTCAGCCGGCACGTGTGTTCTGCGCCTGCGCGTAAGGAGACCGCTGCCTGAACAAAGCAGCGCATGCTTACCGTTTTGAATATCATTCATGCTGATCACTTTCTTTATTCCATGTTAATATTAAATATTTGCCCAGGAACACTCGTAACACTTGGTACATGACGTAAAATTAGAACCGCCTTCTGTCTGTACCACTTTGACTTATTTTGCTATTATTCTGACGCTTCGACTCGTTCACTAAACAGAACAGCCAATCAGAGTTCTCTCTCTCGCCCGACGGCCCAACACCGATTCTACATGCTGAATCAGCCCCGAGAACCCCAAATGGCCAGTGTTGCCAAGTCCACAGTTTTCCTACGGAATTGGACTACTTTAACACTGTTGCCGTATGTTGTTTTTCATGACCCCAAATAACGTGATATTTAGCCACTGGAATGTGAATTTTATCAGGAAAACCCCACTAAAAATTCAGATTTTACCCCCTGGAACCGGGGAGCCCCCTAGAACGTGATTGGGCTAGTTTTGAGTAGCAATTGGACACATTTTGTTGTGAATACCTGGCAACTCTGTCTCTGCTGACGGTATCCGACTAGAGTCATTGTTCAGAACACACCAGGAAAACTTAGTCGGCTAACATTTAAAAAAGGTCAGACGTTGCCCGATGGCCGATTGTCAGCTTGGTGTGTCCCAGACTTAAAAGCCGGAACACACCAAGCCGACAGTCGGCCGCCTGGCAGTATTTGTTGGTCGGCAGACTAAGTTTTCTCAGTGTGTTCCACACCGTCGGCTGAAATTGGTCCTCGTTTGCTTTTTTTTGGCCAATTCGAAATGTTGAATCGTTTCGGAGCTTGTGGGTACGTCGGGCCATCTGATCATTCTGGGGTGAGTTTCCCGAAAGCATCGTTTGCCAACTATGGTCGTAAGCCCCAGTGAACTCTAATGGGTAACAACAGAACTTGCGACCCTAGTTCACTTTGGGAAACTCACCCCTGATTGTCTGTTCAGCTACTGCCACCTGCTGGTACAGAAAGGCATGTCATCTTACCCAGGCGCAGAACGGACGTGCTACTTGGCCGTCGGCTGTCGAGCATCGGTTTGGTGTGTCAGGCCAACTTTGGACCCAGACGCTGCCGACGTGAGCCAACCCTGCAGTATGCTTTCGTCGCCACTAGTTCGTCGGTGTCGGCTTGGTGTGTTCTGGCCTTAACACTCAGCTGTATACGCTATCGTTGATTCTTGAATTCAAGCAGCATCACAGGAACGAATGGCCAAGGGTATGGAAAGTACATGTACGCCTGGACTGCATCTCAGCACGTAATGTTCGATAGTTCGGTTAGTCCATCTTTCAAGAAGAAACCCTAAAGCAGCATTAACGATGAAAAGGCTTTAAAACGTTGACCTTTCTCCATATTCATGTGCCCCTGATCCCGGCCGGGTCAATGTCTATCAGTAACCCCATTCCCAATGGCACTCCTCTGGTGCACGTCACATTAAAAATTCACTCTCTATTCGATTGCAATAAGTTAAAAAATATACATATATATATATAAAAATAAGAGAGCAACTGCAATTAAAAAACAGAACGAGGAGAGAGAAAAATACTCTCAATTGGGACGTCAGATATATTTGCCCCTATATTTTAAAGTCTCATGTATGACATGTTCCTCTATCGGTGCATGAAATGCCTGGGAATGTCTCTGTCTTCCCTTTTGTGTATTTGCCTAGTTTCCCTGTGCATGTAGGGAAGCGTTGAGGGGATCACCGACACGTGTGCATCTCTACCATCTTGCGACACTGTTTGCACTTGACGTAGCAGCACCAGTGGAACTTGCAGCTGCAGCGGTCGACCACCTCCACCTCCTCCGTGTGGAATCCGCGACCGCAGCACATGAGCTCGCAGCCGTCGATGGCCTTCGAGGTCTTGTTGCAAAAGCGCCCTGCGGTTCCCAGTATGCCCGGCGTTCTGGGGTCGTGCTCGCAGAAGTCTGGGCTCGGGTCCAGGTACACCAGATCTTCATCCGTGTGCGGCTTGAACTGCGAGTTTCGTGGAACCAAGACCTTGGTGGTGCCCACTTTACGCAGCTCCACTTCTGTAGCGCCGTCGAATTTCTCCTTGATGACGTTGCCCACTTTGCGGAACGGCGGCATTGCTTTCCAGCAGGTCTTCACCTCGCAGGAGCCTGAAACACCGTGGCACTTGCATTCCACTCGCATGTGGTTCAGAATCGCCTTGGAATGGAAAAATAAATTTAATTTATATGAGTGTACAAACCTTTCAATGGTGATGTTTGTAAGGCCTCTTACCTTCCTCCCTGCCTCATTGTTATGGAGGTTCATTAGGGCTCTGTTGGAGGAATGTCCTTTACTTCGTTCCCTGATGTCCACAAAGGATTGGGAAAAAGCAACCCCATATGCAATATTATCTGAGCATCCTGACCACTGGAAACCTGTTGAGATAGAGATGGTCAAGGATGGAGAATCTAATGAGAGAAATCAGGAGTTTTATCAGTCCATCTGGAAACAAAGTTGTTTACAAGGTACTATATTATCATTCTAACAGTTTTCCAGGATTTTCCAAGATTAAAATGTAATCTTTGAATGTCATTTATAGAGTAGTCTGAGCCACTTATTAACAAGTAAACTAGATATTCATGAGAAGAACAGTATATTTAGCTGTTTTATATATATATAAATCTCCAACAAGTCTCAATACATTTTTTGTGTATGTTTGTTTATTGTGCATCAGCATATGAGACAGTAATAATTGTATTACAATCTGTTTCAGATCCTGCTCATAAACAGCATCTGTGAATAACATGAACCGTGATTGATCACTTCACATGTCACTCGCACAACTCTTCCTATCTAAGTGGGCATTTCTTGGTCAGGATAAGCTGCTTCAATGACCAGAGCTTTCACCGTTCAGTTTGGGTATGCAAGAATAATTTTTGCGAGTTCATAGCAATATTAATGATTAATCATCATAATTATTCATACAAAGTACATATACCTTCTGGACTGACACCGTGCACATTACGGTCACAGCCACACTTGTCCAGCTCCCCACTGCTGCAGGCTCTGGTCACTGCGAAGGCTACGCTAGCAGCAGATATGGCGTACACAAACGCAGCTTCTCTGGTGCCTGTGACAAATAAGCAAACATTAAGCTTCCCCAGAGATGCCTTCATGTCCATTTAAATGGGATGCAGCTTACCTTGTGTGACCACTTTCCCGAACACAGGAACACTCTCTAGCGTCGAGCAGTTCCAGCGTCGGTTGCGGAACTGAAACTGGCACTCGTCGATGGCGAGCTGGGCACCCCTGCGGACCGCGTCCATCACCTCCACGTTGCGCTTGCAGATCTGAACCTGCCTCTGGATGAGTCCTCTGAGCTTCTCACAGGTTTCTTCATCAGAGATGCTCCCCACCGATGACAGCTTTGCCAGGTATCTGAGGACAAACCAATAGACTGGTAATCAATATATGTTCATAGACTGTCATTAATACAGACATTTGTACAGAAAAAAAAAACCTTTCAATTTGTATCTAGAAGCTGGATGTTTTTGGTTTTTGGAGAAAAAAATCCATCCATCCATCCATCCATCCATCCATCCATCCATCCATCCATCCATCCATCCATCCATCCATCCATCCATCCATCCAATTATATTTAGTTTGTAATACTTTATAACAAGTTAAAAAATTTTAACATTAGTTATATCACTGGCTATCATAAACTAACAATAAACAATAACTTTTATTGCATTTATTAATTTTAATATAAATTTCCACATATACAAATACATTTGTAATATTTCCAGTTAAATTAGTCAATCTATTCTAAACAAACATGTTAACAAAGAACAATAATATATTTATATTAGTATATTTAGTATAGTGTATTTAGTATATTGGTGTATTATTATTATTATTATTATTATTAAATATTTTATATTTCTTATTATATTTATTCTGTAAAAAATGCTGTTCATTATTAGTTCATAACTACTGCAATAATTAATGTTAACAAATTTTAAGTTATTGCAAAGTGTTATTATATTTTACTATGTTAAGGCTTAGCTGATGATTTAACTGATGTTAATGAAATAAGTTTAGTAGTGTTCAACTTTTTAGTTCTCATTATCTAGTGACATTTTCATGTTTAATGAAGGCAGGTTATAGAGGTATCTATCTATCTATCTATCTATCTATCTATCTATCTATCTATCTATCTATCTATCTATCTATCTATCTATCTATCTATCTATCTATCTATCTATCTATCTATCTATCTATCTATCTATCTATCTATCTATCTATCTATCTATCTATCTATCTATATATATATATATATATATATAACTAAATTTAATTTGCAGCCATTTCATTTATATATTTATTACATTTTAGCTAGTTTCAGGTTTTCATTTCCCCACCAAATTATGCTTGTTTATATATATTCATTGAAGTGAAATGCTTTCATTTAGTTGTTGTTATAGTTTCTTTTAACAGTAACACTGCATTGTCGCACTAAAAGGTTTTTCCATTGACTCTCCATAGCACAAACGGCACTAATATAAACACCATGGCCCTCCTGTGATGTTCTTGGAAGGCTATGCTCGGCAGATGAGGTAAGGGTGATGTTAAGTGAGGCGGATATAGAATATCTTCACCCATCACCTCCAGGGCCAGGGGGTCGGGGCAACACCATCGCTTTAATGGGTCTGCTGAGCTCCATCTCTTTAAGGCACCTTATAAAAATAGTCCTATACTACAACGCAGCACACAGATTTCATCCGTACACACCAAGCTTGGTCTCATTATCATCAAGAATGGGTGGAGATCAAAGTCTTGACTGTTTAAGTTCTGCACAGATGCATTTAGTGGGTTGCGTGTAG
This sequence comes from Chanodichthys erythropterus, assembly GCF_024489055.1. Classification (NCBI taxonomy): domain Eukaryota; kingdom Metazoa; phylum Chordata; class Actinopteri; order Cypriniformes; family Xenocyprididae; genus Chanodichthys; species Chanodichthys erythropterus. Next base: position 4,343,081 of record NC_090226.1, on the reverse strand, counting down.
GTGATGTTTGCAAGAGTGGTCACGGACGGGTTTGTTTTGTGTTATTTGTCTCTAAAGGTCTTTTGGTGTGGTACTGAGTAATTCGAATGTACTCCTAAATGCATCAGAATGGCTTTGAAGGTTCTGTGCTGTAAATACTCAATTAAGTTGCAAGATCTTGTGGTTTATTGATTCGGGTTCTAACTAAAGGTTAGCCCTCAAAATCAGTGCGAATCAGACCTGCTTTTTATTCTTTCACAGCGATGTCATAGAATAACCATTTTTGGTTCCTCAAAGAACCTTTCAATGATCCGTTCTTAAAAGAACCATTCTTTTTTTAGTTTTTTTATGAAGAACATTTTAAAATTCCAAAGAACCTTTTTCCACTATAAAGAAGAACCTTTTGTGGTGACACTTTACAATAAGGATTCATTTGCTGACATTATTTCACAGTTAAAGGCACAATGTGTAATTTTTCACCACTAGAGGTCGTTTATTCAAAACAAAGGCATAGGGAGGTGTTGTCTTCACATCTACAGCCGATGGAAAAGAATCGGATAGGACTCGGGCAGAAATCATATTCATGGATGAGCTAATGTATTAATGATTTATTAACATTTATTAAAAATGTATAGTTAGTTTTTAATGTTGCTGTTTGAGAATACAACATCTGCAAAGTTACAACGCTCAAAGTTTAATGCAAAGGGAAATATTTTCTTATCTCTGTTTCGCTGTTTAAGGACTACAACAAACGGCTGGTAGGGACTACACCAAGCTTCTTCCCGGTTTAGTGACATCACTAACCCTAAAATTTACATAAACCCCGCCCCAGGGAACACACAACAAAGGGGGCGGGGCTATGTTGGGCTGCTTTAGAGTAGAGGAAGAGTTGTTGTAGTCGAGTGTTGTTGTCATGCCGTCGTTTTACGCCAGACTGCTTCACAAACGAGGGTCAATTCAACACAAAAGATGAACATGACGGCACATGCTAGTGGATGAGTTGAATCAACTCCACAGCAACTACATAAATTTATCCACTAACCATTCAGAAACGTCCAGTTTCATTCTAAAAGTTGTAACTTCTTCCTGAGTCTCTCCATCAGTGTCGACTCCGGTTTGAACAATGTAAGGCTGAACACCGTTACTGACAATCCTCATTTTGGCTGCGTGAGATTCTCCAGCTTTGTTGTTGTTGAGCAACCGAAGCGCAAGCTGTTAAAGCTCCGCCCTCTTCTGGAAAGTGAGACGGGAGCAGCAGCTCGTTTGCATTTAAAGGGACACACAAAAAATGGTGTGTTTTTGCTCTCACTCAAATTGGGGCAAATTTGACAAGCTATAATAAATGATCTGTGGGGGATTTTGAGCTGAAACTTCACAGACACATTCTGGGGACATTCTGAGAGACTTATATTACATCTTGTAAAAGGGGCATAATAGATCCCCTTTAAAACTTTAAACTAATGGTTGGTTGGTTTGTCCATATTTGACCCAACAATGGGTTGAAACAACTCAGCATTTTTTACAGTGTAGTATGGAAGTAAGCATATTCAGACGCAGCAAACAATTTTCAAAAACGCATCTTTAGACATTGCTTCTTTTTTTTCGAGTCTTGTGCTTTTAACACCAAAAACATGTTCTGTGTGAATGGCCTCTAAGAGTGTATAGTCTTGACGTCTGCTTTGTTTCTGCGGCTCATTTTCAGAGGTTAAATACAGCACATCTAGATCCCAGCGACTGGCAGCGGTGCATCGCACCCTCTCCGCTGTTGACAAGAGCTGATTTTGAAGGCCAAGGCTGGGGCAGATAAGAAACAAACACCTCCTTGTCCACGAGACCATCATCTCTGCTCTCACAAGCTTTGATAACACACTCCTGTCTGTCCAGCCAGAAGATGAAGCATGATGTCACCGGCCAGATGCAGACACATTCTGCATGGCGTTTCTTTTTTATCATGTGCAGCATCTGTTGACGATTGCATGTTCTTGCATGCGTGTTTACAGCTTTTGTTTGTTTCACCAGTAAATTAGCTCTGTGATCCTGACCTGATAATGAATCTGGCAGCCAAATGGCAGTCCGTTCTTGCGGGATAAGCGCAGGAATATAATATATCAGTGCCAGATGCTCTCATAAGACGTGCGCTCGTATCAAGCTCGGGGTTTTGACAAACAAACACCTGAAGAACGGCCGGCTGCATATTTGTCTGGGAAAAAGATTGTCTGAGACCTTGAGAGAATCTTGTTTTCATTGCTCCCCATTTCTATCGTTCCCTTCTACTTTATTTTCAAAAAATGTACTCGCTAATCGCAACGCTAAGTTTGGGAAAACAAGGGGAGCCGACGGGACTGTGGGATTTTGTATAAGAATGGGAGATGCCTTCCTCTGTGTTTCTGGGAGGTTTCTGCTGAGCATTCCACCTGGAGCACGGTGCCTTCTTCCTTTTGTGTCATGTTTGTGTTGAATTACACAACCCTGGCCTCCGAGCGCTGTTGGCTCCAGATGGCTTAGCCAAGCGCGACTTAGCACGCAACCATGCTGTTTGAGAGAGTTTGGAAGAGAATGAAAGAGAAAAAGAAATCGCCAACTCCTACACACACCAGGCTGTATATATCCGCTCGCCTCTTACTGCTGTCAACGTATAAACAAACTTAAAGTTATATACATTACCATTCAAGAGTTTGGGATTGCTACGTTTTTTAAAAGAGGTCTCTTCTGCTCACCAAGGATGCATTTATTTGACCAAAAATACAGTAAAAGCGATAATATTGTGAAATAATATTACTATTTAAATGAGCTGTTTTCTTTTTTAAAAGGTTTTAAAATGTAACTTATTTCCTATGATCTAAAGCTGAATTTTCAGCATCATTACTCCAGTCTTCAGTGTCACATGACCCTTCAGAAATCATTCTGATATGCTGATTTGCTGCTCAAGAAACAATGTTGAAAACAATTGTGCTGCTCAATGTTTTTGTGGAAATCGGGATTTCAAGATTATTTTCGATGAATAGAAATAGAATAGAAATTATTTAAAAATAGAAATCTTTAGTACAGTTATCATTTATGTCTTTACTGTCAAAAAAAAAAAAAAAAAAAAAATGCTTACTGACCCCAAACATTTGAAAGGTGTATATATATATATATATATATATATATATATATATATATATATATATATATATATATATATATATATATATATATATATATATATATATATATATATATATATATCAGTGTAGACAATGGAAAGTATTTGTAATTTTTACAGAAAAACTGTTATAATTTTAAAATGCTGCAGTAAAAACATCACATTATGCAATTTTACTGTAAAATACTGTCATATATATGGTTTTTGCAAGTAAAAACTATGAATTATCATATCATTTATGGTATATATGTATATACTCACACATTCAGAGTAGGAAATTGCAACTAAAAAAGCTTGACTTCCTCTCAGCATCATTTTTTGTAAGTTTATTGAATAATCAAACGATGGATGTAGACATTTCCTGTCTCTCTGTGGTAAATCGGTGAAGGTAAATATCAGACCTGTACGAGCTACCGTCAGCAAGTAAACATGCGTGCTGTGGCGTCCAAGGGCCACAATTTCATGATGTTTACAAAAATATTTGATATTTACATATTTGTCAGCTGTGCGTCACGGGGCGACACGTCTGTGTATTAAAAGCTGTTTGTCCGAAATAAATGCAGCATTAGGGAGGTTTAAGGAAACTGATGCATTTCATTACTTCGTATTTCACCCACGTATTTCTATTTTTTATCATTATTAAACCACCAACATTTAACAACATTTAATGTCCCTCAGTAATACCAAGGAGTTTATAGTTGAACAGAAACACTATTGCTGTTAATATAACGGTTGACTGTTGGCATTGCTCATACTGTTCCAAAAACGTTGTGGGTAACTTATCCTCTACCGTTTGTGGCACAGACAGGAATGATATATTAAGTATTGCGACTTGTTCATAATTTTCCTATTACTTCTCTAAGGAATCAGATATGATTTTCAGCTGGCAGATGATGAATTGCATTATGTATCCGGGGTCAGTTGCATAAACTTAGCCACTGTTAAGACTTAAGAACTAGTTTGACTAGTTAAGGGGCAATCATGCAGTCTTACTTTTTCCAATTTAAATTTAATAAACAGCATTTATTTGAAATATACATTTTTTGTAACATTATAAATGTCTTTACTGTCACTTTTGATCAATTTAATGCATCCTTGCTAAATAAGAGTATTAATTTTGAAACTTTTGAACCTTAATGTAAAGATGATGATCCTCACAACATTGAAAATACAGTCAAGAAGATGTCCTACAGAAATGACCCAAAATGTGAATTAAAGATCCATCACAGAATGCGACATGTTTTCAGAAACAGATGTGTCATTCTTGCACAACTGTGTTTCTCTGATAAACAGCTCTAGTTTCCTCAATACCTCAGTGACTCATGGGTATTTCTAACTCTTAAAAGCACATGTACCAAAACGTCATTTGCTCGTTTGCTTTTAGCAATGAACGTCTGACACCATCTTAACAGTTGCATTCACACTTTGCTTATCTCTAGGTCTAGTGGATCTGTCTTTAACTCTAGAGGGCAGTGTTATCTCATTTATTGACAGTATCCTAAAAGATTAGCAGTACAATTAACTGAACATGTTAATTCCAATTAATCATATGGATCTCATTTGACATCCAAGAAAATATCACAGGTCATTACTAATCCCATTTTGTTTCTTGGGTTGTTAATATTTATTTAATCTTGTTTCTATCTCTTCTAGCAGGTTAAATATATACCAGATGTACATCATTAAGATGCCTCAGAGCACCAAATGTCTTTCAGAGAGGTATGAAAAGTAACATTAACATCTAAATCTAAGATATACAGATTAATTCAACTTTGGTAATTGCTGTATATGAATATCTGCTTAGACAGGGAAGAACCTTTTGAATTCCCAGCTAACAAAAATATCTAAGAACATTTTGCTAATTTTCCCATTTAGTTATGAAAACATTATTTCTGAATGTTCAAAACATAGTTTTTTTTTAAAACATTTTAATTTTTTATTTTTTGTAATGTGAACGTAAATGGAAAATTCTGTTTATCATTTTGCAAACGGAATGGGAATGTTACTTTTGAATGTTCTCTGAACGTTCTAAAACAAGTAGCAACATTTAAAAAAATGTTAGAGGAACGTCCAACCTAAGTGTTTTTTTTTAAAAAAAAATGTTTCATGAACGATGTAAAAATTTTAAGAACATTTTTAAAGACCAGATAACTCTGATTGAACATTCTATTAACGTTACTGGAAAAATGTTTGCTCATAACTTTGAAAGAACCTAACCTAGCCAAAGTTCCAACTTTCCAAGTTAGCTGGGCATATGCCTTAAAACAATGTGAAAAACAGTGTAAATATAATTTAAATCATTTCAAGAAGTAAATAGGTGCAGGAATATTTCGAAGACATCCCTGCTTCTGAGCTCTAAAGAACATCCTAAACATCTTGTGATGTAAGAACGTAGATCTGTAAAAGTGAAGATGGATAGATGGGAGGCTGGAGGAAATGCAGTCAGGTAGAAAAATTAAGAGAGATTGACTCAATTCCTTTTTTTCTGTTTAGGTGCTGACAGGTCCCTATGGGAGTTTATGGGAGTTTCATTTTTAAGAGGAAAAAACTTGAGAAAGTTGTCTGATGATGAGACAGACCATTAAATTGTGGATTTCAATCTCAATTTGCATTGTGAAAAGCATCTTTATTGCAAGGAAATTAATCCTGATTGATGGGCAGTCAATATGAGATTGCTCAAATTCATCTTTTCGGTCTCTCTTTTACTATATTTGTCCATCATCTGCTTTTCTACATGTAATGTGTAATATAGCTGTTTGTGAGTTTAAAAGGTCTGCAAAGTTTCAAAGACCGAAGTGCATAATAAATGTGGTTATTGTCTCTTAAAAGAAAGAACTGATTCTGAACAACCTGAAACGAGTAGGCAGTAACTCCAGTCTTACTTCCTGCTCCAATGTAGGTGTGTAAAACATTTGCATAATTCATTCTTTATTGGCTGCCTGCGAACAACATCTACTCTGACCCGGCCTCAAACACTGAGGCCTGGAAGAATTTGGTTCGTGTTGTTTTCTGTGCGGTGAAAGCAAATCCACTTCCAAAGGATGAGGACTCGGGTTTGAATTGATACTCTAAAACTGATGCCATCTTTACTGTTTTTATGCTGAGGAAGATCCGGAGCTGTAATTCAGAAATGGTAATGGGCGTTTGGTTTCTGACACGCACTGTAAGCGGTAGACCAATCACAACAGACTGGGCCATCTGACCAATCAGAGCAGAGCAGGCTCTCAGAAAGAAGGGGTTTAGAGAGACTGAATCTTTTATCAAACCCTTTCAGACACCGTGAGGGAAGAGGTGATGCTGTAATGTATATTTTGAGAAAATTGAAGTGTTTTTTGACATGTAAACCTACTGTAGGAGACCTTCAAAACAAAATTAAGAACCTTTAAAATAGCATAATAGGGGCACTTTAATGAGAATAGTCAAGGGGAAAAAACATTAAAGTTGCCTGTTTCATCAAATTAACCTTTTAATAGGCTGTTGTATGAGTGGAGGTATGTGACAACAGGTTTTACAGCTTCATTACCCTGTTGTCACTGGTGTTATTTGTGTTATCAGCCCTCGGCGCCAGGATGTATTTCACATTAGAGGTTTCTCTCTTCTCATGTTGCTCATCAGCTGTGAACTATTTATTGACCATCCATGTGCAAACATCTCCACCACTGTTCTTTCCATCCCACGTGGAGAGTAACACTGTCTCCCATCCTAAACAAATACAACTGTGTGATCTTTGCACTGTTTTACATTCATAATCATAACTGCAACTGAGTTCTGTGACCTCAGCATCTCAAAAAACCATCTCAGCTTCTGTATTTGACAGAGTGCAACTCTTTCTTTAGTTCTGAAATTATTGCATCATGGAACTAGAAAAGGAAAGTTCATCAAGACAAACCTTAAAGTTTAGATAAACATTGATTTGTGAAGGTTGCCTAGGCCTTATTGGATACATAAAGACTGGATGGATTGATAGAGTCAGGATTTTTCAATAGAAGTCTATGGATATTTTTGGAGGATATTTGTTAATCTGGGAAATTGTTTGATCTGTTAGAAAAGACATAGTGCAACAATGCCCAGTTCAGACTACACCTGATTTTTACAATCCGTTTGACGGAGGATGTCGAGGTGATTCGTCAATCATTTTATCATGTATAGCATGTCATAGTGACAACAACCGATGCTTCACAACATCCGACAGACATGTTTAACTTTTTTCGGTCCTCCATGATGGGTTCTGTTGAGAAATCGAGTCCCCACAGGAATCGGGTCTCCTTTAGGACCCCAAGGGGCTTTTATTTTTAGTGCCTGATTATAATTCCTGCAAAATCACGTTATGATTTATATAATTTAAAATGCGTTATAATGACCTTTAATATATTTTAAATTACATGGTTCGTATACTAGTACATAACTAAAGCTATAGGTTGTGAAATCAAGCATTTCTCGTTAGTTAGCTTATAGCATAGCATACATCTACCCGATTAGCCTGCTAGCTTAGCTTATATTATATTAGGCATATTTTTTGCTTCCAATATAGTTCCCAATTACATGTTTCAAATGAATGATGTTTTTGTGTACTTAGCATGACAATTAATATATAATAGTAATATTATATACTATACCACATTGTTATTACTGTTTAAAATCAATATTAAATTACTTTTACACAACATAGTATGTTGCAACAATCATTATCCTAATAAAAATAAATAAAATTAGGCATGAGTGTGTTTTCATTATGCAATACTTAGGCATTTATTTTATATTTCAAGAATGTTGTTTGAGCGCTTAATGTAATAAACTTAATACAATAATGAAATAGGTTATAATTAGTCAAGACATCATGATAACAACTTTTGATCAGGCATTACCACTTGGGTCCTAAAGGAGACCCGATTCCTGGGGGGGAAATAGGAGCAAACACGCCCTTGTTTCCGGAAGTAAGTCACTAGCTCCGCCTTCTCGATGACATCTCGCGTGTCGTTAAAGTCTACAAGCAATGATTGGTCAGGTAAGCAACATGGAGTCTGACATGTTTTTTCCATGACAAGAATTTAGGAGTCAAAATTGACTGACACAGTGACTATCGTAACAGACAAAAAATGTGTATTCTGAACCTAACATAAGTTGAAACAGACTGAGGGTCTGTGCAAAGTTTGGTGGATTTAATTTGAAAGCTCTAGGAGTTTTGGTCACAAATTTTGGTCTCAGCTTAAAGGGACAGTTCACCCTCATGCCATCCCAGATGTTCAGAAGACATACATTCATCCACGGGGTCATATTGATTACTGTTACGGTCGCTCTGTGTGGTTTTTCAAGCGTCAAATGAGTGACAGCCATTCAATGGCATTATATATCCTAAAAAATATTGTTTGTGTTTATCCGAAGAAATAAAATCATATACGTCGGCGACGACATGATTTTCGGGTGAGCTATCCCTTTAAGGATTTTGAAGTTTGATCAATAACAGTATGCTGGCTTTGCCAAGCCAAGATAAAAGCAAGAATCGCTGCTTGTCAGAATGCATTAGAATAAGTATTGAGTGACTATTTGCAGTATTTATTTAGAAAAGAGTCTGTTTAATAACATTTACCATCTGTTGTTTATGGTATCTAATTAGTGATTCATTCCTGGCATTTGAACACAAAACAACAGCAAATAGTCATTCATAAAAATGTATGCAGCAATGGAAGCTTATATTTGCATGAACAAGCAAGTGCTATACATGGAGGTTTGAAGATGTGCAGGTGCAGTTCATCTGCTCTCGTGACCCGCACCTGCACCTCCACCCTCCATACAGGTGCGGATGGATGTGCTCAAGTGTAATACATACACACATCCAACAAATGAAAAGCTTTCAGCGGTACTTCAGAACATTTAATTATGACTGTTGAGTAAAGAGTGGACTTTTACACCACAAGTTCTATTCTATTCTATTCTATTCTATTCTATTCTATTCTATTCTATTCTATTCTATTCTATTCTATTCTATTCTATGTATCCGAGTGACCAGAAGAAAATTTTTATTCAAATCACACATACTGCTTCTGTTAGAACTAAAAATGGCTTTACAGCTTGATACTTTTTAAGCACCAAAAAAACCCCTTTATTCTCAGTTCTTTAGAACATCGTATATATAGTGGTGTTTTAAAAAGCCCAAAACACTGATCTGAAGAACCTATATTAAAACATCAGTCATTTGAGCTGAACCTATAACCTGCAGGTGTTATTGATCTGACTGCTGCATAATAATTAAAAACAGGCTTTTTATTATGCAACAGATATGAAACAAAACAGAAACGTTTTCAGTTACTCAGCATTCTTATCTGTTTTTATTTTAAATGAGTGAGACAAAACATCTCACTTTGAGATCAGACAACGTGCAGCATGTTTGTATAAGACGAGGTCACTGTTTATTTCATTTAAACTAGAATAAGAGCGCTACGTTGTGAAGAAGATTAATGTGTCCTGAAGATGGTCTTCATCAAAAAGCATGCAACAGATTTACTGAAAAGTTTTGAATTCACCCTTCGCGGTGAATATTTTCATGATTTGTTATCACATTTTTTCTTTTGTCAAATCAACTTCAATAATTAATGTGGTTCAGATAACATAATATTTTGAATTTCTGTTGATTAAACCAATCGCCTTCATTGTATTAACTCAATTTGTTAATTTTAAGGCAGCCAGGTAAGTTACTTTTTTAAGTTAAACCAACAATTCTTTTTTACAGTGTATTTATTTTCAGTCGTCATGCCGGTTCCATTGAACAATATATTTTTTCTACTTTCTTTTAAGAATTTCAATGACTTTGATGTTTTTTGGATATATTACAGGTTTTATGTTTTTACATTGAGTGCCCTTTCCTTGTTGTTCAAATGAACCATATTAGCTTAACCCGATATTTAGCCTTAACTAATTGTTTTCCTGTAAAAAATATTTATAGTGTTTCTTCACAGTATAGGCTACACTACAGCTTCATGCCCACACGTTGCTCATATAACTCATGTTTGCTAAAGAAAACTTGTCTAATGTCTATTTGGCTACTTGCTAATACCTGTCCTGGGATGGGGTTGGAATAGTGTACAGGCTCCTGTCAGAATGATCATATTTTGTAGACAGGTAGGAGGTTTTCCTTTAGTGTGAAGCTTGTCTGTACATGCCCCAAACCTGTCACCACGCCTTTAGTTAAAAACACTCTTCCATCGAAAACTCAACTGCATCTGGATAGATTAAATGATCTGCCCTGAGGATACAGATACATAATCTTAGAAATGCAAACAGAGAATATAAATCTTGATACGGCCTTAACCAAGCCTGCTTTTCCATATAAATGTCCAAATCAGATCATGGCTTCCTTCTTTGCTATAATCGTAATGATTCATTTCTACAGCTCTCTTCAGCACTGTAAGCATGATGAAGAGTGCTGTTACTGCTGTCATATTCACGCGTTGCTCTCCAGGCTGCGCGCAACCAGCGCCAAGCGCAGCTGTGCCAAATGCACATGAACTGGAAGTTTATGATTTCAGATTCCAAATAACCAGTTTCATTTCCTCATTTCCTTATTTTTTTATTTTTTTTTTTTCATACAATGCATGATTTTGTTTAAACTGACAGCTGCATTATCTATTATAGGCCACGTTATACTTCTGGTTTTTGACTGTCTTCTGCGCGTGCGAAAAGTGCAGCAAGGTCATGTAAGCAATCTACAAAGGTAGGTGCTGTATATTCTCATTTACAAGTTCGCTTGGTTTTTCGATTTGTCATTGCCATGGCTCATACATTGTGCTGCACTGACACGCTACACATTTGCTTTTGGGAATCTGACTGACTTGGGAGTCATAACAGACAACACAGACGTCAAAACATCACACGAATGAAGAAAGTGATATTCACTTACAGCCAGTTGCTCGCATTGGCGGAGAAGAGCGCTAGAAAGAGCATAAGCAGTGACCTTATCAAATACTCCGATGACATCGTGAGAGGAAGAGAGGATCAAGTCAGGTAAAGGTTGCTGGGATAAAATCCTCAGGAGGAGTTGTGAGTCAGGGCACTGCGCTGAAAAGTTGCATCGAAAAGCGATTAATCCATCATTGCGCATCCATTTGGATGAGAAGCAGGTCTGTCCGGATCAACAGTTCTTGCCTCCGCGCAAGTGCTCACGATTACTTATATAGTGGCAGCAAAATCACACTGAGCGGTATCCTCTTCAGAGCGCGTCCAGCGGTTTCCACGGTCCACTTTTACGCAGCATCAGGTAAAGATGAGGCACGCGCGGTCCCGCCAGTAAAGCGAGTCTAAATGACAGCCTTGGTCCTGCGCGTGCTGTTAATTCATCTAAACGTGAAGGTTTGATGGCCTCTGTAGATGCCACTCTGAATTCAGTCTGAGAGTGAATGCTGAATTTACTGACTCCTGAAGGGTTTGGTAGGGGCGGCGCGTCATTTGGGGGAGGTTTTGATGTGTGAGAAAGCAGATAAAGGCGGGTTTAGTGCATGCATATATGTTTTCTCTTGCGCTTGGCTGCCAACTATTTGTTCTCCAGAGGGACTCGGTGCGGCAGACATTCGCCGTGCTCGAGGTATAACCCCTTATGCTTTTGGCAAGGTGTGTTTCCCCTGGCCTCAGTGCCCCCAAACGCAAGTGGTTAAGATGCTATTTATAGACTCGTAGTGTCGTATTTTGACAGCTTTGTATACAAATAGACATTATGCCATATTCTTATTAATGTTGTAATAGTATAGTTGTCATTTGAATGAAAATGAAGAATTTCAAGATTCACTTCGAGACAGAGCATCTCCAAAGATCTGATTTATTAGGTTTACATAAACAAGTGAAACAGGTTTTGTATTGAACATTGGGCTGAAATCAGTCGGTGGTGGTTGTTTCCTATCAGCAACAGCTCAGCATTATATGTGTGTTTAACATGTTATATATGCAATAGGAAACCACAAACAACTTTCTGTGCTGGTAAATATTACGCGTAATTGTTTTTACCAGTGTAGTATATGGACTGACAGACAAGTGTTTGACTGGCTCACTCGAAATCCTTGTTGACCAACAGAGGGAGAAAGTGAGTAACAATAACTGACGCGCGTGTCAGGCTGGCGCTTTCTGAATTGAAGGACCTCTAGGTTTTAATTTGTGAGAATGTTATGATTAATCTTTCAATTTTTAAATTATGCTACCAAACGTATGTTGTCATTTTTTTTTTTTTTTTGGCCTTTTTTAAACTTAATGTTACAAAATGTGAACTTTCTGTGCCCAGGTGAGCGTCACACCTTAAAATATCAGATCAATTCTCTTTCAAAACTGTGAAGGACTGTTCAAAATGTTTCAGGCTTGATGTCATATGCATTTTTTTGCCTTGAAATTATTTAACAATTTAGGTTTAATTGTATTCTATATAACTTGATTTGAGACGTAAATTGCAAAATACTGATAAAACATTTTAAATTAATTAAACTATTTTCTGTTTGAATATATTTTAAAATGTCATTTATTCCTGTGATAAAGCTGAATTTTCAGCATCATTACTCCAGTCTTCAGTGTCACATGACTGTTCGGGAATCATTCTAATATGCTGATTTTCTGCTCAAGAAACATTTCTTATATTATATTCATATTTTATTGGGAACTGTGATACATTTTTTCAGTATTCTTTGATGAGTAGGAGGTTCAGCATGATGGATCAATTGAATGCATCCTTGCTGAATAAAAATATTAATTTGATAGCTTCTTTGAATGAATAGTCTGGCTCATTCTAATCCATAAATATAAAGTAAATCTTTCTCTCTCTCTTTTTAAGGTGTCAAGTAAGTCATGTGAACACAAATAGGGCACACATGCTGGTACCATTTCTTTAGAAAAAGACTGCAATTTGGAACCCGTTGAACCCCAGTGAAGTCCACTATATGGAGAAAAGAAAGGTCACACGTGACATAGGCGAAAGTACCGATCCAGTGTCTACAAAGTGAACGTGCAAAGACTAAGTCAAACGGCCTTTACAAAAAAATAAAAGGTAAAACAACGATGTCGGATGCCCTATGCCACACGTGACCCTTCCAACATGATTACATAATGCGTGGCGCATCGCAGAGCAGTGCAAGATGAGCATTTGTGGTTAAAAAGTATATAAATATTATTATTTTTTTTTTTTTTTTTTTTTTTTGGGAAAATGTCCAATTGTTTCACTATAGTATATATAAGATCCTTATTCCTTGTCTGGGATCGTGTATAGCCCTTTGAAGCTGCATTGAAACTGACATTTCAACCCATTGGTCCCTGTTTAAGTCCTCTATATGGAGAAAAATCCTGGAATGTTTTCCTCAAAAACCTTAATTTCTTTTCGACTGAAGAAAGAAAGACAAACATCTTGGATGACATGGGGGTGAGTAAATTATCAGGAAATTTTAATTCTGAAATGAACTAATCCTTTAATGACAAAAAAAAAAAAAAAACTTGCCAAAAAGCTGCATTAGACTAAATACATTAAAATTCTTGTATAATGTCTCTCCCATCAGGCCTTTTCAATACCGTTGTCGGCTCAGACTCAGTGTCTGGACTCATGAGTGACCAGAACACACTTGTTGCCGGCTCTGTCCAGATCTGCACCTCACTGGTGCTGATTTACCGAGCCTTGGCCCATGTGCAATCCCACACTCACAAAAGAGGTGTGATCTGTTATCCCCACAGACGCCACCGATGATACTGGAGCAATGAGAGCAAGACTGGATGGAGCCAAGGAGACGAGGTTTGGACAGTAGACAACCTACATGACACTATTTTTTTCACAGTTGTTGTGCTTAAACTCTCTCTTTCCCACTGAGCAAATCAGCAGCCTTAAAACCACAATCCATGGAGGCAGATTGCTCAGGGTAAGTGCAGAATTCTGTGTTAGTGTGGATTTGGGAACGCTGCCGCCCTCTTTATCTGTCTTGCATTGATCTGAAGAGACTTATATGATTTCAAATTTGAAATTTTAAACAGATTTTACCCTGCTGATTTTGTGTCTTTTTTCCAGACCAACTCAGCAACAAGACCACTGTAGACGTGTGTGTGTGAATAAACATGCACTCAAAGATGCTCGTTTACGACCGAGAAATTATAGACATGTGCTACCAGTGAATGAATCCATTCTTGTGGTGCGAGGGCTGCAGACGTCTGGATAGGCTTTTCACAGCATGCGCCGAACATGCAAGTGCATAACAGTCATCGCACAGCAGACTGCAGTGCCTTCAGTGCCTAGCAACCTTTGCATGACTTCTGCATGCGCTTCCTCTGTCTAGAATCCTTCAAATTAGACTGTGTAAGCCCTATCTGCTTGATTGATGCTTATCAATATGTTTTCATTTATACGTCACCCTGTGTTTTCACATTTCGACCTATAATAAACAATACTTTGATATTGCACCAATTTCAGTACATATATATATACCAATCAGGAATAACATTATGAGCACTGACAGGTGAAGTGAATAACACTGATCATCTCTTCATCATGGCACCTGTTAGTGGGTGGATATATTAGACAGCAAGTGAACATTTTATCCTCAAAGTTGATGTGTTAGAAGCAGGAAAAATGGGCAAGCGTAAGGATTTGAGCGAGTTTGACTAGAGCCAGATTGTGATTGCTAGACGACTGGGTCATCTCCAAAACTGCAGCTCTTGTGGGGTGTTCCCGGTCTGCAGTGGTCAGTATCTATAAAAGTGGTCCAAGGAAGGAACAGTGGTGAACCGGTGACAGGGTCATGGGCGGCCAAGGCTCATTGATGCACATGGGGAGCGAAGTCTGGCCCGTGTGGTCCGATCCAACAGACGAGTTACTGTAACTCAGATTGCTCAAGAAGTTAATGCTGGTTCTGATAGAAAGGTGTCAGAATACACAGTGCATCACAGTTTGTTGCGTATGGAGCTGACCAGTCAGGGTGCCCATGCTGACCCCTGTCCACCACTGAAAGAGCCAACAGTGGGCATGTGAGCATCAGAACTGGACCACGGAGCAATGGAAGAAGGTGTCCTGGTCTGATGAATCACATTTTCTTTTACATCACATGGATGGCCAGGTGCGTGTGCGTCAATTAACTGGAGAACACATGGCACCAGGATGCACTATGGGAAGAAGGCAAGCCGGAGGAGGCAGTGTGATGTTTTGGGCAATGTTCTGCTGGGAAACCTTCGGTCCTGCATCCATGTGGATGTTACTTTGAAATGTACCACCTATCTAAGCATTGTTGGAAACATCATTCCCTGGTGCCTCTTTCAGCAGGATAATGCTCCTGCCACAAAGCTAAAATGGTTCAGGAATGGTTTGAGGAGCACAACGATGAGTTTGAGGTGTTGACTTGGCCTCCAAATTCCTCAGATCTCAATCCAATCGATCATCTGTGGGATGTGCTGAACAAAATGTCTCCATAGGGCATGGAGGCCCCAACTCGCAACTTACAGGACTTAAAGGATTTGCTGCTAACATCTTGATGCAGATACCACAGCACACCTTCAAGGGTCTAGTGGGGACAATGGCTTGACCGGTTAGGGCTGTTTTGGCATCAAAATGGGGACCAACACAATATTAGTAAAGTTAGCCATGATGTTATGTCTGACTGGTGTATTTATATATATATATATATATATAATATATATACACAGTACAGTCCAAAAGTTTGGAACCACTAAGATTTTTAATGTTTTTGAAAGAAGTTTCATCTGCTCACCAAGGCTACATTTAATTAAAAATACAGTAAAAAACAGTAATATTGTGAAATATTATTACAATTTAAAATAACTGTGTACTATTTAAATATATTTGACAAAGTAATTTATTTCTGTGATCAAAGCTGAATTTTCAGCATCATTACTCCAGTCTTCAGTGTCACATGATCCTTCAGAAATCATTCTAATATGCTGATTTGCTGCTCAATAAACATTTATGATGATTTTCAATGTTGAAAACAGTTGTGTAGTTGTTTTTTTTTTCAGGATTCCTTGATGAATAGAAAGTTCAAAAGAGCAGCATTTATCTGAAATACAAAGCTTCTGTAGCATTATACACTACCGTTCAAAAGTTTGGGGTCAGTACGAATTTTTATTTTTATTTTTTTGAAAAGAAATTAAAGAAATGAATACTTTTATTCAGCAAGGATGCATTAAATCAATCAAAAGTGGCAGTAAAGACATTTATAATGTTACAAAAGATTAGATTTCAGATAAACACTGTTCTTTTGAACTTTCTATTCATCAAATTATCCTGAAAAAAAATATTGTACACAAATATTTTGTACAATTGTACACATTAAATGTTTTTTGAGCAGCAGATCAACATATTAGAATGATTTCTGAAGGATCATGTGACACTGAAGACTGGAGTAACGATGCTGAAAATTCAGCTTTGCATCACAGGAATAAATTACTTTGTCAAATATATTCAAATAGAAAACAGTTATTTTAAATTGTAATAATATTTCACAATATTACTGTTTTTACTGTATTTTTAATTAAATAAATGTAGCCTTGGTGAGCAGAAACATAAAAAATCTTAGTGGTTCCAAACTTTTGGACTGTACTGTATATATATATATATATATATATATATATATATATATATATATATATATATATATATATATATATATATATATATATATATATATATATATATATATATATATATATAGTCTATGCAGTTATATAAATATTAATCATTTTTATTAATAATATTAATGTCATTGTGCTTTTATTTTTATTTACTTATAAGTTTACTTGCAATGATGATAAGCATGGTTTGTGCCAACCACAATTTGTTAATTTAGTATATTGTTGTTAAGTATATATTTAAGCAGTATATATGAAAGTACTATTGTTTTACAACCAGATGCCATCAGTGAACCAATGCACTTAAGGGAGTGAGTCGCTAAATTTTTTATCCAGTTGTTGTCATTTATTTTTAAATAGAAGCCTCTGACTGATGACGTTTTAAATTGAAACAAACATGGAAAGAGTTATGGGGGCAGTTGCGCTTAACTGTGCACATACTTTCGAAAGATCCAGAAAATGACATCAGTATCTGTGGCCCATCTGCTGCGATCCTGTGGAGTTCAAGAGAGGACGTCGAGCCCAAATTAAAATCAGATCTAAGGGTGCTGATCAGATCTGCTTTCTTTGTCATGAATACATATATTGTTGTCTTTTCAGAGCAAAGCAAGCTGGCTAGAATTAGGCCATCAGTGTTGAAGTTAGTCAGAAATGACCAGAGAGGTGCAGAGGTTAGGCAACAGAAGGTTGATCTGATCATCCCTGTCTGTGATAAATTAAATCCAGAATGAATGACTCCTGGGAAAGGGGAAGAAAAGGGCTTAGTCATGAAAAGGCGTTCCTGAGCCGTTCCGCCCTCCATGGCAACATGGATTGGCACATATATCTGATCACAATGGCATTCCGAACCCAAACAGATTTTATACAGCTTGTGCTTGCAGAGCCATCGCCAAGGAAACGGCTTCCCAATGGCATGTTAATGGTGGTGCACCGGACCCCTATAACATTTACACTGAGCGTTGGGTACCATAAACATTTCCCCTTTGCGTTCTGTTGACTGTGAGTTATGGCGTATTATGGTCAAGGGTCTTTTCCGGCCTCTTACAATCACACCAGCTATCACAAAGATTAGACTGGATTTCACAAAATGATTTAGCCAATAAAATTAGAAAACATTTATTCATTTGGTGGATGCTTTGTTTTCCAGCATTAGAAGTGATGCTGTACTTTCAAAGGTGCAAGAAAATCAATTTCACTCATTACTATGACAGATCTCTGGACTACTTGATTTTCATTGGTCAATCCTAGCACTTTATGCTGCTTTCACTTTATGATTACCATAATTACGAGATGATAACCCGTGAATTTCTACTGGACTCAGAATTATGCGTTTCATATTGCAAAACTATCAATGCCAAAATAAATCTACAGTGGTCAGATGGTACAGCGATCATGTGGTACAAGTCAGAATTCTCCGAAAATTCAGAATTCACAGAGAAACAAATGCATTTGTTTCTCTGTGAATTCTGAATTTTCGGAGAATTCTGTGTTCCATCTTTAGAATTCTGTGTTTGAACTTCGGGTTTTGCGGCAGCTCTGTATATTTCAATGGCATCGCTGTCTAGCTGGTGAAGTGGATTTACTGATTGTAGAGTTAACGAAAGTTATCATGAGAATTTTAATGTTTTAAGTGGGTGTCATAAGTGTCATTTTTTAAAATAAGTGGTTCATTTATAAATCAGTAATCTTACTTTCACAATGTGGAAATACAAACCGGAAGACAGAACACTTGCACAGTGCTGAAAATGGGTCTAACGAGGTCTAAACGAGGAAGTATTTACAATCAAATGAATATGCTATGCCCGTTTATTTAAGTAGCTGGTTAACAACTGAACTTGGGTTTGGGTTTATTTTGCAGTAAAGACATAGTTCACTGTATATTACTCTTTACTAATTTAACTTTTTAGTTTGTTTTTTTGCTGTGTGTGTCTCTGTGCGTCTGTGTTTGCTTCTAACATCGATCATGGCAACCGTTCCCTCTGGAAACCCTGATGAGCAAAACACAGGTGTCATCTGAGTGAAAGTGTGTACGGGTTCCTTTATCTCAGATCACAGCAGGTTAAGTTTGTTCTCCTTTCCCCTCTGCCTTCAAACATAAAAGCAGATCTTCAGTCAATACTGCACAAATATTGACCAATACTGGAAAACTGGTCTACAAAATACACATGGTACAAATGACCACAACAAGCCAACTAGAAGAATATGGAAAATATTGGTGCGTTCTTCCTGGGAAGCTTGTATTTACCAGGTGGAAGCATGATGGCTACACAAAAATACAGCAAATCTACAACAAACAATGTGCATCAGGTGTGTTTTGCTTTTTGATGTTTTTAATTAATTTATGAAGCCATTGTAAACTTTACATATTTTACATATTATATTGTTATATTACAATGCTATTATATTTTGTGCAGAGAATTAGCTTATTTTGTTGTAAATAAAAAAGCATGACAATGTCACTGCTAAATATTTTGGTAATCCACAAATGTTTCTGACTGACACGCTCCCAACTCGTGAAGATCGGGGCTTGAAGAAAATCCAGAGCTTCCCACTGGTATTTAGGACTTTGTGGTGGCTTTCATGTGCGTTTAACTCGTAAATACAATCTTTTCGACATGACTTGACCGCACCATATCCATATAATGAAAAAAAACATAAATAAGTTACTTTTTATGGGAAGTTATGCGTTGCATTACTGTTCTCACCTGGCTGAGGCTCGCTTTCTTCCAAACTTTACAGGTGTTTTTTTACTGAGAAGTTACTTTTTTTTTTTTTTTTTTACATGGTAATGCATTCAAGAACATACACCTATATTAACAAACACCATTTTCAAACACATTTAGAATATTATTATATTCTGAGCACTCAACATTTCCTGACCTCTAGAGTTATGTATGCTATATAAAAGAGCTCTTAATATTATGGGTTATATTGCCTACTGTACAACTTGTACAGTAGTTGAAAATAGTGTTTTGTTACTTTTTTACTTTTTGTCTGTTCTCGCGCGTTCACAAGATCACCACGACGTATGCATTTTGTGTTGACGCGAGAGCAGACGTTGTTGTGTTAACGCATGTTAAAGATTAATATTTTGTAAATAAAGTGTTAAATTATGTTTTTTTTTTTTTTGCTCAAACAAAAGGCACTTGCATCGCTTCATATAATTGAGGTTAAACCACATGGATTACTTTGATGATGTCTTTACTACCTTTCTGGGCCTTGAAAGTGGTAGTTGCGTAGGGACAGAAATCTTTAAGATTTCATTAAAGGGTCTTTGGAACACAAATTAAAGGGCAGCTATTATGCAAAATTCACTTTTACATGCTGTTTGACCATAAATGTGTGTTGGCAGTGTGCGAGCAAAACCACCCTAGAATGAGAAAAATCCACCCAGTGTTTCTTTTACAATCTCAATAATTCATAAGCACTGTCTCAGAACGCCCTGTTCTAAGATTGCTCTCACTGTGACGTAGAATTGCACTAAGCCCCACCCACGTGGTTTGATTGACAATCTGGTTTTGGCATAGACCCGCCGTCGGTGATCTGTCAACCATCCTCCATTGTTTCAACGACAGCCGGTCATGTCTCTTAAGAAACATAAGTGTTCTGTTGTGGGATGTAATAATGAACATAGTAGTTTTCACTTACTTCTGACATCAGAGCCACTGAAAACGCAGTGGATGGATTTTATTTATGAAGGAAAGGCGCCACTCAAAATTCCAAAATACGTTTATGTTTGCGCGAATCATTTTTTGACTGACTGTTTTGAGAAGGAGGGTCAATTCAAAGCAGGTCTTGCTTCAAAGTTAATCCTCAAGGGTGGATCGTTGCTTATTTTTCGCGATACAACGTCACCTCCAGAAGAAGTAAGTGTATTTAATGTTTTTTGAGCAAATAGTCATTTCAGTCGATGTCAGCCAATTCAATAACAAATGCGTCTAAAGTTGTTGTCGTCGTCGTAGAATGTCTGTGTATATAATTTAAACCTTGTTTGTATAGTGTGTATCTAACGTACTTAGCAAACGTTATCACAGTGTGTGTGTGTTGCACATTCATAATTGCAAAAGGGGCGCGATTAAAACTCTATAAGTACATAAATGTATCAAATAACCATTCAGAGACGTCCTGCTCCATTCTCAATTGTGTTTCTTCTGCCGGACTCTCTTCATCATCTGGGTCTGATTCCGGTTCAAACATGTACGGCTGAATGCCATTCAAAACAGCGGGTTTCTCACTCTCAGCCATTCTGCTTCTACCGACTGTTTACGCCCTCATCGAAAGGCAGGGCGGAGATATGCAGCTCATTTATATTTAAAGTGGTACACACCAAAACAGCTCTTTTTAAAACAGGCCCCAAAAATGACATTTTCAAATGGTTATAATAAATTAACTGTGGGGTATTTTGTGCTGAAACTTCACAAATACATTCCGGGGACACCCTAGACCAATATTACATCTTGTAAAAAGGGGCATAATAGGTGCCCTTTAAGATATTTTTGATGAAATCTGAGAGTATTTGATCCACACATAGGCAGCAAAGTCATTACACATTTTGAGGTCCAGAAAGGTACTAAAGTCATCGTTAAAACCATTGATGTGATTACAGTGGTTCAACCTTAAAGGTGCCCTAGAATTAAATATTGAATTTATCTTGGCATAGTTGAATAACAAGAGTTCAGTCCATGGAAAAGACATACACTGAGTTTCAAACTCCATTGTTTCCTCCTCCTTATATAAATCTCATTTGTTTAAAAGACCTCCGAAGAACAGGCGAATCTCAACATAACACCGACTGTTACGTAACAGGCGGGATCATTAATATGTACGCCCCCAATATTTGCATATGCCAGCCCATGTTCAAGGCATTACACAAGGGCAGAACGTCTGGATCTGTGCACAGCTGAATCATCAGACTAGGTAAGCAAGCAAGGACAATAGTGAAAAATGGCAGACGGAGCAATAATAACTGACATGATCCATGATATCATGATATTTTTAGTGATATTTGTAAATTGTCTTTCTAAATGTTTCGTTAACATGTTGCTAATGTACTGTTAAATGTGGTTAAAGTTACCATCGTTTATTACTGTATTCACGGAGACAAGAGCAGTCGCTATTTTCATTATTAAACACTTGCATTCTGTATAATTCATAAACACAACTTCATTCTTTATAAATCTCTCCAACAGTGTGTAATGTTAGCTTTAGCCACGGAGCATAGCCTCAAACTCATTCAGAATCAAATGTAAACATCCAAATAAATACTATACTTACACGATTAGACATGCTGCATGACGAACACTTTGTAAAGATCCATTTTGAGGGTTATATTAGCTGTGTGAACTTTGTTTATGCTGTTCAAGGCAAGCGGGAGCTCCGGGGGCGGGAAGCACGAGAATTAAAGGGGCCGCAACCTATATATCGGTGCATTGTTAATTATGCCCCAAAATAGGCAGTTAAAAAAAGAATAAAAAAAATCTATGGGGTATTTTGAACTGAAACTTCACAGACACATTCAGGGGACACCTTAGATTTATATTACATCTTTTAAAAAGACGTTCTAGGGCACCTTTAATATTATGAGGTGACAAGAATACTTTTTCTCTGCAAAAACAAACAAAAAAAAAAAACGATTTTATTCAACAAATTCGTCTGTCCCCTGTCATACTGCTATGCTTTTTTCATCGCAGAGCTTCAGTGTTTACATCCAAACGGTGGCTCAGTATTGGCCGGCTCCTGCATCAGCATCATATGCATATACCCAATACTGAGCCGGGGAACTAACCCTTTAAATATATCTTCATTTGTGTTCCGAAGATGAACGAAAGTCTTATGGGTTTGGAACGACATGAGGATGAGTATTTAATGAAAATGTAAAAGTAACTACTTTAAAAAAAAAAAAAAAAAAAAAACATAACCCAAATATTAATGTGTAAATTTCTAAAGTAATGCGGTACTTTACTTATTAATCAAAAAAGTAATCTGATTATGTAACGCATGTTACTTGTAATTTGTTACCCCTAACACTGCTCGTGAGAGTGAGAGAGAGATAAGGAAAGAGGGGGATGTGACCTGTAAACTGGGGTTAGGGCACCCAGGGGTCAGTAGTAGAGATTGTAGGAGATGAGCAGTGAGCTGAGTTACTCAGTAACTCTTTCTCTCACACAGCAGGGTTTTAGACCAGCGCAGGATTAGATCGACACATAAAAACTCACTCCAGTTTCTAAGAAGATCTTATTTCGTAAAGCCGTTCTCACCACAGTCCATTCAAATAATTCACTTTTGTTCTTTTTATCTAACTTCTTCTTTTTAATCTCATCTCATCCTCTCTTTCACATGCAGATTGGCACACACAGATTTCACTTACATGCTTACAAATGTGTATCATGTCATGTTTTCCTGTTATCCATTTATGTGCACTCACTTTCTCTCTCTCTCTCTCTCTCTCTCTCTCTCTCTCTCTCTCTCCCATCAGGATGTTTTCTGTATTGACTCTCTGGTTAAGGCGGAAATCAGCAGGACGGATGATGTTGAGTAAATGTTAGTCCACAGTCAGCTTCAGTGTCAGGGTCAGGGATAGCAGTGTTTGAGCAGAGCCATCCTCACACATTCATAGCCTCGGTGGACCTGTTACCAGAGACCAGACTCTCAAATGCTGGAATGCTAATGGCGTAAAATGATAACTATAATCTGACAGTTGCATATGAGCATCATAACAGCTACAACAATAAGCCCACAGCATATGTAAACATTAGGGTTCCCTTTCGTGGGAACTGTCAACGCTGCGTGGTAACGCATTGGGAACCTTCTGCGTGATGTCGTCACTGAAGCACTCATGTATCTCGCCAATCGCGAAGCGAGACGTCAGAGACGGGTGACGTCACGGACCAGGAAACTATAAAGCACACTCGGATGCAGAGCACGCCAGCTTCTGTGTCTTCAGCAAGCGCTCTATGTTATCTTGTGTGTCTTATTTGGTGTTGTTTGTCCTGCTTATTTTTGGAAAACATTATCTCTTCGTCTGAGGACAAGAGTGTTATTGTGCACCACACATATATATATATATATATATATATATATATATATAGTGAATAAGACACGAGTGAAATGGCGGAAGGCAGACAATTTAAAAAGTGTGTTCACCCATGCACACGGTTTATTCCAGATGGGGACACTCATGAGATGTGTGTTGTCTGCCTGGGGGTTGAGCATGCACAGGCAGCTCTCGAGGGGGCTGTCTGTGTTCATTGTGAGAAGCTCACCCTCAGAGTTTTAAGATCACGCCGGGCACTCTTTCACGATAAAGAGGGTGCTCCGGTCGGCGTTCCCCGCGGATCGGGTCCCGCTGTTGCTGAGGCGCAGCGGCTTCTTTCGTGGGGTTCGCAAATGGAGCTGGCAGAGGGGGTTGAGACGGGCCCAGCCTTATCTCGCCCTTTACCTGCCAGCCCCAGTGCCTCTTCTCAGGCGGCGGAAGCACGCGCTGCGGTTTCTTCCCCCCAGAGAGAGGCACCCGCGCTTCATCTCTCTTCCTCTGAGGAGGTTGATGTGATGAGCGTGGGGGAAGAGGAACCGCCATCCTCTTCCCCAGCACATGAGGAGCTCCTGGAGGTAGTGACCAGGGCTGTGGCCAAATTAAAAATTGACTGGCCAGCAGAGCGGGCAGATACTAGACCAAAGAGTAAGCTGGATGAGCGCTTTCTGCCCGCTCGGTCACTACCCCAGTGTCGGGGTTTGCCCTTCTTTCCGGACCTCCACACCGAGGTCTCGAGGTCTTGGAAGAAGCCGGCATCATATCGCGTCTTCAGCCCCCAGACCTCAATGTATAGTAACATCGGGGGGCTGAAGCAGCAAGGCTATGCGGCGATGCCTCGGGTGGAAGAGACGCTTGCGGGCTATCTCTCCCCCGAGTCTGCACCGTCGCTGAAAACCCTGACGTTGCCCACCAAGCCATTAAAAACGTGGCAGCATTGGTGGCTACGGAGAGGTACTTGTGGCTGAACCTCTCGGACATAAGGGAGCGTGACAAAGCCTCCCTTATGGACGCGCCGCTGTCTCCTGCGGGCCTCTTCGGCGACGCCGTTACAACAGTCGTCGAGAGGTTCCAGGAGGCTAAGAAACAATCTGCGGCGTTCCAGAGGTTCATCCCCCGCAAACCAAGAATCCCTCCCCCCGAGGCTGATGAGCGGGATCAGCCTCGGCCATCAACGAGCTCCTCAGCGCACCACAGAGCGCAACAAAAGATTAGCGTGGCCGCCCGTGCTCCCCCGCAGAGAGCTTGGGGATCGGGTCGGCCCGCTCAGCCGAAGCCTTCTAGGGGCAGAACGGACCTGCGCGCCGTTATCCTGGCCCGGAAGGCTTCGAAGCGGTCCTGATGTCTGTGGGTCAGGAACCGATGAGGGCGGCCCCCTCCGAAAGGAGCCGGCGAAAAATACATCTAAAAGCCGCTTCCCTTCGGCGCCCTCAGGGGATCGTTATGCCAACCCTGCCACCCAGGGTGCGTCAGGGCGCAGCGGTCTCCACCGACCCTCCGAGGAGGGCCGGCCACTTGATTCGATTGTTCTCTGCCGGTGCGCCGCTTCAGAGCGTCGAATCAGGTGCTCAAAAACACCAGAGGCCAGTCTCGAGAGACTGGTTCCCTTAGTAAATTTTCTGGTAGAATGGAAACTTCTTCCGAATATATCAAAATGGGTGCTGCTCACTATAAAAGAGGGTTACAAGATCCAGTTCGGGTCTCGCCCGCCCAGATTCAACGGGGTTCTTCCCACAGTGGTAACCCCCGAGCAGTCTCTGGTTATGGAACAAGAAGTTGCGACACTTTTGCGAAAAGGAGCTATAGAAAGGGTTCCTCCTCCCAGCAATCAGTCAGGGTTCTACAGCCGTTACTTCATTGTTCCAAAGAAGGATGGAGGTCTACGACCTATTATAGATTTACGTGTGCTAAATCGCTCAATACAAAAGCTCAAGTTCAAGATGCTGACACTCAAACAGATTATACCACAGATCAGGTCCGAGGACTGGTTTGTGGCAATAGACCTGAAAGATGCTTACTTTCATGTGTCCATCCATCCTTCTCACAGGAAGTTCCTCAGGTTTGCTTTCGGGGGCGAAGCTTACCAGTACAGGGTTCTTCCGTTCGGCCTATCATTATCACCCCGCACATTCACGAAATGCGTGGACGCAGCTCTGGCTCCGCTGAGGATCCAGGGCATTCGCATACTGAATTATATCAACGATTGGTTGATTCTAGCTCAGTCAGAGCAACTAGCAGTTCAGCATCGAGATGCTGTTCTGTCACATATGAAGAGGCTTGGGCTGAGGCTCAATGCCAAAAAGAGTGCGCTAGTTCCAGCTCAATCCACCAACTATCTGGGTGTAGTGTGGGACTCCACCACGATGCGGGCACATTTGTCTCCCGCTCGGGTGAGTGCCATTCTTATGGCTATGAAAGGGGTGAAGTTAGGCCAGTCACTCACTGTAAAACAGTTCCAGAAACTGCTGGGTCTGATGGCAGCTGCGTCCAACGTGATACCTTTTGGCCTTCTGCACATGAGGCCCCTACAGTGGTGGCTCAGGACCAGGGGGTTCTCCCCGAGGGGAAATCCCTTTCGCATGATCAAAGTCTCAAAACGATGTCTTCGTTCTCTGACCATGTGGAAAGACCCCCGGTTCCTGTCCCAGGGACCCGTGTTGGGGGCCACTACTCGTCGAGTAATGCTTACGACGGACGCCTCCCTCACGGGCTGGGGAGCGATCATGAGTGGTCGCTCAGCTCAGGGTCTTTGGGAAAACCATCAGCTCTCTTGGCACATAAATCGGCTAGAGATGATGGCAGTGTTCCTAGCTCTGAAACACTTTCTCCCAGACCTGAGAGGTTACCATGTGTTGGTTCGTACAGACAACACTGCAGTGGTTGCATATATAAATCATCAGGGGGGTCTGCGGTCTCGCCGACTATATTACTTGGCCCGTCAGATCCTCCTGTGGTCCCAAGGGAAGCTGCTCTCGCTGAGGGCAGCTTACATCCCGGGACATCAAAATGTGGGAGCAGATGCCCTGTCGAGGCAGGGGCCAAGGCCCGGGGAGTGGAGACTCCACCCAGAAGTGGTGAGTCTCCTATGGAAAAATTTCGGTCGAGCGGAAGTCGACCTGTTCGCCTCGGGAGAGTCAACCCAGTGTCCGCTCTGGTACTCCCTAACACATCCAGCACCTCTGGGTCTGGATGCTATGGTACAGACGTGGCCGAGGCTGCGCCTGTACGCATTTCCCCCGATCGCCCTGCTCCCGGGAGTTCTGGAAAAAGTACGCCGAGAAGGGGCCAATCTAATACTGGTAGCCCCATTCTGGCCAACCAGGATATGGTTCTCAGACCTAGTGTCGTTACTCAACGGCTCCCCAATGGAGCTTCCTCTCAGACAGGACCTCCTGTCTCAAGCGGGCGGCATGATTATACATCCCCGCCCAGAACGACTGAAACTATGGGCCTGGCCTCTGAGGGGGCCAGACTCATAAATGCTGGTCTCCCAACCGAGGTTGTGGAGACCATTCTTAACTCCAGAGCTCCCGCCACGAGGAAGTTGTATGCCTACAAATGGAATTTGTTTTCTACCTGGTGCAGACACAATAATACGGACCCTGTCCTTTCTTCTGTTAGCTTTGTGCTAAAATTCCTCCAGAAAAAATTCTCGGAGGGCCTATCTCACTCAACCTTAAAGGTTTATGTTGCAGCAATTTCAGCATATCATGCTCCTCTTGAGGGGAATATCTCGGTAGGTCGAGACCCCCTCGTCACACGCTTCCTCCGTGGCACACTGAGGTTGAGGCCTCCAGTGCGCACAAGGGTGCCAACCTGGGACTTGGCTGTGGTCTTACAAGGGTTAGCTGAGGCTCCCTTTGAACCATTAGAGGAGGTTCCTGAGAGGTTCCTCACTCTGAAAACGATTCTTTTATTAGCTATCACTTCTCTGAAGCGGATAGGAGATTTACAAGCACTTTCTGTTGCTCCCTCTTTCCTTGAATTTGCTCCAGGAATGGTGAAAGCATTCCTGTATCCTAAACCGGGGTATGTCCCAAAGGTCCCTACCAATGTCCCAGGCCCCATTGTGCTTCAGTCTTTCTATCCTCCTCCATTTGAATCTGCGGATCAGGAAAAATTGAATCTGTTATGCCCAGTAAGGGCTTTGGATACTTATGTCCACAGAGCTGCCCTGTGGCGTAAGTCAGATCAGTTGTTTGTCTGTTATGGGTCCCCTAGAAAAGGGGGCCCAGCATCAAAACAGAGAATGAGCAAGTGGGTGGTCGAGGCCATCTCACTTGCATACGAAGCGGACTGCCCTCTCCCTTGAATGTTCGCGCCCATTCTACCAGGGGTATGGCGGCATCAAAAGCTCTGATGTCAGGAGTCTCCATGAGTGACATATGTGATGCAGCTGGATGGTCATGCCAGCACACATTTATTAAATATTATAACCTTGATGTTGGCTCCACTCCGGGGTCCTCTGTCCTGTCAAGATAACCTTGGCAAGTGCTTGAGCTACGGCTCAGTTGGGATTGCGTTCCCAATGCGTTACCACGCAGCGTCGACAGTTCCCACTAGGGATGCTCATTTCGGTTAAATTTCTCAACCGACAACCGACACTCGTTATCCGATCATTAACCGTTAACTGATAAGGTTATAATATTGTATAGCCTATATGATGATAATATGATATATATATTAAATAATAAATACAATTGACGAGTGTCTGTGTCTTCCACGGGTTTATTTTAACATGCAAACAGCATAGAACAGATACACAACATAACCTGGATTCACATTATCAAATTGTCACGCACCTGCAGCGTTTCTGACAACAGAAAAAATAATTTAAATAAAAGGCATAAAATAAATAGGCCTACACTAAATATATTTCACTTAAATGTTTAACAAATTAAGATGACAAAAAAAACCACGGTGAATCCATTGAAGCTTTGAACAGAACTTTTGATTTTTTTTCCGTCAAATAAAAATAGCAGGCCTACCTCAATCTACACATAGTTTAGACATGTCTAGTTTTTATTTAAAAAAAGTAACATGTCTACGTGCTCTGGTGTTAGTCTGGAGCGCAGCCTGTTGACTGTTAGACCCGCGGCAGAAAACACCCTCTCAGATGGCACTGATGTCCCGGGAATACAAAGATAACGCCGCGCTAGAGTGGCCAGCCTTGGGAAGCGCCTTTCATTTTCTTTCCACCATTCTAGAGGATTAATATCCAAAGAGGGCAGATCGTCTCTCATATAGATGTCAACTTCTGCTTCTGGATCATCAGTGGCTTGACGAGGGGTGCTGTAGTCACCTCCCAGGAGCAACATCATGGCACTGCTCTGGCTGCGTTGCATATCTCCAGCTTGGGCAGCAGACACCTCATCTGCTCCCGCCAAAGGAGCACACATTTTGATAAGTTTAGATTTTGCGGCTTCTTTCTCCGTTTGTGCAAAAAAAAGGAAATGTTTATGGCGAGGGTCCAGGACAGAGGCGATCAGCGCAGGTTTGGTAACCAGATCATCTGTGTCAACCTGTGACGAACATATCCTTATTAATATAATTAATGGATAATAATAATAATAATAATAATAATAATAATAAACTACCTTCATGCGGCCACTTAAGGACTGCCGAACCTTTGCCTTGAACTCCGTCACTCTGTGGCCATCATCCTCGGCTCTCATCAGATGTGTGTTCAGGAGGCTAAAGGTGATGGGGTAAATGTTGGAAATGGACACGTTCTTTTCTGTTGACATTACGGTGGTTGCACATTTTAAAGTTTCCAACACTGGCGCAATCTCCACCATTATCTGCCAGTATTCGTCTCGCATCTCGAGGGTTCTGGCATCTTGCAGCCTTGTAACTGTTCGGTCGGACAGAACAGCTGTAACAGCCCACCTTTGTTCGAGAAGTCTTCCGAACATGTCACACACCGAGTTCCATCTTGTTTTAACAGATTGAATGAGCTGATGTTTTGGAAGTGTCATTTGTTCTTGTTTAGCTTCCAGTGCCTTGCATGCAGGTGTGCTGTGGTTGAAATGCCTGACAAGCCGCCCAGCCGCAACGATAACCCGATGCACAAACACATTAAATCCATCATTTACAGCGAGCTGTAGTGTATGAGCAAAACAGGGAACCGAGTCCCAGTTCACCCGTTCTGGAGAGTTTGCAGCCACGATGTTGCGTGCATTGTCATGGACACATGCAGATACTTTCCCATTAAGTCCCCATGTCTCCACCGCATCAATTAGTTTAGCTGAAAGGTTCTCAGCTGTGTGTCTGCTTGGCATACTCTGTGTTAGTAGGACAGCTGAATGAATTTGCCAGTCCTTATCGATGTAGTGGCACGTTATTGTTATATAGCTCTCCGTTGTGAGTGCCGTCCAGCAGTCAGTCGTAAGGGACACGAACTTTGTGCTTTCGAGTTGTGATTTAAGCGTTTTTTTTCTCTCATCAAAACAGGCTTCAATTCTACGGGTAATGGTACATCTTGATGGGATTTCGTAATTGGGCTCAATATAGCCCAGTAGCTCTTGAAAACCTTCACCACAGACAACACTGATAGGCAAGACGTCTTTTACTACCATTGAACAGATTCTCCGCGTTATCTCCTCAGATCGCCGTGCATCGCATCTTCTCCCTGTTAACATGGAGGGCAAAGTTTGTTGCCCTTCATCACTCGATGCTTGTGGATGTTTGGTTCGTATGTGATACTGCATTGTACTTGTGCTGCTGCTGTATTTTAATACCGCGTTGCATATTTTACAGGTAACTTCTTCACCCTTTCTATCGAAATGGTCCCACACAGTACTTCTTTTCGCTCGCTTCATTTTGCTTGTTGCTTAGCGAATGTCTGGAACGTGTGAAACGCCCCGTGAGTTAACAAATAAGCATATATGTATATATAGCATATTTTTCTTTAACCATGCAGCAAACAGCAAAAAAAAAAAAAAAAAAAAAACCGTTTAACTGATAGTATTAATCGGTTAAAATTCTTACTTTCGGTTAACGGTTAAACGGTCAATGTGAGCATCCCTAGTTCCCACGAAAGGGAACGTCTCAGGTTACAGATGTAACCCTGGTTCCCTGAGTAGGGAACGAGACGCTGCGTCTCTTGCCGTACCCCTGCACACTTGCAAGTGCTTGCTTCAGACTTACTTAGAAGCTGGCGTGCTCTGCATCCGAGTGTGCTTTATAGTTTCCTGGTCCGTGACGTCACCCGTCTCTGACGTCTCGCTTCGCGATTGGCTAGATACATGAGTGCTTCAGTGACGACATCACGCAGAAGGTTCCCAATGCGTTACCACGCAGCGTCTCGTTCCCTACTCAGGGAACCAGGGTTACATCTGTAACCTGAGACGATTGTGCATAATGCTTAAACAGATGCATTTTTACCTAGATTAACATTTTATATCTCAGAGGTTGCTCTTTCGTTGCTTAATTGGGGAGTATGAATGTTGTCTCAAATGTTTCTCCTACAAGGAGTCAATTATTACCACACAGTATAGAGTTATAAAATGAGATAATTTAGCCGTGGAAGAATTTGATGAGAAATGTTTGATTTTATGTAAAGATCTCAGAATTTTCTGTCCAGACTTTGACATTTAAAGTCTCCATTTGATCTCAATTTCATCTCAATAAATAAATATGATAAAATAAATAAAATAAAATAGGAATATAATAAAATAAAATAAATAGGATCATATATATATATATATATATATATATATATATATATATATATATATATATATATATATATATATATATATATAAATAAACAAACAAACAAACAAACAAACACACACGTGCACACAATTTCCGTTGAAATGTTTGAGATCTGTACGATTTTATGTTTTAGAAGTCACTTTTGCTCAACAAGGCTGCATATATTTGATTAAAAATACAGTAAAACAATTTAAAATAAATGTTACAAATATTTTAAAATTTCTATGTAAATGTATTTCAAAAGTTCGAAAGAACAGTATTAAAACTCTTTACTGTCAATTTTTCATTAATTTAATGCATCCTATCTGAATTAAAATATTCATTGTATAATTTTTTTTTTTGATTTGATTTTAAAAATGTAAAATCTTATACTGTCCCCAAACTTCTGAATGGTTAGATCACGAAAAAATATATAATTATATTAAAGAAATTTCATTTCTTTAATGATTTTTCTGTCCTATAGAATAAAAAACATATTATTACATGTTATAATGGCCATTTGGAGGCATTGAGTTGCCAGAAAACCAAATGTAAAAACAGTGAAATGCATCTAATCATACAGTTTATTGCATAATTAGTTGATCAACTTTGTTGTTGACATTAAATGGTGCACAAATTCATCAGTCACACCTAGTAAAAACTATTTAAATTACTGTACTGTAGGTCATTTCCAGCACAGACACAAGGTAAAAGAATATTTGACCCAGACTAAATTTGGGTTATATTTGGTACCTGATCAGTATGCGATTTAAAATCTTGTTCTCTTAACCAAAACTGGTTGAAAACCACTGGTCTAGTTTCTTGAGCTGCTGAGATGTGTTCAGACTCAGACTGTGACCTGTAGTTTTGGGGGGTTTTAAGGGCTTCTCTAAATGCCGGTTTGGGGGTTGATGGGGGGTGCTGCAGGTTGAGGGGTTAGGCCCTCAAATGAACAGCTGAGTTATCTTATTTAGTCTGTATAAAGGCTGCCCAACTGTCATAACAAAGGAGCAGGACAGCAGGGCCCCTCGACAGACAATGGGGAGTCAATGGCTCCAAAGAGCATCTCTAACACAGAGCTCCACTGAAAAGAGAGGTCGTTTGAATGGGATTGAGGGATGCACATAACAAAGCTGGAGCCCAACTCAATTGGGGGAATCAATCAGAGCTCTCACAAGGCCTTCTGCATGCTGGCACTTTGTAGAAATTACATTTACACGTGTAGTAGGCCTACAATAGATATAGAAACGCAATAGATAAAATAGTTTTATTTTTTTATAAATATTAGATTTATTTCATCACTTCAGGTGATGGCTTGATCGTTCTTTGACATTACCTTTGTAGCTCAGTCTTAGAGATGATCCTGCAACCAAAGTCACATACAGTGGGTACGGAAAGTATTCAGACCCCCTTAAATTTTTCACTCTTTGCTATTTTGAAGCCATTTGCTAAAATCATTTAAGCTCATTTTCCTCATTAATGTACACACAGCACCCCATATTGACAGAAAAACACAAAATTGTTGACATTTTTGCAGATTTATTAAAAAGAAAAACTGAAATATCACATGGTCCGAAGTATTCAGACCCTTTGCTGTGACACTCATATATTTAACTCAGGTGCTGTCCATTTCTTCTGATCATCCTTGAGATGGTTCTACACCTTCATTTGAGTCCAGCTGTGTTTGATTATACTGATTGGACTTGATTAGGAAAGCCACACACCTGTGTATATAAGACCTTACAGCTCACAGTGCATGTCAGAGCAAATGAGAATCATGAGGTCAAAGAAACTGCCTGAAGAGCTCAGAGACAGAATTGTGGCAAGGCACAGATCTGGCCAAGGTTACAAAAAAATTTCTGCTGCACTTAAGGTTCCTAAGAGCACAGTGGCCTCCATAATCCTTAAATGGAAGACGTTTGGGATGACCAGAACCCTTCTTAGAGCTGGCAGTCTGGCCAAACTGAGCTATCGGGGGAGAAGAGCCTTGGTGGGAGAGGTAAAGAACAACTCAAAGATCACTGTGGCTGAGCTCCAAACATGCAGTCGGGAGATGGTAGAAAGTTGTAGAAAGTCAACCATCACTGCAGCCCTCCACCAGTCGGGGCTATATGGCAGAGTGGCCTGACGGAAACCTCTCCTCAGTGCAAGACACATGAAAGCCCGCATGGAGTTTGCCAAGATGGTGAGAAATAAGATTCTCTGGTCTGATGAGACCAAGATAGAACTTTTTGGCCTCAATTCTAAGCGGTATGTGTGGAGAAAACCAGGCACTGCTCATCACCTGTCCAATACAGTACCAACAGTGAAGCATGGTGGTGGCAGCATCATGCTGTGGGGGTGTTTTTCAGCTGCAGGAACAGGATGACAGGTTGCAATCGAGGGAAAGATGAATGCGGCCAAGTACAGGGATATCATGGACGAAAACCTCCTCCAGAGTGCTCTGGACCTCAGACTGGGCCGAAGGTTTACCTTGACAATGACCCTAAGCACACAGCTAAAATAACAAAGGAGTGGCTTCACAACAACTCTGTGACTGTTCTTGAATGGCCCAGCCAGAGCCCTGACTTAAACCCAATTGAGCATCTCGAGAGAGACCTAAAAATGGCTGTCCACCAACATTTACCATCCAACTTGACAGAACTGGAGAGGATCTGCAAGGAGGAATGGCAGGGGATCCCCAAATCCAGGTGTGAAAAAAAAGACTCATGGCTGTATTAGATCAAAAGGGCGTTTCTACTAAATACTGAGCAAAGGGACTGAATACTTAGGACCATGTGATATTTCAGTTTTTCTTTTCTAATAAATCTGCAAAAATGTCAACAATTCTGTGTTTTTCTGTCAATATGGGGTGCTGTGTGTACATTAATGAGGAAAAAAATTAACTTAAATTATTTTAGCAAATGGCTGCAATATAACAAAGAGTGAAAAATTTAAGGGGGTCTGAATACTTTCCGTACCCACTGTATATGAGTGAATTATTGCTGTATGTGACAACATTTCCTAATTTGATTAAACAAACCTGTAAAATTTGTCATCACAAAATACTTGCTCACTGCAAATAGGTAAAAACACTGACAACAAACTCACTATAGCTTCAGTCTCAAATTCTGCTAAATATTATTTTCAATTAATGGATCTTTTCCATTCATGTTAAGGGTCAGAAATGATGAAATAAAAAATCAGATGGAAGGAAAAATTATATCAATGCTTTGCGTTCTCTCAGAAAATGCGTTCCCCCAAGAAAATTTTGAGTTCTTTGTGAGCAAACGCAACGTTTCTCAGGGGAATGCAAAACTTTTGCGAGAGAACGCAAAAGCATGGAAATATATTTTTTCCTGCCATCTCATATTTTTCCCATCACCATGTCCCTTTAGGGGCTCCGTAGAAATGTTATGATTACCAGGTTGTTTCTTTGTTTGACTTTTTACACACGGATTTGATAACTTTTCCCATATCTTTAAAACTCGACACAAACAGACAAACGTTGCCGTGTAGTTGCTAACGTGTCACTACGGAGGTTGCTGGGGTGTCACTAGGGTGGTTGCTATGTGGTTACTTACTGACCCAAGTCAAAGAAAGTTCAAGTCTACCAAGTCTCAGTGGTGTTCTGGTCTTTAGATGTGGTTTGTGGTATGTTTACATGACAACGTTGTACTAAAAAATGAAAAGTTTCATGGTCATTCACACGGATCCATGAAAACTATTTAAGCGCTGTATTCTGCTGCCAGACCAGTAGTTGGTGATGTCACTTTGTAAAGAAACACTATGTGCCTATAGACTGAACAGGTGACATCACTGTTTTCACAAATTCACATTTTTGTAGTTTGAAACCCGTTTTCAAAAGTTTGCGTTTTCAGGCCCTCAAAACTGCATTATCGTATAAATGAACTGCCAAAACGCACAAAGAGTTTTCTGTTTTTAGTTGAAAACGAATGGCCCCTAAGTTTGTAGGAGTTTTTTGCTGCATTTTATTGTTTGCCAATCTGATCACTATGAAAATGAATAGTACACCTCATTTCAGTAAGAATTTGAGGTGAATGTATGTAGCACAAACAGTGCTGGGAAAGTTTAATAATTAGCCTTAGCAATAATTCAACTATTTAAATCATTAGTGCAGTTATCTTACCTGAATAACTTTTGCGATGAAAAAGAGAAGCAAAACACATCTAAACTCTTTGCTGTGTTGCTGTCGATTGAGGAGAGGTTCTGGGCGGGAGCTTTAGAGAAATGTGTAACAGAGAACAATGATGCTTTTCAAACTGTATGTCAGCAAAGTGCTGTCAAGCAGACGTTCACACACATTGTCAAATTAATGATTAAGACGAGCTTTGCGCTGAGACTGTGTTTTATTCAGTGTTTCTGATGTAGTGAGGGCCAGAGGTGGCCAGCGGTAGACTCCCTTTGCTCTCAACCCTCCCCCAGGTCTCTGTTCCCCCCGTATTCAATGCCGTCGGCCTCGTGGTATATCATTCACTTCGAGTTCACTAATTAACACATTTGTGACCTACATTTCCTGGTGCCTGACTCTCCTGTACACACTTGCTTCACCTTTAACCTACTGTAAAAATGTTAGTAATTTCATTGAAGATTATTAAAGATTGTAAAAAATATGTTAATTACTTAATTTTAAGTATGAATATGGTGAAAAAAATGTATAGGATACATGTAATTTTACTGTACATTAGTGTGAATTTAGGTTGTTTAGAAGTAAAATGAGTCATTGAAACAATGCACTGAAACAAAGTGTAAAATTGCAACTTGGTGCCTACATATTTGGGAGGAACTTATATATTTGTATATATTGTAAGTTCCTCCCAAATATGTAGGCACCAAGTTGCAATTTTACACTTTGTTTCAGTGCATGTTTCAGTGACTCAGTAAAATGAGTCACTTAATAATGGTGATATATATATATATATATATATATATATATATATATATATATATATATATATATATATATATATATCATCATTATAAGTATATATGGGAGGAACTTATATATTTTTAGGAACTTCTGTGTAGGCATCAAGTTGCAATTTTACACTTTGTCACTGTATTTTTTACAGTGAATTTCTGGGCAGTTTTTCCTGCAGATTTAAACCGTGCATGTTTCAGATGCACAGCTTGTACATTAATTCAGATGTAGCTTTGGTCGCCATGTGTATGCAAGTCCGTTTTGAATTATGACATGATAAAGAGAGTTATTGTTACTTCTGTAAACATAATATAAGCCCTCTGAAAAGCAAGAACATCCATTAATTACACACTGAGCTTAGAGCGATCAGGGAGGGAACAGGTGCTGATTGTCTCTGAGCGAGTGCTCCGTGCCTGCGACACCCCCTCTTATATCCCCTTACCCAATGATCCGAGGAACACACAACCATATTTCTGAGAGAACAGGCCCCAGCTGCGCGTCACACCTCATAACGCCTCAGCGCTACAGTGTTAGGAAGTTTTAGGTGGGTCGGCATCAGCGGAGAGTTTTTCTAGGAATGCAAGGAGTCATATTTTATCACGATTGCTATAACAGACTATTTGAAGTGCATGATTCAGCGTTAGCTCATGATTAATGTGACAAGAATCCAAGTTAATGAGATCAATCAATCTATCAGGATTATCTCTGGTCTTCACATGAAAAGAACTATAATTTTGGCTCATAAAATTTGAGAATTTATGAAATAAGAGTTTTAGTTGAAACATGCCCCTTTTGTAGCAAGAATGTGAACGTTTCAATGGAAGAAGAGATACTGCTAGTATGAGAATGCAAAAACTGGGATTAGTTTGCCTAAATCCTGCTTAAAATATTCTTGAATCCACAAATCCTGGATCTAGTTTGGTGGATATTGGTGGATCAGTATAGCCGAAAAATAGCTAGCTGGTGAACGTGGTCAACAAAGCTTATGGATCTCTTGCTGTTTAAATGGATTGTTCATCATTTACTCACCTTATATGAGTTTCTTTCTTCTGGTGAACACAAAAGAAGATATTGTGAAGAATATGGGCAACCAAACAATTGATGGGCCCCACTGACTTCCATAGTATGAAAAAAAAAAAAAAAAAGAATATTATGAAAGGGAATGGGGCCTATCAACTGTTCATTTACCGACATTCTTCACAATATCTTCTTGTGTTTTTGGGTGAACTAGCCCTTAAGACTAGTTAAGAAGCCTGGTATGGTCATCAGCACACATTTGTGGCACCTAAGAGCATGTGAAGATATTCATAAGCACAGTGAAATAATCAGCACCTGTTACTGTCGAACATACACATTTTGAATATATACTCTAAAAAATGCTGGATTAAAAACAACCCAAGTTGGGTTGAAAATAGACAAACCCAGTGATTAAGTTGTTTTAACCCAGCAGTTGGGTTAAATGTTTGCCCAACCTGCTGGTTAGTGATGATGAACCCAAAATAGTTGGGAAATTAAAAACCAGATGCAATTAGAGACAACAATAATAGACAAAATGTGAATGTTTATTAATAAGCTTTAATATTTTATTAATATAAATTTAATAGTTTAATAGTTTATTAATATAAATGTATTAATAAGCCATTTAATAAATGTTTATTGTTTAATAATTATTCATTGAACATTAATAAATGTTCATTTCCAATATACTTTGGGTTAATTTTAATTAAGCAATACAGTAATTTTTAAACAATAGTTGAGTTAAATAAAACTACCCAGCAGGTTGGGCAAACATTTAACCCAACCGCTGGGTTAAAACAACCCAATTGCTGGGTTTGTCTATTTTCAACCCAACAGCATTTTTTAGAGTGTAAAGTCTGCACACATTCACTAATTTCTTCAGCATAGACATTGGCTTTTGACTAGTAAAAGCTGCAGTGTTTATGATAGAAGTCAAAGTCTGGCTATGCAAGACTATCAGCATCCCATCATGGGGACCAGCATCTGAAACACAACATATGCTGATGCCCAGCAAATTCTGTATGTCCTGAAAAGCATCTGGGCTTAATTATGGTTGTATTTTTTTACCCATAGGTTCTGAACTGAATAACCCTCACTTCAACTGAATGAGAGACTGCTGTTTTCACACAGATGTAGACATATGATCATACAAATGTGTGGATTTGATGAGTGCCATTTGCTATTCAAGTTTCAAAATATACTAAAAAATGGCCAAAATATATTGCTAATATAGATTTGAACTTATATTTACACAAATACATTTTGATAAGGTTTAGTATTTCCTCATTCATTTTTTGATTGAATGATTGATTGAATGATTGATTGAATGATTGATTGATTGATTGATTGATTGATTGATTGATTGATTGATTGATTGATTGATTGATTGATTGATTGATTGATTGATTGATTGATTGATTGATTGCAACATTTTAAGAATGGAAACTTGCACATTTTGTAGTATATTTTAGCATTTGTATGGAATGTATTTTTACATTTGGAAAAATACATATATATTTCCTTAAGCCATGCTGTTTACAACACATATTTTAAAAAGGCCTATATTTGAAATACTGTATATATTTGAAATATATGTTATACTAAAATATATTACAAAATATTCAAGTTCCCATTCTTAAAATGTTTGTATTTTGATTGATTGATTGATTGATCAATAGATAGATAGATAGATAGATAGATAGATAGATAGATAGATAGATAGATAGATAGATAGATAGATAGATAGATAGATAGATAGATAGATAGATAGATAGATAGATAGATAGATAGATAAAATAATTTGAATATCTGTTTTCATAAATAAACCATTTAATTGATCCCTTCTTTTTTAAAGAAATAAAACATGTTTTTGAAGTTCAGTTGTGGTGTTAACTGTCCAGGTCACATAAACACAATCTTGCATCTTACAGTTATTTGCCAGTTATATCAGGAGTATTTAATGTCCATCCCATTTGTTGATGTAATATATAATCATTTAGCAGGTGTTTTTATCTACAGCACTTTACAGTAGCAATCAAGGGCTTAGTTCTATAATGTAACATTTCTAAATGAAACCGGATATTCAGTGATAGAAGGAGCAGGGTTGAATTGATTTAATCCATCAGGAATAGATTGGATCGCAAACGTCTCTTGAACTCACTTTTGAGGAAGCCTTTGACCAAGACGAATGTCAAGTTCACCCTCAAGAGCATTTCAACGTATCCCAATAGTAAGATATTACATTTTGGTATTATGTACAGATTAATGTGCACAAATGAATAATGCACAACAAAACAAATTTTATGAAAGTAAGTATGGTCAGTTTTGACTTTAAGCATTTTCCTCAAGGGCACAATGGTGGCCCATTGTGGTGCTCAAATCGACAACCTTCTGGTTGCCAGCCTTAAACTAGAGCCACTCCACCAGACCACGCTAGCTTCCAGCAGCCCACAATAGCTTGATCACAGTCTCTGATACATTAGTTCATGGCTCTGGAATTCCCAGTGGAATCGGAGTCCTGTGGAAATGTGACACAACCCAGCACTTCCATTCCCTATTA
Source organism: Chanodichthys erythropterus (assembly GCF_024489055.1). Lineage (NCBI taxonomy): Eukaryota > Metazoa > Chordata > Actinopteri > Cypriniformes > Xenocyprididae > Chanodichthys > Chanodichthys erythropterus. Next base: position 4,303,147 of record NC_090226.1, on the reverse strand, counting down.
AAATGCGGCCATGGGATGCGGGTTCAATGCAATTCTTGCGAGTCAACAATGAGGTTAGAAATACCATCAGGCTTCTGAAACCATATGCACCGCTGTCCCCAAAATAGGTTACCAGAGGCCTTTTAACAGACTCCATCAGGGGAGGTGGGAGACCTTCGTTCACAGGAAAGATTAAGATACCATCAGAAAGAGGTGCCAAGGGGGATCAGAGTGGAATGGGCCGAGGGATGAGCTCACCGACGGTGAGGCTGTGTGTCTCTGTTCCCGGCCGGATCGGACCCTCTGAAGTGCCACGGAGAGACTTGATTGACATGGATGCAAGTCATGAATGGTTATATGAATAAGAGAACTAGTTATTATTGCCTCTCTGTGAGCTCCTAATGCCTGCTTATGAGAAATCTGCAGACATAATGATCTCTTTGATTGATTGATTGATTGATTGATTGATTCAGATTCTATCTACATTTTCTAGAATAGCTGACAACTGTTTGAAAATTGTTTGTGTTAGATAAGAATACAAGATTCGGTTAATACTAGTATATTTAAAGGTGTAATTTTGGGGTTAGACTTTTTTTTAAAGGTGTCCTTGTTAATTAGTGTAATTATCTGTCCTAATTAGTGTCCTAGTGTAATTATACATTTAATTACTGAGTAATAATAGTTAACTTCATGTACATACTATAAGGTTAGGTTTAAGATTAGAGTTTGGTTTAGGGTTAGTTGCATGTAATTATGTATAATTAATAGTTATTACTATAGTAAGTACAAGTAACGTATGTAAATAATGACTTTCTGCCATTGTTGGGGTCAAGTTAGCCCCTGCTTGACTACATCATTAGGTTAAAATGTTTTTTTTTGTTGTTGTTTTTTTCTCATTTGACAGCCATTTAAAAGTATCCATGTGTATTCTGACAAATTCAACATTTTTGCAAGCAACATATAAAATGTACTCCACACAGATCTGGGGGGTTAATAAATGCCTTCTTTATTAGGTTAATAAAGTCAGGTTAATAAGTCAGGTTAGGTTAATAAAGGTTAATAAAGTCAGTTCAGTTAATTTTTTTTTTCGTAAGTTGAATACGGAAAGCGTAGGACGTAGCGTAAGCGTTTTGATGATGGAAGGCAGTCTGGCGGAAGCTAGATATTTTACTTTATAACTGGTTAAATATGGATATTTTTCTTACACAAATGCATCGCTTCGCTTCAGAAGGCCTTTATTAACCCCCCAGAGCTGTGTGGAGTACATGTTTATGATGGATGGATGCACTTTCTTTAGCTTTAAACTTGTTGGTCCCGTTCACTGGCATTAAAAAGCTTGGACACACCAGGATATTTATTAATATAGCTCTGATTGTGTTCATCAGAAAGAAGAAAGTCATATACACATAGGATGGCTTGAGGGTGAGTAAATCTTGGGGTAATTTTCATTTTAAATTGAACTAATCCAGTTAGTGCGTAAGATTTGACACAGTAAAAATTGTAGGGGTAAACTTACTTATTCTGTAAAACAGATTGCATCGCTTCTGGTTAAGGTCTTTTGTATGTGCTTCGTTAAATATAGAGCCATTTTAATCCAGATACCTTCAAAGGAGCGAGCAAAGATGAGCATAACCGATATCCATCACATATGCAGATTGATATCTAAAAGTTTTTTTTCTCTCTTTCACTAACATTTAGATATTTAAATGGAATAAAATGCCAACAATAAAAAGAAATAGCTATGTTAGCTTTTTATCTTAAAGTTCCGGATATCGTGGTCAGTTCGTACTGCCATTAACATCTGTTTGAGATCTGTTTTCCTGTTTGTTCATTTGTCGCAACATATGTTTAAATCTGGCATGTGACACTTCCTGATTCTATAATGTCCTGTGTAATCTCTCACTGTCTATATCAATAAAAGTCATAGGCTACATCTACATTAATACGGATACATTTGAAAATGACATTTTTGTTTTAAAGCACATCTGTAGTGTTTTCTGAAAGTTTCATGTCCACACTGAGACATCTGAAAAATGCTTAAATCATCCTACTGTGCATGCTCAAAACATATTAAAAGCTCCCTGAGATGATACCAAGAGGTAAGACATATCTCAAGCTATTTTTCTGACACATTCATTTTATTAGCATATAATATCCCACCATTTATTGGTTCAAACATCTCGCACTCAATTGCCATTCCATGTTTGGGCTATTGCCTTCATGTTTTGATACAGGACAACAATTGCTAGTAAATGTTCTGTCATCTTTGCAGGAATGCAACACTGTGAAAGTGAATAGCACATAGCAGGCACAGCAATGCCAGTACAATCATAGATATGCATCACATGGCTATACATGCGTCATCGTTTTCGAATGCCTCCGTTTCTAGTCCACACTACAATGGGAAAATGGTGTTTTCAAATGTATCCACTTTAGACCAAAACGTATGCATTTTCACACGTTGAAGTATCCACAATAAGGCCAAAAAGATCAATTACCTTCAGACGAATAGATGAAATAGCATCACACATATCCTTTGCAATCAACAACCAGGGTTTTTACTGACAGCACCTTAAAGAACTTCCTTGTGCCCTAAATAGATTTCTTTTTCTCGATCTCCACTTCCTTTGGCCACAGCATAAAATCTATTTTTGGCGATAGTACTTAATCCAGTTCTCCAAGCTCTCCAGTGATTGAATTAAAATACAGCGGGAGCAAAATGAAGACAACAAGCTGTCTTAAAGCCAGTGGAGTCCAGTGACAAAAGCCTTGTCATGCTCTGGTGGGGTCTTGCCTCTAATCCAGAGGGTTTTAGAGGCAGCAGACACTGGCTTGTTGTTCTCTGGCGGGGATGGCTAGGCGCTAAGTAACTAGCAGAGCTACTGGCGACAGTTCCGTCCAGGAGAGATGGCCTGCTAATCCTAATCACGCCTGAGAATGCCGTCTGGGTCACATGACCTTTCACTAGCTGTAATGGAAGGGGTCATAATTGGGATTTATCGCCGCAGAGGCAGCCTGCAGGAGAGGTGCCAGTCAAAGGGTGCTGGGTCCTGGATGTCTGACGGGTATAGTGGAGAAGAATGAGTCATCTGAACGCTTATAGACACATTAAGGCCACACTGAGCATGTAGAAACATCAGACACTAATTCAAATGAACCTTTTGAATGAATGTTAGCTGCAGTAACACTTTATTTCGATGGTCCACTTTAGACATTCTATTGCGATTACATGTCAACTAGCAGTCATTTGAGTATTAGTAGACTGTCTGCTTAATAACGGCTAACACTTTATTTTGATGCTCCCCATCAGACATTGAGCTGATATGAGAATTTTTGCAAGCACATGTCAACTTATTAAGTCAGGATTGCGTGATATAAAGTAAAATTGCGAGTTATAAAGTAACAACTACAAGTTATAAAGTCAGAATAATTTCTGACTTTATATCACGCAATTCTGACTTTATATCGTGCAATTCTGACTATAACTCGCAATTCTGACTTTATATCTCGCAATTCTGACTTTATATCAAGCAATTCTGACTTTATATCAAGCAATTCTGACTTTATATCGTGCAATTCTGACTATAACTCGCAATTCTGACTTTATATCTCGCAATTCTGACTTTATATCAAGCAATTCTGACTTTATATCAAGCAATTCTGACTTTATATCTTGCAATTCTGACTTTATATCGTGCAATTCTGACTATAACTCGCAATTCTGACTTTATATCACGCAATTCTGACTTTATATCATGCAATTCTGACTTTATATCTTGCAATTTTGACTTTATATCTCGCAATTCTGACTATAACTCGCAATTCTGACTTTATATCTCGCAATTCTGACTTTATATCAAGCAATTCTGACTTTATATCAAGCAATTCTGACTTTATATCAAGCAATTCTGACTTTATATCAAGCAATTCTGACTTTATATCGTGCAATTCTGACTTTATATCTCGCAATTCTGACTTTATATCACGCAATTCTGACTTTATATCACGCAATTCTGACTTTATATCACGCAATTCTGACTTTCTATCACACAATTCTGACTTTATATCATGCAATTCTGACTTTATATCAAGCAATTCTGATTATAACTCGCAATTCTGACTTTATATCTCGCAATTCTGACTTTATATCTCGCAATTCTGACTTTATATCACGCAATTCTGACTTTATATCACACAATTCTGACTTTATATCATGCAATTCTGACTTTATATCAAGCAATTCTGATTATAACTCGCAATTCTGACTTTATATCTCGCAATTCTGACTTTATATCGTGCAATTCTGACTTTATATCACGCAATTCTGACTTTATATCTCGCAATTCTGACTTTATATCGTGCAATTCTGACTTTATATCACGCAATTCTGACTTTATATCTCGCAATTCTGACTTTATATCTTGCAATTCTGACTTTATATCTCGCAATTCTGACTTTATATCTCGCAATTCTGACTTTATATCTCACAATTCTGACTTTATATCATGCAATTCTGACTTTATATCACACAATTCTGACTTTATATCACGCAATTCTGACTTTATATCATGCAATTCTGACTTTATATCATGCAATTCTGACTTTATATCAAGCAATTCTGACTATATCTTGCAATTCTGACTTTATATCGTGCAATTCTGACTATAACTCGCAATTCTGACTTTATATCAAGCAATTCTGACTTTATATCACGCAATTCTGACTTTATATCGTGCAATTCTGACTATATCTCGCAATTCTGACTTTATATCTCGCAATTCTGACTTTATATCACGCAATTCTGACTTTATATCCTGCAATTCTGACTTTATATCGTGCAATTCTGACTATAACTCGCAATTCTGACATTATAACTCACAATTCTGACTTTATATCATGCATTTCCGACTTTATATCACACAATTCTGACATTATAACTCACAATTCTGACTTTATATCATGCATTTCCGACTTTATATCACACAATTCTGACTTTATATCACGCAATTCTGACTTTATATCATGCAATTCTGAATTTATATCATGCAATTCTGACTTTATATCAAGCAATTCTGACTTTATATCTTGCAATTCTGACTTTATATCGTGCAATTCTGACTATAACTCGCAATTCTGACTTTATATCTCGCAATTCTGACTTTATATCTCGCAATTCTGACTTTATATCCTGCAATTCTGACTTTATATCGTGCAATTCTGACTATAACTCGCAATTCTGACATTATAACTCACAATTCTGACTTTATATCACGCAATTCTGACTTTATATCTCGCAATTCTGACTTTATATCTTGCAATTCTGACTTTATATCTCGCAATTCTGACTTTATATCTCGCAATTCTGACTTTATATCATGCAATTCTGACTTTATATCACACAATTCTGACTTTATATCACGCAATTCTGACTTTATATCATGCAATTCTGACTTTATATCTTGCAATTCTGACTTTATATCGTGCAATTCTGACTATAACTCGCAATTCTGACTTTATATCAAGCAATTCTGACTTTATATCACGCAATTCTGACTTTATATCGTGCAATTCTGACTTTATATCTCGCAATTCTGACTTTATATCACGCAATTCTGACTTTATATCTCGCAATTCTGACATTATATCTCGCAATTCTGACTTTATATCACGCAATTCTGACTTTATATCTTGCAATTCTGACTTTATATCGTGCAATTCTGACTATAACTCGCAATTCTGACTTTATATCAAGCAATTCTGACTTTATATCACGCAATTCTGACTTTATATCGTGCAATTCTGACTTTATATCAAGCAATTCTGACTTTATATCACGCAATTCTGACTTTATATCACGCAATTCTGACTATAACTCGCAATTCTGACTTTATATCACGCAATTCTGACTTTATATCATGCAATTCTGACTTTATATCTTGCAATTTTGACTTTATATCGTGCAATTCTGACTATAACTCGCAATTCTGACTTTATATCTCGCAATTCTGACTTTATATCAAGCAATTCTGACTTTATATCAAGCAATTCTGACTTTATATCTTGCAATTCTGACTTTATATCGTGCAATTCTGACTATAACTCGCAATTCTGACTTTATATCTCGCAATTCTGACTTTATATCTCGCAATTCTGACTTTATATCACGCAATTCTGACTTTATATCACGCAATTCTGACTTTATATCACACAATTCTGACTTTATATCATGCAATTCTGACTTTATATCAAGCAATTCTGATAATAACTCGCAATTCTGACTTTATATCTCGCAATTCTGACTTTATATCTCGCAATTCTGACTTTATATCACGCAATTCTGACTTTATATCACGCAATTCTGACTTTATATCTCGCAATTCTGACTTTATATCGTGCAATTCTGACTTTATATCACGCAATTCTGACATTATAACTCACAATTCTGACTTTATATCACGCAATTCTGACTTTATATCTCGCAATTCTGACTTTATATCTCGCAATTCTGACTTTATATCTCGCAATTCTGACTTTATATCATGCAATTCTGACTTTATATCACACAATTCTGACTTTATATCACGCAATTCTGACTTTATATCATGCAATTCTGACTTTATATCAAGCAATTCTGACTTTATATCACGCAATTCTGACTTTATATCATGCAATTCTGACTTTATATCAAGCAATTCTGACTTTATATCACGCAATTCTGACTTTATATCACGCAATTCTGACTATAACTCGCAATTCTGACTTTATATCACGCAATTCTGACTTTATATCACGCAATTCTGACTTTATATCACGCAATTCTGACTTTATATCTTGCAATTTTGACTTTATATCGTGCAATTCTGACTATAACTCGCAATTCTGACTTTATATCTCGCAATTCTGACTTTATATCAAGCAATTCTGACTTTATATCAAGCAATTCTGACTTTATATCTTGCATTTCTGACTTTATATCGTGCAATTCTGACTATAACTCGCAATTCTGACTTTATATCTCGCAATTCTGACTTTATATCAAGCAATTCTGACTATAACTTGCAATTCAGACTTTATATCTCGCAATTCTGACTTTATATCATGCAATTCTGACTTTATATCAAGCAATTCTGACTATAACTCGCAATTCTGACTTTATATCTCACAATTCTGACTTTATAACTCACAATTCTGACTTTATATCGTGCAAACCCGCAAATGCAAGTTTAAATCTTGCATTTCTTCGCAAACTCGCATATTTTTTCTTTCTTTAAGCACAAACTCACTTAATTTTGATTTATTTTTCAGAAAACAAGACTTAATATCTAAAAATTGGCCTGAAACAATAGTTTTTACTTCCCTATTGTGACATATTAAAATGAAATGGCTTTTCAAACAAGAACAAATGTTGGGCGGGGCTTGATTTGTCTATAGGGAATTGATTGGATGGTTGTGGTTTGCTATTGGTCGATCTCATGTGAGTGACACTTTTCCCTAACGACAATAAACATGTCATCAGAAGAGAAGAGATGTCACTTTAAGAGGAAAGCGAAGTGATGTGAAGCAATGATTTGCTCTTATAAATCCAAATAAGAACTGTCAATTTTTTAATCATTTTGCTTCTCAAGTAAATGTATCTTGATTTTTTTGATATTTTTAATAGAAAACAAAACAAAAATACTTAGCAAGAAATTTTTTTTTTTGCAAAGCAGTGATACCAAAAAGGGAAATTGGCAAAATACTTCCTGTTCCTATTTGTAGTCCAACTTGCTACACAGTTGATTTATGTTGTCTTGTGGGAACATAAGATCTAGGTCTTTCCATGTTTGAGACATGCATTGTGTTGTGACATCAACACGTCCAAACTTTAGTGGAAACATGAGTGCAGATTTTGCCCCCAAATCCCGTTCCAACTTTTCTTGGTTAACATGAGGACTCTCCTTAAGTGTAGGCAGAAGTACAGATTGTTGGTCGAGATTTGCTGGAGGGTCCTCTTCAACAAGAAGGCCTTTTCTGTGTCTGGTGTAAGTCTATTCAGGGTGTCCTAATCCTGTTAACAAGATCCCTGACTGTGGGTGTCTGGGAAGTTGGATCAATATCAAATTCTCTCTTTTCACTGTTCTGCTCAGGCAAGTGATAGGCCAGCTTAAGAGGGTCTGGCAGGAGAATATGTCGCTCCGTGACTTTGCTGTACCAACAGAGATTCAAACGGATTTTCGCGCTGCCAAAATGACTATTTTACAAGTTAGAGGTTTAGAAATGTTTTTGATTCGTGGTGTTTGGAAGCATCATGCGTAGTTCTATTGCTCATTCTTGGGATTAGGGATTTAAACAAATCTAATGCTAAGTATTAAACTTTAGTGTGTTACTTGTTTGTGCTTCGGACAAGAATGATAGCTCAAATCAGGTAGTTCGTTGAGAAGAGGTGTGCCAATGCTATCTAACAACCAATTCATACATATTTTATGAGGTGGCTAATTCATACAAATTATCTAAACAGGTAGGGTATTCATTCGAATTTGGCAACTGTAAGTACTTACGATTAGGCAAAAAAAATGCCATGAGATGGGTGTGCTAGTAGTTCTCTAAGCGATCCAACATGCAGTGCTCACCTGATTGTAATTAATTTAAGATGTTTAACACATCAATTTAAAATGATCGATACTAATTCTGATATGAAATTATGACATTTATTCAGCTTTATATTTTAATCAACTGACAGCACTATTTATAAATTATATTTCATTAGTTTCCAATTTTGAGAAGGCATGTTTTCCCTGTCTACTGTAAGGTGTTTTAATATAGTCAGTCACTATATATATATATATACATATATATATATATATATATATATATATATATATATATATATATATATATATATATATATATATAAAATGGTTAAAAAATATTCCTGGAACTGAGTTCCCATGAAATTGGCAGTGAGCTAAGCTTTTCTCAGCAATCCGATATAATTTTATTACCAGATGAAAAATAAAATAAAATAAAATAAAATAAAATAAAATAAAATAAAATAAAATAAAATAAAATAAAATAAAATAAAATAAAATAAAATAAAATAAAATAAAATATAAAATATAAAATATAAAATATAAAATATAAAATAAAATAAAATATAAAATATAAAATAAAATATAAAATATAAAATATAAAATATAAAATAAAATATAAAATATAAAATATAAAATAAAAAAAAAAAATAAAAATATAAAAAAAAAAATATAAAATATAAAATAAAAAATAAAAAATAAAAAATAAAAAATAAAATATAAAATATAAAATATAAAATAAAATATAAAATATAAAATTAAATATAAAATTAAATATAAAATTAAATATAAAATTAAATATAAAATATAAAATAAAATATAAAATATAAAATATAAAATAAAATATAAAATATAAAATATAAAATATAAAATATAAAATATAAAATATAAAATAAAATATAAAATATAAAATATAAAATATAAAATATAAAATAAAATATAAAATATAAAATATAAAATATAAAATATAAATATAAAAATAAAAAAATAAAAAATAAAAAAAATATAAAATAAAAAATAAAATAAAATATAAAATAAAATATAAAGTAAATAAAATATAAAATAAAATAAAAATGTATAAATGCATATTTATTTAAACATTTATAATATTTATAACTAAATTAATTATAATATTTAAATTATTTTACAAAAGATTAAATGTTACTGATGATAATGATAATAAAATAATTATAAATGAAAAATCTTATAATAATTTATTATTAGTAGTAGTAGTAGTAGTAGTGTTATATAAGGTGCTGATGTTTACAAAATATGAAATAATTCAAAATATGTATAATGATAATTATTATATTTTCATTATATAAAGTCATATAAAAATTATAAGTAATTTTAAAAGTATACATTCAAGAATATATTATTCATTTGAAATATACTAAATAAATAATATATTTTATACAATATATTTAATAATAATAATATATTAAATATATTACTTATAAATATATTAATTGTATTTATACAAATTAATTGTATTTAATTACGCTTTTTTTTAATACGATGAATTGATTTAACAGTAGCGGGTATCGTCAGTGGTCTCAATTAGCAGGGTCCACGCTGAGATGAACAATGGTCCTCCTCGTCAGACATGAAATATGCTCTCAATTAATTATGGGGGGACGTAACCTGATCCGGGGTATTTTCTCATCTTCGTCTCGACTGTTGGGGCTGGATAATCCAAAGGCCTTGATGTATCATTGCCCTGTTGGATGTCTGCTGACTAATGTACCAGTAAATGATAAAATAAGTAAGAGGGGGTGCTACAAGTCAAGTGGAACTTAATTACCTCTGACAAGAGTTTTTCAGGTGGGGATTGTGTGACAACAATGACCAGCTCTCTAACAGTAAAGGTAATGTATACCACATGATGTAAGCTATTTTTCATAACCAACATTTCTTAAAGCATGTGATGAATTGTACAATACTGGAAATCTAATTATTTCTTTTCCGATCTATACCACCCAGCAATCCGCTTCCAGAAAAACATGTTTGTGTGTGACCGAGGCAAAATGACAAGTACTGAGAAAAAGTCTGTCTCAGGGGCCTTCGATACAGCAAGCGTCCTGTGTGTCTCCTGGGGGTCCGATCGCTGTGTGCATCTGGAAGAGATATTTGGCTGGAGCTACACCCAGAAGGCTTTCACAATGTGCCTTCCCATCTCTGAAACACATCAGAGTTGAGATGCATGAAAATGAGAAGACAAAATGCAGCATTACCGTCCGAGAAGAACAAGAGGGTTTATTGCACAGAACAATTAAACTAATATGATGAATCACAAACACTTGGCTGATTTTCTCTCATTATTTAAAGGGGACCTTTTACAAGATGTAATATAAGTCTCTGGTGTCTCCAGAATGTGTCTGTGAAGTTTCAGCTCAAAATCCCCCACAGATCATTTATTATAGCTTGTCAAATTTGCATCTATTTGGGTGTGAGCAAAAACACGCCATTTTTGTGTGTGTCCCTTTAAATGCAAATGAGCTGCTGCTCCCCTTCCAGAAGAGGGCGGAGCTTTCACAGCTCAACAACAACAAAGCTGGAGAATCTCACACAGCCAAAATGAGGATTGTCAGTAACGGTGTTCAGCCTTACATTGTTCAAACCGGAGTCGACACTGATGGAGAGACTCAGGAAGAAGTTACAACTTTTAGAATGAAACTGGATGTTTCTGAATGGTTAGTGGATAAATGTATGTAGTTGCTGTGGAGTTGATTAAACTCATCCACTAGCATGTGCCGTCATGTTAATCTTTTGTGCAAATCCAGTGTTGAATTGACCCTCATTTTTGAAGCAGTCCGGCGTAAAATGACGGCATGTCAACAACACTCTACTACAACAACTCTTCCTCTTCTCTAAAGCAGCTCTGTTGCGTGTTTTGCCATGGCGTTAGAACTGATAAACTGCAATGGCAGCGCTGTGGGTGTAAATGTGCAGATTAAGCGGCGGTAATATTATATAATAAGATCTCCTTCCTACATCACAGGGGGAGCAAAATCTGAGTGGCTTGTTTTTTCACATGCTTGCAGAGAAAGGCTTACCAAAACTAAGTTACTGGGTTGTCCTTTTTCATGTTTTCTGTGTTGGTAGATGCACTGGGCACCCGATTAAAGCACTTAAACATGGAAAAAATCAGATTTTCATGATATGTCCCCTTTAAACTAATCTGATGAATCACAAACAGAAAACACATGGCTGATTTTCTCTCATTATTTATTTCATTACAAGCTTTCGCCACAATCTTTCCAGTTAACACATATTATATTTCATAAAAATAATTTTGGATATCCAAGATGTTTATTTCGGGATCTGGTGAACCATGGTTTCAGCTGCACGCCCTCCATGAACTTTTGCACTTTGACTGCTAATCTCAAAACGCTCCCGATGTTCACACAGGAGCTTTTGGCCGTGCTAATTGTTTTGCTTATTTTTATCTGTCTTCCCATTTTCCTTTCAGCGCCGAGTGAAGGAGCAGCCAACACGAAGCAGGTCCAACAACATGCCTCTCAGCACGAGCGGGAAGTCTAATTTTCACATCTGCTCAAGTGAGAGGCTTAAATCAACAATCACTTAAGATAACAAGACTATATAATTTACAAAGGCAATGAATTTAACTAGCAAAGCTCTTAAACACCCAATATTGTGGGCGTTTGAAGGCCCTGCTGAGTTGAGCAACTGCAGTGAGTAACCGGTGACTCAAAGAAGTGGCAAAAGTTCAGATCTTAAACGATGCTGTTTCATATTCCTGGCAATGAGCAACTGTTTCACAGAGATGATAGGAGGACATCATACACTCAAAAAATGCTGGGTTAAAAACAACCCAAGTTAGGTTAAATATGGGTTCTTTTTTGACCCAGCAGTTGGGTTAAATGTTTGCCCAACATGCTGGGCAGTTTTCTTTAACCCAATTATTGTTTAAAAATGACTATATGGCTGGCTTAAAATGGACCCAAAATAGGTAGGAAACTAAAATCAGACACATAATTACTAGAGGCAACAATAATAATCAAAAGGTGAACATTTAAGTAATTTAATAAATGTTTTTATTATTATTAATTAAACTAAATTAATAAATGTTAATTTCCAACATACTTTGTGTTCATTTTAAGCAAGCAATACAGTAATTATTAAACAATAGTTGGGTTAAATAAAACTACCCAGCAGGTTGGGTTAAACATTTAACCAAATGCTGGGTCAAAACAACCCAATCGCTGGGTTTGTATATTTTTAACCTAACTTGGGTTATTTTTAAAGTGTAGAAGGTCTTTATCTATTAACATTTTGCACACTCTGTTAATATCAGTATTGATTGCCAGAAAATTTGGCAATCTGTAAATATTACATTTTATTATTATTTCTAAGAAATATGTCATTTAAAATGAATGAGCAGTGACTTACAAAGTGAATTGACTTTGAGTTCACATAGTAGGCGATAAAACAGGCTAAAAATCTCATAGACGTACAGTTTACTACTGTTCAGAAGTTTGGGGGTTGTATGATTTTTTAATGTTTTTGAAAGAAATCTCTTATGCTCACCAACGCTGCATTTATTTGATCAAAAATACAGTACAATTGTGAAAAAAAAAATATTACAATTCAGAATAACTGTTTTCTATTTGAATATATTTTAAAATGTAATTTATTCCTGTGATCAAAGCTGAATTTTCAGTATCATTACTCCAGTCTTCAGTGTCACATGATCCTTCAGAAATCATTCTAATATGCTGATTTGCTGCTCAAGAAACATTTCTTACTATTGTCAATGTTGAAAACAGTTGAGTTGCGTAATATTTTTGTGGAAACTCTCTTTGGAACTAGACAGTCTTAAAAGACAATATTTTGCAGTAATTATCTTTATATAAAATGAAAATTTGTTAGTCCATTAGAAAGGCATTCTCATCTAGTGTCTCTTATTCATGAATTAAAAGTCTTTGGTTCATTTGTTTGATTATTGGGGAGTAATGATTATTTGCTGTCTCACAGGGACTCTTTTCTTTTTTAATATGAGTTAGGACCGTTTGCCTAGAGTGTCATCTGCTGGGAAAGTATGGATGTGTATTGTTCTTCATAGCCATTATTATAAAATGAGTTCAGACTGAAATTCAGCTTGTTAATAACTGATAATCTTCTCTGCCACTCTCAATTTTCATTTGATGTATATATTCATTTTATATTCAGTATACTCAGTGGCATATTCAAATTGACCACATCAATCATTTCAATAAATATAGACTGAAATGTCAGTCTGATCCATACATAAAGCTATTTTATGACTTCGGAAGACTTGAATGGACTACTTGTCTGATATTAATAAAGCATGTTTTTGCCAGTGGTCACCATTCATTTTCATTGCATGGAAAAGAACATCCTGAACATCCTGCCCAACATCCCTTTATTTTTTATGGTATATTGCAGTATTTACTATAAATTATATATATATATATATATACAAATCTAATTCCAAAAACGTTGGGACACTGTACAAATTGTGAATAAAAACAGAATGCAATGATGTGGAAGTTTCAAATTTTATTCAGAATACAACATAGATGACATATCAAATGTTTAAACTGAGAAAATGTATCATTTTACGGGGAAAATAAGTTGATTTAGTTGAACTGTCTTAGGTCTTCTTTGTCGCATCATCTTCTTTATGATGCGCCAAATGTTTTCTATGGGTGAAAGATCTGGACTGCAGGCTGGCCATTTCAGTACCCGGATCCTTCTTCTACGCAGACATGATGTTGTAATTGATGCAGTATGTGGTCTGGCATTGTCATGTTGGAAAATGCAAGGTCTTCCCTGAAAGAGACGACGTCTGGATGGGAGCATATGTTGTTCTAGAACTTGGATATACCTTTCAGCATTGATGGTGCTTTTCCAGATGTGTAAGCTGCCCATGCCACACGCACTCATGCAACCCCATACCATCAGAGATGCAGGCTTCTGAACTGAGCGCTGATAACAACTTGGGTTGTCCTTGTCCTCTTTAGTCCGGATGACATGGCGTCCCAGTTTTCCAAAAAGAACTTCAAATTTTGATTTGTCTGACCACAGAACAGTTTTCCACTTTGTCACAGTCCATTTTAAATCAGCCTTGGCCCAGAGAAAACGCCTGTGCTTCTGGATCATGTTTAGATATGGCTTCTTTTTTGACCTATAGAGTTTTAGCCGGCAGCGGCGAATGGCACTGTGGATTGTGTTCACCGACAATGTTTTCTGGAAGTATTCCAGAGCCCATTTTGTGATTTCCATTACAGTAGCATTCCTGTATGTGATGCAGTGCCGTCTAAGGGCCCGAAGATCACGGGCATCCAGTATGGTTTTCCGGCTTTGACCCTTACGCACAGAGATTGTTCCAGATTCTCTGAATCTTTGGATGATATTATGCACTGTAGATGATGATAACTTCAAACTCTTTGCAATTTTTCTCTGAGAAACTCCTTTCTGATATTGCTCCACTATTTTTCGCCACAGCATTGGGGGAATTGGTGATCCTCTGCCCATCTTGACTTCTGAGAGACACTGCCACTCTGAGAGGCTCTTTTTATACCCAATCATGTTGCCAATTGACGTAATAAGTTGCAAATTGGTCCTCCAGCTGTTCCTTATATGTATATTTAACTTTTCCGGCCTCTTATTGCTACCTGTCCCAACTTTTTTGGAATGTGTAGCTCTCATGAAATCCAAAATGAGCCAATATTTGGCATGACATTTCAAAATTTCTCACTTTCAACATTTGATATGTTATCTATATTCTATTGTGAATAAAATATAAGTTTATGAGATTTGGAAATGATTGCATTCCTTTTTTATTCACAATTTGTACAGTGTCCCAACTTTTTTGGAATCGGGTTTGTATACTGTATGTGTATATATATATATATATATATATATATGTATATATATATATATATATATATATATATATATAAAATTCTTGTGCCTCGTAATCTTTAATCAAAATAAGTTTCCCTCCCTCTTGTAGCGACATCTCTTCTCTGATGGCATATTTATTGACATGAGGGTGGGGCAACCTGTCACTTACATGAGATCGACCAATAACAAAGCACAACCAATCAATCCAATCAATTCCCCGTGGACAAAATCAAGTCCCACCCTTTTGTTCTTGTTTGTGAAGCTGTTTCACTTGGATATACATAACAATAGGGAACAAAAGACTGTTAAATCTTCCTTTCATGCTGACTAAAAATAGTGTTAATGTTTGTAAAATACATCAGTTATGAAACAAATTCAGTGTGAGCTGTAAAGCAGCTCTACAGAAGACAATAGTATCATTATACAGCTCAATTTAGTTCAGTGTTGTTTGAATTCAATTGAATGTCTCAATGTTGCAAAGTTCATCAATTATGAAACAAGTTCGATTTAGCTATAAAGCAGCTCTAAGGCAATAGTGTCATTATTAAGCTCAATTTAGTTAATGGTGTCGTTGTTGCAAAGTTAGTGCCATTTTCCAGCTTATTTCAGCTTTGTTCTCATCTGATAATGTCAGTGCAGGTGTGTGTTGTGATGTCCAGCTCTCTGTTGTGGGTCCACACTCAGTTTTCCATGCGGAATTTCCTCTGTCTCTTGTTCTGTGACGACACCCTTGGGCACTATCTCTTCTCAGGGTTGAGAGAGCATTAGTGTGCAGGACCGCACTGATGTTTTGATTGTGTATCGATCTTAATGGTCTCCCTGTCTCAATGACTTGTTAAAAGAAAGCGAGCCTGCAGGGCTTCTCTGCAGCATTGCGGTCGCCCTCTAAACTGCTGTCTTGGGGATAATGCTTAAACCACAGACCGTTTTTTTCCATTTATTATAGCTGAGAACTGTGAGGAGCTCCTTCCGCTTGTTAGCATTCTGGAATGTGGCGAAATGTGCAAAAAACACAGTTTGCGGCAAGCATTCTTGGTCAGACGCTCATTTCAGGACTTTTTCCTGACATGGCACCCACATGATTAGCACAGGATCGGAAAACACAATGAGTTGTGAGACATCTGGGAAAGAGCGTACAGAGAGGATTCCGAGAGCCAAACCACTGTTGTTGTTTTTATTGTCGTCTACGGGACTGACTACATGTATCTGAATAGTTGGGCCAGAAACATACTTTACGCAAGTAGAGGGTTGTGGGGTAAACTGTGACACTTTTTTTTACTTAACCAGTCCTTTGTCAAGTAAACTAATAAACTAATATGCCAAGTTATTTCAGGATGCCTGCTATCAACTGAAATTAGAGGAAAGCATCTATAGGGCCACATAAATGTGGCACAAATATGAAAATTTTAGAAAATATGAAATTATGGTCCATTGCCTCATTTTAAGGGTAAGTTGTGTCAAAAAAAGGTTAAAATTATTCATCTTTACAATAAAATAAAAATATGAACATAAACTACCATTCAGAATTTTGGGGTAAGATTAAAAAAAAAAAAAAGGTTATGGCTGTCAAATCGATTAATCGCGATTAATCGCATCTAACATAAACATTTGTGTTTATATAATATATTTGTGTGTATATATAAATATATTTGTGTGTGTATATATATATATATATATATATATATATATATATATATATATTCACACACATATATTATATAAACAGATGCGATTAATCACGATTAATCGATTTGACAGCACTAAAATTAATATTTAAATTCTATTTCAAATAAATGTTGTTCTTTCTTTTCATAATATTATATTATTAATAATAAGAAGAAGAAACTTTTATTGAGCAGCAAATCAGCATATTAGAACGATTTCTGAAGGATCATGTGACACTGAAGACTGGAGTAATGATGCTGAAAATTCAGCTTTGCATCACAGGAAAAAAAATTACATTTAAATTATTTTGTTATTTTGAATTGTAATAATATTTCACAGTATTACTATTTTTACTGTATTTTTGATCAAATAAATGCAGCCTTGTTGGGCATGAGAGACTTAGTGGCAACTCAACAACATGATATATTCATATATATATATATATATATATATATATATATATATATATATATATATATATATATATATATATATATATATATATATATTCTTTTAAAGAGGTGACACATCTTACCCACTGACTCTGATTTTTTATCAGATCCCCTACATACAATTAGGAAATGTATTGCAAATTTGCGGTAACAAACCTCAGTACTCAAGAGGGCGATAGAGTTCAAATTTATCTGTTAATAAACCAGATATGCTATTATATTGGTGGCAGGATTCTCCTCAAACTGTGTATAGAAGATGACAGTTTGCACTAGGCAAGACTGATAATGCAATGCATACTTACGAATTTTGCACAGAATCGAGTTTGAGTAGCTAGAAGCATTGTACGGACTTGTATACAAGTATGTTTTTGATATTTTCTTTTGGGGCATATAGTTTTTGGGTGGGCCTGCCAACAGTGGCTATAGCACGTTAAACGCATCTCGCATTTCACTTTGAAACCCAATGAGTCTAATGCATTTCAACCGGTCGGGATAACATGGCAGCTCTCGCTCCAGGTGCTATTTCTATCGCCACCAGAGACGTCGCCACCCAGGATGCTGAAACATCCCCAGGCCACGACTTCGAGAGCCTGTTTGTGGTGCCTTCGCCAGCTTCCCTTCTGCTCTTTTGAGATCCATTCAGAAGTTTTATCACACCTCCGCAGGATCTCCAGTGAGCTGATGTGTGTTTTGGGCCTGCAGGCGGTTGGTGAAACATGACTGATTTGTCAAGGGGCATGAGTGATGTCAGTGAGAGAGGAGGGACATATTTCTACCCGGCAGGTCAAGGGTCAGCGTGAGGTTACACTTAAACAGTGTGGTAGAGCTAAGCAGGGCCTGAGGCTTCAGCCTTTCATAGAGTCGGAGACACATCCCTGTTTAGACAACAGTGTGAGGAGCTGCTTCAGTTTGAACTGTCTGCCTGAATGTTTTCATGCTGAAGAATGAGTCAAGGTGCAAAAATATTCCTTTCTATACATTTTATAGAATAGCTCACCCAAAAATGAAATTTCTCTCATGTTGTTCCAAACCCTTTCTTCTGAGCAAATTTACCAATAATAGTGCATATAGTGAGCTGTCAAGCTCCAAGTAGGCCGAAAAGCAACCAAAAAAGTAGTAGACTTGTGTGCGTGCGTGCTTCAGGTTGATTGGGACACTTTTTGCCATTGAGATGACTTGGAAAAAGTGTCCCAATCAACCTCAAGTCAGCTATGTTTGCTTTCTGTAAGGGAAAAGTCAATTTTTGTTGAAGTGAGATCAGAACAACTCTATTAAATTCTTAATGGCTAAATAATGCTACAAACATATATTGCTGGCCCAAATCAAGCAAACATTGTAGTACCTAAATCATCTAGATATATGATCAGTAACGCATTACAAGTAACTTGAGTTATGTAATCAATTACTTTTTTCAAGTAACTAGTAAAGATATTCGCGAGTAATCGTTTGACAGCACTAAGCTATATTATGAACATATCTTGATTATCAGAAAGAAAATCACAGTTTTACACACGGCAAAGTCCTGAAATATTTCCATTTATCTGTTTTGCAATCAGCAGGAGGGAAGGAGGATCAGCAGGAGACCCTTGAAGGTGGCCACTGTCAGACAGGTATGAACAGCTCATCAGATGAAAAATGAAGGTGCTGTTTTGTAGACAGCGCAAGTGTAATTAGCCCGGACAAAGGAGTTGGTCTGAGCTTAGTAAAGCTTCTGTTAACCGAAGGGGGTCGACAGGTTCACATATGTATGATGTAAATGCAACTCCTTAAAGGAATGTTTCAGGCTCAAGTTAAGCTCTATAGACAGCATCTGTGGCATAATGTTGATTATCACAGAAAAAAAAAAACTTTAATTATATACACATTTTAGTCCAGTTGTGAACTTTAGAGTGTCATGCTGCTTTTATTGAATTATTCTTTTAATTGACTTCATTTTGGAGTTATTTAGCATGAAACACCTGAAGTTCTTTCCCTGTCATGTGTGTAAGGGCTTGTTTAGATCGCTCATGCTATCACAACATGCCACAGGCACATTTCTGTCTGACGTTAAACACATTTAAAGTGTCTCAGGCCCCTCCAACCGCTCCATTACGTGAACCAGAGTCTCAACAAATTTAAAACAAATTGAGAAATAGAGGCAGCATTCCCCCTACAGGGAGACAAAGCAATATTTTAACATTTTAGCAGCCCACACAAATAAACCCAGCTCTCCGTGTGGGTCAGGCAGCCGCGGGCGAGAAGAGGATCATGGGAGGTATTGACGTTAAACTGGAAGAAAGGGCTTTTCACAAGAGGACACTCCTGAGGGTGCACAAAAACCATTAAAGCTCTGAAAAGTGGACAGTTCATCAGTTTTAACCTATGAAGAGAGAGATACACATGACATGCTCATGTTTTTATGCTGGTGCTGCTATTAACAAGCAAGGTAGATTTGAGGAAAATATGCACAGAAATGTCACAGCAATCTCTAATATACCTGTAAATGAAGATCAACCCATAACAAATGCTTAAAATAGTGTTCAATATAGATAGCAACTGTGCAGCTCACTTTAAGCAGTATTTGTTCTGCAAGTTATTTTCAAAACACATTAATTCATTTTCAATTTAAATTAAACTCAAATTAAATTCAAATTAATATAGCACAAATTTATTTGAAAAAAATAATAATTCTATCAAAGGTTATGATTTAAATAATTTATGAATTCTAAATTTTAATGGTAATTTATAAAAAAATACAAAAATAAGAATATATATATATATATATATATATATATATATATATATATATATATATATATATATATATATATTATTTTATTTTTTTCTTACAGAAATATACATATATATATATATATATATATATATATATATATATATATATATATATATATATATATATATATATATATATATATATATATATATATAATAAAATCTTGGACCTTGGACATACATTTGGCACTACACCATTCTTCTTACTATTATATCATATTATAAAAATTGAATAAAGTATATGATTATTACTTGATTATTTGGATTTATTGCAAAATATTTCCCATATATACAAATTTATAGGTGATGCAGGAGATTACGTCATTTTCTGTGGATCATGGGATTGGGTGGTCACTGCTGAGCTGTTTTACCACAGTTCTGGATTCCATGATAGCAACAACTTCTCTGATTGGTGGATCTCTCTTGAGGATTATGGACTGTGTAGGTCTTCACAGCGCCTTTGGTTGTTACACCACCTCAAGAGCTTATGGTTGGTCTTCTGATATCCTGATTCTGATATCCCAGGCAAAGCCGGGCCTACTCCATCGCACGGAAACCAGATCCAGGACTCACATGAGCTGGGATTAACACAAATATTTGAGCTCTGCCTTCTTCCCAGGTAACGATACAGCCACCTGACAGCTTTCCACATCACTTCCAACCTCTCACCTCCCAAAACAGTCAGCAAACGTTCAGATTTTTGGCTCTCAGGTTCCACATATATTGTAAACAGCGGTCTGAGGAGGTGTGTAGGCGTCACACAGTTGGCCAGTTTCAAGGTCTGCACATTATAAGTCAGGATCCATTTAAAAAAAATGCTGCATCTGCTCAAGTCGGAGAGATTGTTTTTTTTTTTTTTTGTTAGGACCACAGGTTCCCCTGGCCACCAGAGGGTTTGTGCTGAGCATCAGGTTTCAAAAATGTAAATCTTAGACTCAGGTGAAATTGAACACGGGACCACACAGTGCCAATGTCAAACGCCATGACTGTAAATTCACATGCATCATTTTCAGTGTTGGGGCGGGGGTAATGAAATAAGACTAAGCAATAACAAATGCTTTGTTTAGGTAAGCTTAGGTTTGAGAATTTGGTTCAGCATATGAAATATTATTAGAACGCTGTTGCTATTATAATGACTAATATCATGTAGTTTGTTTTCTGTCTACTAGGGGAAATGCAGATATATATGTAAGAAAGGAAAGACCAATCACAATTCAGTATGCAGATAAAGACCAGCATGAAGTCCAATCAGAATGCAGTAAAATTCATTTAGATTAATGTAAATTATAAGATTGAATGAACTCAAATAATATAAGTGTAACTGACCTAGTGAAATTAAGTTGATACAAAGTTATAAATTAAGTTGAGAAAATGTTTTTTTTTTAGTTGATCAATTCACCACTATAAAAGTTTACCCATAACAACTTATGCTTTTCAGTTTTCGTTCCTTGAATCATTTTTGCAAGTGAAGGGTTTTGGATTGTATGTGTTCAAATCTTTGCGGTTCATTCGTTAGTATTTCATACTAAGAGTGACTCCATTATTTCCTAGACAGAAAAGGATTTTCTTCTGAGCCATACTTAGGAATTTATTTAGTCATTTGGGATTGAAGACATTTTTTTATTGCCTCCCAATTGTAAGATTTAGAGATGTAAGGCATGAGAGGTATTGAGAGAATACTAGAGCAGGTGTGAATAAAGACCGTAAGTGCTTTCACAATCCACAAGAGGTGCTGACAGTAATTTATGGTTTATATATCTTTAGGATTTCCAACGAGCAGCTCCTCAGCTGTAAAAACATAGATTAATTTCTTAAAGGTAGCACAGCGAAGACAGGTTGAGATAATCCCTCTTAAGTGAGCTCGATCATCACAGCATTTCGACATCTGAGAAAGTAGATTTGCGGTGTGATGCACCTGTGATGTCACAAGGTAATGAATGAGCCAAAGAAAGCTGTTCCTAAATCCGTGCCTGTGACTTTTTTTCTCTCTCTCTCTTTTTCTCCCAATCTCCCCGCACTTGCCTGCATGGGTGATTCTAATTCAAGCTTCATCTGCTCACCGGTTGTCTCTCAGCACCTTGGCCCCTTTCGCTGATCTTATCTCCCAATTACTGCCCTGCAAACATTCCTGCACTCCAAACAGTCTCCGAACTGGAGTCCATGGGATCACCTGTTCACTTCTAGACACGCATCTACATCCTGTTCTACACCAACAATAAACAGTTCTTATGTCATTCTTTCAAACTGACCTTTATATAGAAAATATAACAAATATATATATACAGTGGGTACGGAAAGTATTCAGACCCCCTTAAATTTTTCACTCTTTGTTATATTGCAGCCATTTGCTAAAATCATTTAAGTTCATTTTTTTTCCTCATTAATGTACACACAGCACCCCATATTGACAGAAAAACACAGAATTGTTGACATTTTTGCAGATTTATTAAAAAAGAAAAACTGAAATATCACATGGTCCTAAGTATTCAGCCCCTTTGCTGTGACACTCATATATTTAACTGAGGTGTTGTCCATTTCTTCTGATCATCCTTGAGATGGTTCTACACCTTCATTTGAGTCCAGCTGTGTTTGATTATACTGATTGGACTTGATTAGGAAAGCCACACACCTGTGTATATAAGATCTTACAGCTCACAGTGCATGTCACAGCAAATGAGAATCATGAGGTCAAAGGAACTGCCTGAAGAGCTCAGAGACAGAATTGTGGCAAGGCACAGATCTGGCCAAGGTTACAAAAAAATTTCTGCTGCACATAAGGTAAACCGTTTTTGTATATTTTGTATATAAATATACAAAAACGGTTTACCTCTAGTAACTGTCAGTGGTAATAACATTTCCATTGAGTCTATACTCGTAAAAATAGGAAACATGATTAATAAATAGAATAATATTTGTTTCTACCTGTTACTTCTGACTTTATGGAAGCTTGTTTCCACCATGAAATTTAAAAAAAGAAAAGAAAATTGCGACTTTTGTGTGATATTAAGTCAGAATTGTGAGTTATATAGTTGGAATTACCTGATATAAAGTCAGAATTGCAAGTTATAGTCAGAATTACTTGTTATAAAGTCAGAATTGTGAGATATAAACTCTCAATTCTGACTTTATAACTCACAGTTGTGAGTTTATATCTTGAAATTCTGAGAAAAACGTCAGAACTGTGAAGTCAGATATGAAGTCAGAATTGCGTGATAAAAAGAATTGCAAGAAAAAAGTCAGAATTGCGAGTTTATATCTCACAATTCTGACTTTATAAAAAGTCCTCTACATATTATTTAAGTGATGGCAAACACAAATGAATATCTAAATCAACTTAATTAAATTGCATGTGTTGTAAATATTCAACTGATTTGGGGCCATTTCTATTCTCTGCCTAAAAGAGAAGGAGAAAAAACAATCAGTAGTATGTCCAAGTTTCTGAGCATGACCGATACTTTAAATACTTTCCTAAATGTCACAACACTGGCAAACTTCCCATAAATCTCTGTGACTTATGTGAGTGGATCTGGCTGGGCTCATATTTGACCAGTGAGAGCTCTCCAAACAGCAGTAACTCTGTCCTCCTTCAGTACGAACCATTACGACCTGCAGACGCCGGGGATCATAAGCCCAAGGTAGCGTATCAGTCAGCAAAATAACTGACAAGGGCTTCATGGGAAATGACACAACAAAAAACACCTGAAACCTGGGAGAGCAAGAAAATGAGTGAAAATGGGGGTGAACTGGCATTTCAGGGGCGCCTGATATGATTTAGAGAGCTTTAACTCACCCCTCCTCTAGTCCAGACCTCACCTGCCCCTCAGGAAACATTATGTTCTTACTGTGTATATTTGCATTGTCATGTTTTATTGCACTTTCTGTGGTCCTCACCTCCCAGAAGTTACGCTTAATGGGCGATCCGAAAAGGCACAGCGGAGGATTTGTCTTTCATAGCCTTTTAAGATTAACACAAGACATGCCACTGCAATATTTTCATCTAAATCTGTGAGATTTTTTTATTGGCCACAAGTCCAAAGTTTAAGTGTAATCACTATGTATATAGTAAATATCAGAATTTGCCAACATAAATAACATAATTCAAAGGGGTCCTTGATTAAGATTTAATTTTTTTTTTAGACTTTAGTTAGTGTGTAATGTTGCTGTTTGAGCATAAACAACATCTGCAAAGTTATGACGCTCAAAGTTCAATGCAAAGAGATATTTTCCTTTACAGAAATCGTTTTTTAAGGACTACAACAAATGGCTGGTAGGGACTACAACAAGCTTCTTCCCGGGTTAGTGACATCACAAACCCTAAAATTCACATAAACCCCGCCCCCGAGAACACGCAACAAAGGGGGTGAGGCCATGTTGCTTTAGAGAAGAGGAAGAGATGTTTTAGTAGAGTGTTGTTGTCATGCCGTCATTTTACTAATGTCATTTTACAAACGACGATCAATTCAACACTGGATTTGCACAAAAGATTAACATGACGGCACATGCTAGTGGATGAGTTGAATCAACTCCACAGCAACTACATCAATTTATCCACTAACCATTCAGAAACGTCCAGTTTCATTCTAAAAGTTGTAACTTCTTCCTGAGTCTCTCCATCAGTGTCGACTCCGGTTTGAACAATGTAAGGCTGAACACCGTTACTGACAATCCTCATTTTGGCTGCGTGAGATTCTCCAGCTTTGTTGTTGTTGAGCAACTGAAGCGCAAGATGTTAAAGCTCCACCCTCTTCTGGAAAGGGGGCGGGAGCAGCAGCTCATTTGTATTTAAAGGCACATACACAAAAACGGTGTGTTTTTGCTCACACCCAAATAGGAGCAAATTTGACAAGCTATAATAAATGATCTGTGGGGGATTTTGAGCTGAAACTTCACAGACACATTCTGAGGACACCAGAGACTTATGTTACATCTTGTGAACAGGGGCATAATAGATCCCCTTTAAAGTTTTGTGCAGTTTGTTTAAATATCTAACCCAATAGAAACATTAAACATTACTAATTAATATCCTAGATGTAAACTTTATGAATTTCAGAGTCTGTTTACGCTAATTGTAAGTAGAGCCATTACATAGAGCCATGATATAGTTACCTCAAAAAACACCTGCTCATACTTTAATTAACAGCTAGTCATTGACAACATACATAAATCACTGTATTTATCAAGCAGTGCTTGGTGCACTGACTGAGTCTTTCCAAGAAACAACCCTGTGATCTTTGGCTCAGTTTTCTAGAGAACCAACAGTATCGTTCTACAAGTGCCCTTGATCGCTTTGACCTCTGACCTTAACATTGTCTGATGTTTCAGGGAAGCAAAAGAGAAGGGCAACATGGGTCAGATAAACAGGAAGCAATTACATTCTTACCAAATCATTAGGGTTGTCACCTATGGTAAAGAAAAATATGTATGTCCCATTTAAACAAATTTAGTGCACATGTTCAATGCACAGAACGGTCCGTTTTGATTTTGAAAATTGATATATCATATGTAATTTTTTAGTTTAATATGCATATACAACTTTAAGTAAGCCATTTGCATCTTAATTTCTCTTAAATGTGTAAACACTGTTGCTCTGTTTGTTTCAGTGCCCAAACATTGCATCGTTGATTGAGTTATAGGTAGAACTTTACTCAATGGATGACAGGTGTTATAGAAACCTATAGTCAATATCTTTGCAATTCTATTAACTATTTCACTTGTATATTTGAGCAGTGTAATTTATTCGTTGACATCTTCCTAAATGTGTAACATACAAACACACATTTCCCCCTTTAAGCATGGCACACAATAGGCCTCAAGATCTTACAAGCGAAAATCAATCCTACGTCTCTCCTCACATCTGACCTCTGCACTCTCTACAAATCCTGAATTAATTAAAGAGGGAAATCCCACTGGCCAGCACAGAAGAGGGATTGAGTGTTTTTGGCCCCCTCCGAGGTACCAGAGGATTAGAAGAGCTCACTCAATGATGAGAGTGTTTCCAAACCTCCTGGTACATGCAGTGACGGACATACCTGCGGTCGTGTTTTCATTGTCGATACCGATGGCATTCATTTTACGACTTACCCGGTGATGCTGATGTAAATACTATAGCATGATGGATAAGCTCTTCGAGTTAGGCTACGTCTACACTCTAAAAAAATAATGTGTTGGCTCAACAACAAAAATTAACGCAACAGATTGCATCAATTTTTTTGAGTTATGACAACTTTGAGTGAATTTACATTCCACCAACAAGCTACACTGAATTATTGAGGAACTTAATAATTTGTAGCATAAACACAAATTTTGAAGTTGATAGCCCTATAACATATATACCAGATATACCAGAGTTGTAGCCCTAACCAAATAATCTTATCTATTTCAGTTCAAATCAACAGCTATCACAGCACATGCTAACAAAACTTATTTAACACGTGTATTTAATTTACAAATAAGATATTACTTTTCTCTGGCATTATAGTGCAGTCATTGCTTATAGATTAAATGTAGTGTTCGTATTTACTCTTCTGCACAATGGTAACCAGAAGAACTTCAACATTAGTCTTTTAAATGTCAAACATAACAGCATTAAACACTAAAAGGTCTTTCCCTTCACTAAATAAACATAAGATAACACTTAATTTCAACGTATATTCTTCTTATCCAGTCCTATGAAAAGCATGCTCAGAACTAGAAATCCACTGCCTAATTTCAAAAGTTATCAAGATATTCATTATGTTACTACAACTTAATAAAAAAATAAATAAATAAAAAAAGCCAATTAATGCAGAAAGTTGAGTTTAAATTACAGACAATATTAAGTTGATGTAATGATCAACATTATTATGTCAGCAGAACTCAACAAAATAATGTTTGCAACTTAAAAGTTTTAATTAAAACAGTGTTCTTCTATGGCATCACTGAGAAAAGCCAATTTTTTAACCTTTATTTTTAATAATGTACCAGGCACATACTGGTATAGACATAGATATCTATCGCTACAATGCGTCACATGACTAAACATGCGTCATCATTCTTGAATGCCTCCATTTCCGCAAAAGTATCCACTTCGGAGAGTGTCTTAAAAAAGCTCAGTTTTCACAGGACAATCTCGATTTTTGTAGACGTATAACATTTAGAGGCTCAGAAGGATGTTTTTGATGGCTTTTTGAAAGTTTTCCAAAAGGGATAAGACAAGAGTTCACATTTAACAAGACTTTGCTCATGGTTGAGTCACCCCTGGCCTTGCCCCTTCGTCCTCGAGATGGAGGCGGTTCTGGGTTTGGCTGCTGACCCACTTGGAAATCCAGCGCTGTAGCTTCAGCTTACACGGGTCGCTTCTGTGGCAGGTTCCCAGTGGTACATACCCTGCGATAAGGAGCTGCAAGGGAACTATTGTTCCCTGAGCCCAGTCTGTCATCGGGGGCTTGTTGAGCAAATACGCCCAGGTATGACCACAGTCTCAGCATCTCGCACTCCACCTACCTGTCACTTCCAAGCCTGAACCTTGGAGAAACAGAGGTCCTTCTTTAGGAAGAAGCCAAGTGTATAATGACATTTTTGAACTGTCATTAGCACTCATAATTGACCTTACAAAAGCGGTTATTTAACCACGTCCACCGCTTTCCAAGGGCGGGTGCTTTATTTTTATACGTCAAACAAAACTAGCCACTCTGCATACCTAGTATCCGAATAGCATGTACCATAACAAAAGCCTTTTTAACATAGTCAAATTAAATTGACTATGGTTTGTAAATGTGAAGAAGCTTGATGGATAAATTGGCAGATGGCAACAAGGCGATTTGAATGGCTATTTGGGCTGTCACTCATTTATCTGTCGTAGGTCAATTGCACCTTTAAGAACCACATTTCCACAGACACTAAAATTCCCCTGCACTGCACAAACAGGAATGGTTTTCTCCACTCTTCAGTGAAGGGATGGGATTTCTTTGTGGTGTGACCTAAATTTTTCAGGATTGTAATCTAAATGGGAAGGGACGAACCGCAGGGCTTGTGAAAGCGATCGTATGGCCTCCTGAACTGGGACTGTAGTCTGCGAGGAAACGCTCTCGTTAAACTGCCACTTTCAATCAGGAGTTCGACCGCGTCGGCAATCGCGGGGCCGCAGCCGAGGGAGGGAAGTGGGTGGGAGAGACGTCTCTCGCTTCATGAGCTTGATCCAGGATCTGCTCCCTTGACGTGCGTTTGATGGCGTTACATCACAGGCCAGGAGCCCCAAAAACAAGAAAGTGCATGTCTAAATTGAAAAGCTTGATTTGCACCATGGCCAATTTTCATATAACACCCTAACCAGGAGTTATTTAGATTTTATCTTGACTTCAGTCATGGGACTCCTGATAGCCCAGTTTTAAGGCACATAATTTTCACATCCAGAAACAACACAGTTTAGTGCCAAATAAAGGCAGTCTCGAGATATTCCCATGTGTTGCATCACTAAAGTCACACATTCACTATTCTTCAAATTACAGATGCCGAAGACGTGCCAGTCTCAGAAGCTGCATGAAGCTCTCTTAAAGACTCATTCATCATGGTAAAACGGTCATCCTCCATTTCAGAATAAACAGGCTGTCGTTTTTAATACATTCATTCATGGGTGGCCACCCCTGCCCACCCAAACAGCCCATTGGAAGGTCTGGAGAGGTAATTTTCTTTAATAACATACCGTCGTAGTTTGAACATGGTTATTAAAAACCACCACTATTCTGGGCTTGAGGGGTTTTGTGCCAGCCGACAGTCCTGCATCTCTGGACTGATTCCGTAAGAGTAGGAGAAAAATTGCTGAGCAACATTTATGACTGAGCATTTTTTTTTTACAGAGTGAGACTGACACAGTATGTCTCCCTTAAACACTGGTTATTATTGTTAAGCATTTAGTGATTTAAATTGCTGTAAAACATAAGTATTAAAGTGCCATTCCAGACCAGTTTTTTGAGGCCCATTTACTTAAGTCTAGACAATGTGCAATACATAATTAATCTCAGTATACCAGCCATTACTAAAAGATTTTACATGCACAGCAGGAGAAGTATTTGCCCATAAAATCTAAAAATATGTGTATAATTATAATTTTATATGATTAATATAAATATGTATATACAGTGTCCTCCACAAATATTGGCACCCTTAGTAAATATGAGCAAAGGCGGCTGTGAAAATAAATCTGCATAGTTTATCCTTTTGATCTTTCATTCAAAAAATTCACAAATTTCATTGAAGGAAAAGAATTGAAAATGGGTGGAAAAGCTCATTATGAAATAAATGTTTTTCTCTAGTTCATGTTGGCCACAATTATTGGCACCCAATTATTGCAATGTCCTTTTCCCAAGATAACAGCTCTGAGTGTTCTTCTGTAATGCCTGATGAGTTTGGAGAACACCTGACAAGAGATCAGAGATCATTCCTTCATGCAGAATCTCTCCAGATCCTTCAGATTCCAGCTCCATGTTGGTGCTTCTTCTCTTCAGTTCACTCCACTCATTTTCTTTAGGGTTCAGGTCAGGGAACTGGGATGGCCATGATAGAAGCTTCATTTCGTGCTCAGTGACACATTTTTGTGTTAGTTTTGATGTCTGTTTTGGATCATTATCCTTATGGAAGATCCAACCACAGCCCATTATTGGATTTCTAGCAGAAGCGGTAAGGTTTTGATTTTTTATCTGTTAGTATTTGTAGAATCCTAGAATCCAGGACCTCCAGCAGAAAAATAGGCTCACAGCATTAAAGATCCAGCAGCATATTTAACTGTGGGCATGGGGTGCTTTTTGTCCATGTGTGCACCAAACCGATCTGTTGGATTTGCTGGCAAAAAGCTATTTTTTTAGTTTCATCCAACCATAGAAGCCAGTCCCATTTGAAGTTCCAGTCTTATCTGACAGCTGAATATGCTGGAGTTTGTTTTTGGATGAGCAAAGAACAACTTGTGGGGATGTAGGTGCTGTTTGGAATTTTTTTTAGGCTTTCTGAGATTCAAGACTCAACTAATTTCTGCAATTCTCCAGCTGTGATCCTTAGAGGGTCATTGGCCACTCAAACTTTCCTCTTCACCGTGCATTAGGACGATTTAGACGCACTTCCTCTTCCAGGCAGATTTGTAACATCTTTAGTTGATTGAAACATAATTTTTTCCCTGATGGTGGAAATGGGGATTTTCAATGCGTTAGCTTTTTTCTTATACACATTTTCTAATTTGTGAAGCTCAACAATCTTTTGCTGCACATCAGAACTATATTATTTGTTTTTTCTTATTGTGATGAATGATTACGGGAATTTGGCCTTTGTGTTTCCTCATGTTTATACTCCTGTGGAACAGGAAGTCATGGCTGCACAATTTCATGCTCCCAGTCACCCTGGTGTGCTAAAAAAATTTAAATGTGAATGGGAATATACTTCAGAGATATTTTTCTCATAAGAATTTCTAGGGATGCCAATAATTGTGGCAAATATGTATTGGAGAAAAACATTTATTTCATAATGAGCTTTTCCCCCCATTTTCAATTCTTTTCCTTCAATGAAAGGTTAGAATTCTTTTAATTTTTTGAATGAAAGATCAAAAAGATAAACAATGCAGATTTTTTTTTCACATCCACCTTTGCTCATATTTACTAAGGGTGCCAATATTTGTGGAGGGCACTGTATATATAAATATATATGACCACTTTACAGATGTATATATGTAGATATATGTAAATAAAAAATATTCTAATAAATTGAAAGTATTTATTTATAAATTAATAATATTAAATAAACATAATTAATATTATAATATTAAATAAATATTGGTAGTATAGTTTAACTTTTATTAATATTATTCCAGGAGCTAAATATTCAAGACAAATGTCACGCTGTTTATAGTCGTCAGTTAATGGTGACGTTGCTCAGGCTTCTGTCTCAGTTCTGCAGTGATGTTTTCACAGTCCAGGAGCACAAAAAAATAAACAATTCTCCGTTACCTCGGAACGGTAAGGCCAGGAATGAGGAACGTTTAGCAGGCAGCTCTAGTGAACCACAGCTCTCCAAATGAATATTGGCACAACCAGGGTGTGGATGCACTCTAAGAAACGAACCGTGAAAGGCAGGAAAACCTGTTTATTATCAATTACATGGAAAATATGCACCTGTCACTAACTCTTATTGCTGTTATGAATTATTGCCAGCTTAACTGTGTAGGAAAGCATCTGGAATACGTTGAGTTTACATCGTAATACAGCCAGTATCACGCTTCTTTTAAAGTCAACATGAAATCAGATTTCACGTCCCTGGTTTTATTGTGCATCATGTAGTGCACGATATTGCAAAGAAAACAAATTTTGTCTTCATAATCTTTCAATATAACATATATGTAAATGTTAACAAATAGCTATTTAGCCATTGTTTCATGCTACTGTTGTAGAAAATGCAGCCTTGTTGATAGTTAATGCATATTTTTAATGCCAGTTAATGTTATGAATGTGATTTATGTTGACTTTAAATATGATGTGGTTATTACTTGATTCAATTCTAAATGTGCTTGTAATCCAGTTTAGTGATAAAGCTGCAATGTTATTCTCTCTTTCTTTAGTTTTCAGAAAATAAATTTGCTAATGTGCTGCATTAGACCCCTGGCCAAGCTCTGGACTTTTTTTAATAGGCTAATTGATGTCAGCACTGTGTATGTGCACGGCTAACACAGAGCCAGAGGGAGCAGCCGGTAAAACACTGCTGGGTTAAGAGAAATGCACTGGTGTTAATAACCAGCTGACAGGTGCAGGACCGTGAACTACAGTACAGTGTACAAGCCCGGCGCTCTTGAATAATTAGAGAGTGCAAAGGCCAAATAAGAACCACCTGCTACAGTTTGGAGAGCGCTAGTCACTGCAGTCTGCTCGCTGCTCACCGCCTGCTGAAGAAGCTGTAACTAAACCTCACCCTCAGCTTGTTCCAAACCTGTATGATTTACTGTTGTTCAATAGATCAGAACACATTTTGAAGAATGTTCAAAGTACTGCTGTTTTTGGAATGTAGCGCACAAATTGTAGAAATGGAAGCTTTAGCGGAAGTTCTACCCGGAAGACTCTAATGCACGTCATTGCTCATTTTCTAACCAATCATTACACGTCACCTGAGTATATATGTTCTGTTCCCACCCACTATTGTGTTCGCAGATACCATCGCCGGCGTTCACCCCCATCCTCCCCACCACCACCAGGTCGGTCCCTGTCCATACATCGGGGGTAGGCTCCGCCCCTGCCTTCATCTTCAGGCAGGATCTGCAAACGTCTGCTACCCTCCGGATTGTACTATGGACGGGGCCTACGCCAAAGAACTTTATCATTTGGGACGCTTTAGATAGCATTTGATTGGACAGAAGATCCGATGAGAAGCTGAAGTCCGCGGTGACGTTATGAAAATCCGTGATCTATTTTAGCGGAAGTGAGAGACTGTAAGCTTTGAATGCTTATATCTCCTAAATGCGAATTTTGTCTTTGTTTTGGAACACACCAGCTTATTCATAACCTTAAGGCTAACATATTCATACTAAAAGCTAAAAAACTTCAATTTTGATTTCAGGGGGACTTTAACTGTGGATCAGATTTTGAATCAACGTTTTTCTTTCTTGCTTGAGAGAGAGAGAAGCAGTACTGTATTTGAAGGCCTGTGTTGAGAATCTGCTGAGTTGTTCTTACATCTGTGCATTCTCCAAATAAACAGGCTGTCAACAGCCCGTCTCTCCTGACATTGTATACACGGCACACGGAGAAATGGCCAATACAAATAGGGTTAAGCTGAACCATATTGCATTTTGGGGCTTACGTAGACAAGCTGCATTATCACACTGAACAAATGTTTCTGAAACTCATCTACTGTACCAGCCAAACTGACTGCTTTGTCTTTTGTATGCCAAAAATGCCATGCCAACTCTGCATCTCCTTCTGACACTACACTCTAGAGTTTACACTAGAAATGCATTGATTTCATATGGGTGTTTCGTAAGGCCACAGAGGGTTTGTGAAGGTGACGTTCCGTCATGCAATGAAAAATTGAGAAAGTTTTAACATTTATTGCAACAAACTGAGAATGATCAATGATCAGTCCAACATGGCGACATCTGGACAAACATACAAAATTGAAAAATTAATAGATTCCAAATAAAAAGAAGAAGAAAGCCAAAGTAAATAAATATGTCAACAAACTTGAATTAATATGATCTGAAACTACAGCTGTGGAAATAAACAACCCAAAGATGCACAGATGGGCTACAAACACTTGCAATTAATTATTCATTTTCCACAAATATTGTTGTTTTCGGGAAAGACTCACAAACAAAACATTGAAACTTTTGCACCCTCTGCGCTGCTGATTCTGCCTTCATTCTTTAACCCGCAACCTCCCGTAGTGTTAAATCAAAACATAGTCAGACGTCTCTTTCGCTCTTATATTTCAGTTTATGCTTTCTTTGCTGTTTGCAGTAAGCTCATAGCTGCCAGGGAAATTGCCTTCATTAATGGCAGACTGTTTACCTAATGAATCAGACTCTTGCTTTAGGTGCAGCCTGTGGTGCAGTGACGGTTTCTTGGCCCTTCACGGGGGCTGGTTGGTTTTGTCCAGTACAGCTGGAGACTTTGTCATTAGCTATGTTTCAAATTTAACTTAAAAAATGAAATTTTGCATAAAATATTTGAGAATTAAGCAGCGTTTCCATCCCATGTGTTTAAGAGAACAAAACTGTCACTTCCTGGAAACTGGCGCAAAATATCGGTAATAAAAATGGAAGTTGCTGTAATCAGCAAAGCCACTCTGGCCTTTTTTGTACATCATAAATTTATTTACGCCTCAAAGCATGTAGACAAAACGCTGTGTTATCTTGCCTTCGGTGGCGGAAGCCTGGTGTTTGGAAACGCAATCATAAGACATGGGAGTTTATTATGCCCAACCATTTTGATGACAGACTTTGGCTCAGGCATTTTAGATTGGCAATCCTTCCAATGCAATATCCCAAAAAATAGGGGGATGGAAACATATCTGTCATATGAGGTGTGCAGTGCTGCATGGAAGATTGCGGACGAAGCAACAATGACAAAATAAAATGTTGTTGTAATGTTTGTTTTGCGCAGGATGGAAACAAAGAGCTTAAGTCATTGATCAGTGAGGGACTGACACC
The DNA here is from genome assembly GCF_024489055.1 of Chanodichthys erythropterus. Taxonomy (NCBI): domain Eukaryota; kingdom Metazoa; phylum Chordata; class Actinopteri; order Cypriniformes; family Xenocyprididae; genus Chanodichthys; species Chanodichthys erythropterus. The sequence continues at coordinate 4,268,663 of NC_090226.1, read as the reverse complement.
TTACATGACGAATTCAGCTGAAAAGTTAACTATCTTTTATGTCAGCATTTTGATACTTTTGTTTTTATCAAAAAATATGGATGTTCTTCAAATCAACTGGTAAAATGTACAAATGTGTTGTTTTGTACAAATGATGTCACTTCCTGAATGATCTAATTAAGGAATTGGCTTTGTTCAAAATATTCCAATTAGAGAAAGGAAAAACGAAGAAACACATATAGATGCTGAAATTTCAGCTTTGCATAAAAGGAAAAAATGAGCAGTGTTGGGGAAAGTTACTTTTAAAAGTAATGCATTATAATATTGCGTTACTCCCTAAAAAAAGTAACTAATTGCATTACTTTTTTATGAAAAGTAATGCGTTACATTACTTTACGTTACCTTTTCTCACCTGTGCTGGGCTTGCTCGTTTCCTTTTTGTTTTAATAACAACAGAAAAGTTCTATTTTTGGCAAATGTGAAAGCCCTTTCATAGCAAAAGTGAAATGAATAAGTCTCAGGCTGAAGAAAATGCATATTTACACCTGTACAATAGAGGGCGCAGCTCAAACAAACCTTTCAGCTGTGCTGCCTTTCTGGATTAAAGAAGAATAGGATATAGAAGAAGAAAGTTCAACACTCTTATTTCTAAATCTAATCTAAAGTCATTTTTGCTTATTAGTATGGTTGAATTAGATCATTGAAGGCCAGCAGCAAAGACACTGGTTAATAAAGTGAGATTAAATACATAAAGTATATTGTGGTGGTTGATTATGATTTCACTTTTTTAACTTTAGTTAGTGTGTAATGTTGCTGTTTGAGCATAAACAACATCTGCAAAGTTATGACGCTCAAAGTCCAAAGCAAAGAGAGATTTCCTTTTAAATAATTCTCTGTTTAAGGACTACAACAAACGGCTGATAGGGACTACAATGAGCTTCTTACTGGGCTGGTGACATCACTAACCCTAAAATTTACATAAACCCCGCCCCTGAGAGCAGGCAACAAAGGGGGTGAGGCCATGCTAATGCAATACAGAACATAACACAAATGCACATAACACAAATATTACAAAATAGCATGTCATAAAAGCAAGATAACAACATGACAAGTTATTATAACCATAATTAAACGAAACTATACCTGTAATCTTCATGCAGCATATATTCTCTGGCTCTGTAGGATCTTACAACAGTTCCCACACGAGCGATTTATAGAATATCATGACAGAATATGCTAATCAGTGACTTTAATATAAGTTAGTTAACTCCACATCAGCTACATAAATTCATCAACTAACCGTTCAGAATCGTCCTGTTGCATTCGACATGTTGTCATTTTTTTTCGAGTCTCTCCATCATTGTCCGACTTCGGTTTGAACATAAAAGGCTGAACAGTTTCTGACATTTTCAGTGAGTCTGCATGAGGTAATCGACGCCGCTAACACAATGTTCTAACTTGAGCTCTTGAAACCCTGTGCTCTGCTTAGCAACAGCAGCTCATTTGCATTTAAAAGGACACACACAAAAACGGAGCGTTTTTGCTCCGTTATTTTAAATAAGTGACAAATTTAACACGCTATAAAAAATTATCTGTGGGGTATTTTGAGCTAAAACTTCATATAGTTTTCATATAGTTAATTATTGCTGGTTTGCATAAAATTCAGAGATTGCATCTCACTGTTTTTATTCATTTTGAGGAATACTGAATGTTTTCGTACAAGTGAGATGAGTAAATCCATGATCGCATTTAGTCTAGAACTACAATAATTACAATAAAAATCATGTTCACACAGCGCACACAACACCTTTATTCCTCTCAAAATGGGGACAGGAGAGCTGTCAGTCAATAAATGTGAAAAAATAAATGCGTTACTTATTTGAAAAAAATAGATATTTTGCTGTAAATTGAAAAAGTAATGTGTTACTTTACCAGTTACTTGAAGAAGTAATCTGCTTGTAATGCGTTACCCCAAACACTGAAAATTACATTGTAAAATATATGAAAACCTATATAAATAGTATAGTAAAACTGACAATTAGATAGGTGGGTAATGTAGTTTTAGTGAAATTATATCAAATGAACATCTTTTTTCATCAAAAAAAAAAAAAAAACAACAACAAAAAATTGTTTTTTGTAATATTTTATTCAATATATTAAAACATATGACAGGCACATGAAGAGTACTGTATAATACATATGTACTTTCTAAGACCCCTATTTTGGGTGGGCCTTGATCCTTAATTAGGGAGGTCAAACACCCCTATGTATATGGAGCATATCTAATCAGATCTAGCAAAAAGCAATCCCCCCCCCCCACCCCCGCCCCTTTTTTTTTCTCTTTCCATCACTTTTCTAATCTCCATCTCTTTTCCTGTCTGTCTCTTATATGTTCCTCTCTCTCTCCCTTGTTTAAACTCCGTCTTTTTCTGCCTGTCTCTCTCTCTCTGGTTCTCCTCCACTGTCTGATGTCTCTCTCTCTTCTCTCTTTGTGTGATTGTGTGCTGGACATGTCTAAGCTTGTGAGGTACGGTGTTTGATGTCAGTTAATTTCTCCTGGTGCTGACAGCCCAATGGTCCCGACGAGGCCTTCGCCAACTTTCGGTTCCCAAGGTAGTCCCCGCTGTAATTGTGGACCCGCCATCCCCCTCCAGTGGATTACAGGATTTCTGCCAATTTACCTCCTGGGATGATGTTGCTCTGTGGGAAAAAGGGTGCTTACTGGAGACTCGCACACAAGATATAGCCTGATGCTAGAGAAATATTTATTTGAAAACTAATTAATAGACCTTTTTCACATTTCCGCATTTCTCAGAAGCTGAAGTCGTCGCAGTTGGGTAAAATTCTATAGCGGAGAATGAGAGAATACATTACATATATTTTTTGTGTTTCCATTTTCGCAAATAGCAAAAGAAAAACTCCACAATAGTGTTTTCACAACTTTCAAAAAGAGGAAAAAAATAGAGAGCGATTGATAATGGCAGACAGAAGAGAGAAAGATGTCATTTTTACCATCACTCCCATAGCTGCTGTATTAGAAACACTCACAGCAGCGTTAACTTGTTTTTTGTAATTTGATGCAAATGTTATATTATACTAAGTATAGTGTTATAAATGTACATAAGTTTTTTTAAAAATGAAAATATAAAAAACTTTGCAGGATTTATGATATTGATGACAGTTAAAACGTGTCATCATAGTCTGTGAAAAGGGTCTATCTATCTATCTATCTATCTATCTATCTATCTATCTATCTATCTATCTATCTATCTATCTATCTATCTATCTATCTATCTATCTATCTATCTATCTATCCAATTATCCATCCAATTATCCATCATCCAAATTCCATCCATCCATTCATCCAATTATCCATCCATCCAGATGAATTCATCCATCCATCCATCCAGCCAGCCAAATTCCTCCATCCATCCATCCATCCAGCAAGCCGAATCCATCCATCCATCCATCCATCCATCCAAATTCCTCCATCCATCCATCCATCCATACATTCATCCAATTATCCATCCATCCAGATGAATTCATCCATCGATCCATCCATCCATCCAGCCAAATTCCTCCATCCATCCATCCATCCATCCATACATCCATCCAATCATCCATCCATCCAGCCGAATTCCTCCATCCCTCCATACATCCATCATATTATCCATCCAATCAAACTCCTCCATCCATCCATCCATCCATCCATCCAATTATCCTTCCATCCATCCAGCTGAATTCATCTATCCATCCAATTATCCATCCATCCAGCTGAATTCATCCATCCATCCAATTATCCATCCATCCAGCTGAATTCATCCATCCATCCAATTATCCATCCATCCATCCTTCCTTCCGAATTCCTCCATCCAGCCATCCATCCATCCTTCCATCTGAATTCCTCCATCCATCTATACAGCCAAATTCCTCCCTCCATCCACCCATCAACTTAGCCATCCATCCAGTCGAATTCCTCCCTCCCTCCATCCATCCAGCCATCCATCCATCCATCCGATCATCCATCCAATCAAATTCCTCCATCCATCCATCCATCTAGCTGAATTACTTCATTCATCCATCCAGCCAAATCCATCCATCCATCCATCCATCCTAATTCCTCCATCCATCCATCTACCCAGCCAAATCCATCCATCCAATTGAATCTATCCATCCATCTATCCATCCATCCAGCTGAATTCCTCCATCCATCCAATTATTCATCCATCCATCCACCCATCCATCCATCCATCCACCCATCCATCCATCCATCCATCCATCCATCCACCTGAATTCCTCCATCCAATTATCCATCCATCCATCCAACATCCAACCAACTTCCATCTATCTACATGTTTTAATTAAAACATACTGTTGATGACAATATAGTATATGTTTAGTAAAATATGTTTAATTAGTCATAATGCATCTTATTTGTGTTGTCCTCATTATCAATAACAAAATCAAAACGTATCAAAATGTCAATGAAAATTTAATTAGAGAAATTAATGCTGAACATGATGATACTATTTAATCAGTCTAGTTTATTGTGCCCTCTACGAAAGACATCGCCTTAAACATATGAGGGAGAAAAAGTTGCCCTGTAGTCTAGTGTTGATGGACGGGGAACCATCTAGAATAAATAAGTGGCGACCCCCCTGGCACTGGATCAACAGAGCAACATCAGTTACTGTTGTGAGCATTCAGCCTGCCTTTAATGGATACGTTAAAAACGACGTACGCAAACACAGTAACATAATAGTGCTTCTCCCCTAAGAGCACTACCGTGTGTATTTCCCAAACGTTTTTGGCTTATACTGTGTGATTTCCCAAGGCCGAAGTGCTTGTGTAACATCTGATTTTAATTGTTGGCATTGTTCCGGGGGAAAGACCCCCCATGGCAGCGATCCACACCATCATTTAAACAAAATATCACTGATGCTGCTGTTGAAAGACACACTGTACATGTGTATATTTGTAAAATCTGTAACAGCACCACTTTTCTTTTTAGAAGAAATAAAAGTTGAACATCAGCTTTATTGCTGTAATCTAGTGTGGGGTATTCTCCCGGTGCAGGACGTTTTAAATTAACATCTCTCAGTGAGGAGGAATTGCTCTCGCCATTGTGAGAGAGGAAAGATAATCTTCGCTGGTGGCAAAGTGCCAAAACTTAGGCTTCGTGGGAAGTCCACACTCCCTTCCCCGACATCTGCCAATGAGTGCCTTCAACGACACCTCGCTGTCTCCAGAAGCAAACAGTTTCCAAGAACACAGTAAAAAATATATGCATGTTACTTTAAGGAGATATTTCTACCTGACATAGTGCTTAAAACTATTTTCATTGGCATAATAACAAGTTGCATGATTTGAGGAATTACTGATGTCACAAATGGTACAAGATCAGCTTCAAATTGTTAGTGTTAATTGCTTGTTGGTGCCTATTATTTTTGTAATTTGTCTTGTAGAGAGTTCTCATGATCATGGAAAACCTGCAATATCAGTTATTTTAAAAGGCCTGGCCTGGAATGAAGAAAGTCTCATTATCTATGTATAAAATCTGCATATCTACAGATCTACTAAGAGACTTGAGAAATAGTGTATAAAGGGAAAAATTAATATGAAAAGAAGATATTTTGAAGAGTGTTTGTAACCAAACAGTTTTGGTCACCACTGACTTGTATTGTATGGAGAAAAAAAAATGGGGGGGGACCTATATCCTTTTAGCATCAAAAACATTTTAATTTTGTCAACTTCTCAGCCTAACTTTTGTCAATCTATAGAAAAAAGCTAATAATAATGTGCTTATGTCAATTAAATGGCACATCAGTCATTTTTAGGCATTCGTAAATTGACTCATGAAACAACAATTCACTTAAATGATCCATTCAAAAACAATGATTCATTCACAAATGGGAATCCTGCATTTAGTTTTTTAAGAATTAAACTTCCAAGCCCATGCCATCAAATTTGACCATCATTTTATAGAAATCGGACTATTGTAATTTACATTGCTTACTTTCTAGTCCATGAACCCAAAATTGTTGATACAAACAAATTTGATTCCTCTCATTTCTCTCCTCATGCCCCCTTCAAGCCGAACACGTTTTCAACCTCTGAAACCATTAGTGAGAATTTATCACTGCTGAATCCTGCAATAAGTCACTCAGCAGGCTCCGACTTGCCAAGTCCTAAATTTCCTGACGTGTCGGGGCCTGAAGGAGCACAGAGGCCTGATAAAACCCTTCGATGATTCCACTTTCCCAGAAAAAGCAGCGAATGCAAGTGTTCTCCATATTATGACTGCTTGGAGATGTGAAATGTGTGTCTGTTGGAGAAAGTGCTGCACTGGTGTGTTTCACTGTCCACAGCCCCCCTCCCTTTGTTGGGTATTATAACGATGTCTCGTTGCCAGGCCAAATTAATACCGGTTAATTAGTGCCTGACTTGCTGCTAACAAGGTTTTTGTTAAAGCTGCTCTTGACACTAAATGCCGGTTTTAAGCTGTGGACGCTGCCAAGTCGCCCTGCCAGGAAACAGGAAATGGATCAGGACTTCATGTCACCATAAAGCAACAGTAGAACAGTTCCCAGGGCCACACTGGTCTCCCAGAGAAATGACATCACCTCTGAAAACACCCCCCAACACTGTGATAAGAAGAATGACGAGAAGAAATGCCGTAAAAATAACTTTACATTGCAAATGGTCATGTGCAGCGCAGTGGTTCCCAACCGCCAGCTTTATTGTTATTAATCAAAACAAAGGTGATGTTTTGTGACATTTAATTCATGTACAATTTCCTCAGTTTGTAACCAGAATAAACATTACAATGCACAGTTTTCATTAATGTTATACATATTTACATTACCCTAGTGGGTTACACTTTACTTCAGACATTCGCAACTACATGTCAACTCACTCTGTTAGTGTTAAGTTAGGGTTATAAGAATAATTTGGCATGTAGTTGCAAAGTTACTTACAGTCAGTCTGTTGGGGAGCATCAAAATAGAGTGCTAGCAGATATTAAGCAGACAGTCTACTAATACTCCAACACTAACCTTGTCAATGCTAAGTTAAATCCAATTTTCAAATGGTAAACACATGTAAGGATGTTTAGTCCCAGCGCTAAACAACAGACAATTTTACAGCTCAAAAAACACTACTTTTATGTCATATAATACTTGCATTTGATAAAAAAACTTGAGATGCTATTAAACTCTACATCCTTTCAAGTTCATTTTTACTACTTTTACAAACTGAAGGACATTAAAATTGATTTTACAAAATTGTTTAACTTCTTTTGAATCCATCTACTCATTTAAGATTGCAATGATACTTAAATGATTGATTTCAATTAGAAAGAATGATTTGATTTGATAATGTATTCTGTATTTTGAGGACTCGTGAATACGTGACATCACATGCACCAGCAGAATCATTAAACTGATGTACAACACCCGGGAGACACGACCATCCTCAAACCCTTGACAAGAGGTTGAGGGTTTGGCATATTCCTCAAATTCCAAACTGTACTCAGATGACACAAGATTCCAGCCCAGACGGAGAAGAATAACATACAAAAAATCAGCGCATCACGACACGTCATCAGGTGTGACCTGTAAAATCCAAACGGTGTAATTAAGGTCCTTCTGCTGATTGATAGAATGGAATTTTCTTGGAGAGGAAGCAACATCTTCTGCTTTCATTCTCCTCATCCATCATTGTTAGCGAGTGTCTGACAGCGAGGAGGTTTTTCAAGACATATGCTTGAGCTCCACCACATCTGCTTTTTTGTGCCTAACATATCTGGCATAATTCCACAGATTTTTAAGCTAAAACTTTCTGAATGGCGCTGTAGGGGATGTTTGCTTGTTGCCTGTAGACCAGATGAGTATGGCCATACTTCACATAAGTATACAGATGCAAATGTTTGGCTATTTGGCCATGAGTTAATATTCAGGTAGTTATATAAACTATTTAACTAGCCCTTCATACTGTTGCTCTGCCATGAGTTGACCTGAAAGGGACTGTAGAAGAAGAGATTGCAATATCTGATACAGCACAAATGTGTGTCATTTAACAAATGATTTTATCTAAAGCAACAAAAAATGACGGATACGTCAGATACTGCATTGCTTGCTTAAAATGAGCCCAAAGTATGTTGGAAATTAACATTTATTGATATGTTTAATAAATGAACATGTACACTCTAAAAAATGCTGGGTTAAAAACAACCCAAGTTGGGTTGAAAATGGACAAACCCAGCGATTGGGTTGTTTTAACCCAGCGGTTGGGTTAAATGTTTGCCCAACCTGCTGGGTAGTTTTATTTAAACCAACTATTGTTTAAAAATTGCTATATGGCTAGCTTAAAATGTACCCAAAATAGTTGGGAAATTAAAAACCAGATGCAATTAGAGACGACAATAATAGACAAAAGGTGAATGTTTATTAATAAGCTTTAATATTTTATTAATATAAATGTAATAGTTTAATAGTTTATTAATATAAATGTATTAATAAGCAATTTAATAAATGTTTATTGTTTAATAATTATTCATTGAACATTAATAAATGTTCATTTCCAACATACTTTGGGTTAATTTTAATTAAGCAAAACGGTAATTTTTAAACAATAGTTGAGTTAAATAAAACTACCCAGCAGGTTGGGCAAACATTTAACCCTACCGCTGGGTTAAAACAACCCAATTGCTGGGTTTGTCCATTTTCAACCCAACTTGGGTTGTTTTTAACCCAGCATTTTTTAGAGTGTATTAATAAGTTTAATTAAACAAACATTTTTTAAATTGCTTATTAATAAATTTTGACCTTTTGATTATTATTGTTGCCTCTAGTAATGATTTTTAATTTTTAACCTATTTTGGGTTCATTTTAAGCCATCCATATAGTCATTTTTAAACAATAGTTGGGTTAAGACAACCCAATTGCTGGGTTTGTCCATTTTCAACCCAACTTCGGTTGAGAAGTTTGATGGCTTAAAAATATATATATATATTATCAATTTGAACAATATACGTCCTTAAATGGTCCTCTTTAAAACATATTTAGCATATATTTGAAATATATTTTGGCCAAACAAATTTTTTTTTGTTTTTGCCATATATATGGAAGCTCACACGAGAAACTGAGAACAGTTATTTAAATATGAGTTATTATAGTAATTGTACAAAATGAGCATTAAATTTTGACTAAAATCAGTTTTCTGTCCAAATCAAATAAATGCATAATGGCATTTACTGTATTATGGATGAAGGTGCTTTCATTGACCTATAGGTTTGTACATTTTTCTCTCAGGTTCTCATAGAGTATTTTATAGGTCATATGTTGTGTGATCTCACGCTGTGTTCAGCACATGCACTGTGTTTCCTCCTTGTAAAAGGTGTGTGTAGAGAGATTCATCTTCTTCTCCATCACTCTTCAGCTAACATGAGATTTTTACCATTTCTTTCCTTTTATTAAATGCATGTTGAAATTCATTATAAAGTTTATGATATACTGTAAATGCAACTTGTATTGACATTGGCGTGTCAATACAAGGAGAGTTGTTATTTTTGCAATTCAATGACACTATTTGTGTATAAACATCTTTCATTTTTCACCTACATTGAGTAACTTTCCACCTTGATTCATTACACGGGTACTTGCCACCCTGACAGTTCCTTTGCAAGAGCATCAAATGCAAGAACGCAGAACGTTCAGCTTGGCTTGTTTCTTCCTAAACACTCACAAGAGCACATTTAGCAAGTTTCTGTTTTCCTTTTTTCATTCCTCATTCTTACAAGGACATGCACAATAAAACCCCAACACTCTTTAAACCGGGGGCGGAGAAGCGTTCGCATCAGCGCAGGTGTGTTCGACGCCTACAGGAGCCACATGCACAACAAAAGGCCTCAGACTGAAGGGAAGCTTTGTTCTCTGCAGAGTCCAATCATGAGGGAAGAGTTTGAGAAGGTGCTTGGAATGATTTGTATTGTTGCCTTTTTTAACAAGCTTGATTTGGAATCGATTCTAATTGAAGCCATGAGTCGCTGGTGTTTTATCCTCAGCTGCTGCTTTTGTGATGTTCCAGCCAAGTTTGCGACTTGACAGCTGGAATCGATTTTTTCTGGGTTGCCGTGTAGCTTCAGTTCTCGGAGGTTTTTGTTAGAGCAACATGTCTTAAGCTCTTTAAATCCACTCTGACACATCTCATCTCAGGTTTTGCTTTTTCATGATGAATGGAATTATGAGACAAATAAACACTTGAGAAAAGCGCAAAGGAGCCAAAGATAGATCATCCACTCCTGCTGCGCTAAATTTACACAAACTTGGCAGTCAGATTGAGTTTAACGCTAATGATTTTATCCTAGATTCCCAATGAAGAGCTGTTTCTGCTCTGGAAAAGTGCATATTAATTGATATTTTTCACACAACCAAATATATATATATGGGTCAATGACATGACGGGTCATTTTTTTTGTCCAAAGGCCTTAATAATAATAAAAACAAAGATATGACATCCAAGGTATGTAAGGTAGTACAACTAGATCTCTTTTACTGAATCCAAAAGGTTTTAATTATATTTTGCTATTAATAAAGGTGTTTTAAAGATTTTGAAGTGTCAAAAGGTCATTCGGTTTAACCGTCCAAAGGCCAATACAGCCATTTAATTTGTGATTAAAATATCTTACAATAAAATAAATGTTTTTTTTTTATAACATCATATATCATAGGCCTCCATAGGGAGCAATGTCACTTCCTCTCTCAAGATCCATAAAGGTACTAAAAACATATTTAAATCAGTTCATGTGAGTACAGTGGTTCAATATTAATATTATAAAGCGACAAGAATACTTTTGGTGCGGCAAATAAACAAAATAACGACTGCTTCAAAACACTGCTTCAGGAAGCATCGGATCATAAATGAATCAGTGTATCGAATCATGAATCGGATCGCGAGTCAAACCGCCAAACTGCTGAAATCACGTGACTTTGGCGCTCCGAACTGCAGATTCGACACACTGATTCACAATGCTCCGATGCTTTCTGAATCGGCCATCACTAAATAAGTCGTTATTTTGCTTTTTTGCCGCACCAAAAGTATTCTCGTCGCTTTATAATATTAATATTGAACCATTGTACTCACATGAACCGATTTAAATATGTTTTTAGTACCTTTATGGATCTTGACAGAGGAAGTGACATTGCTCCCTATGGAGGCCTCACTGAGCCATCGGATTTCAACTCAAATATCTTAATTAGTATTCCGAAGATTAACGAAGGTCTTATGGGTGTGAAACGACATGAGGGTGAGTAATAAATGACAGAATTTTAATTTTTGGGTGAACTAACCTTTTAACTATTTGAAAAAATGTTTTCACTTGATCATACGCATGTCCCGAAACATTCGGTACAACCGCTATAAAACATGGAAAATGTTGCAATATTTTATAACTTTTAATAAATATAAAATGTTTGATTGTCCTTTTGCCAGCTAGCTAGCTAGATATCAGCCTGTTAGCATTGTTTGAAAATATCGTCATTCGGTAAAATTTTGGTTAAACCGAATCATTTTTTTGGTGACAAATCTTGTAAAAAATAACAAAAGCAGTGTTAATTGACTATAAAAACCACATAATCTCATTATTAACACTAAAATTTCAAAAATTAATTAAATCTCCATTATGTTTGCTTACACTTTAAAAAAAAAAAATTGTCAATGACCCATATATATACACACAGAGAGTTTTCTTTTTAAAACTTTTATGTATGTGAAGCTATCAGATGTCTTTTGACTTCACTAATGATTGGTTACTTGCATTGCTCAACTTGCATTGCTCAAAATCCAACTAAAACATTACTGATCAGAATAGTCCTCTAGCTCATGTTATACTTCATACAGATCTGCTGTACTTTCAGTGGAGGAACATTCTTGAATGTCAGCGTGAAGGAGGGGGGCTCGTTCACACCACGGTCCCTCTAGACTGTGGATCTGGTTTATTATGGGAAACAAGCCCTTCCTAGCCATAACTCTTCTTCAGTCCTCTAAAGCTTTGGCTGCCCGTTTACTGCCCTGTCTGCCATTGTCTGAAAGGTCACTGAGAACCGTTACCATGAGGAAGGAGCCCCAAATCCCTTTTTTATGGAAACATACACATTGCTTAGGCTTGACTAAGTGGTAGCCCTTAGTAACAGTGTCCCATTGATCACTGTATTGGAAATGGATTGTGGGTAAAGGAATGTCAGAGCATACCCGTACACTGTGTCAGGATCCTGTAATGGAAGAAGTGTTTGTGCAACAACCGTTAATCCATACATCAGCATTCTGAAGTCAACATTCTCATATGAAATGTCTGTGTTGATGGATTTGTGCTCTGCACGTTTGATTGAAATAGTGTCAAGATGAGGGATGTTTCATTTGCTTCAAACAAGGAAAAAATTCTGTGCTAATAGAATTCCTGCCCTGGCATGCTTAAAGGAAAAGTTCTCCCAATAATGAAACTGTCATCGTTTATTTACCCTCATCACATTCCAAACCCACATGACTTTCTTTCTTCTGTGAAACAGTGCTATTTAGTATTAATATGTTATTTATTAATGGGCCTATTTGTAAGAATTTTCATGCATTAATCGCTTTTTTATTGCAAATGTGACAGCTTGTAACAAAAATAAAAATTGAGACTTCCTAGGTTGTCTATGAAAGCCTGTAGACTGATTTTTATGTGAAGGACTCGGGGCGTTATTGCCGGGAAAATCAAAAGGATGTTCCCTTCTATGACACAAATGTCAATACAAGGTTCGGGAAAATCCTGAAAGAGCAATCCTGTACTGTAATGTCAATGTGTGCAAAGAAAAGGGATTGATTCAAACTATACTTTCACAAGACTTCAGATGCAAAAGCCTCTAAGTGCCATCTGAAATGTTTTTCTAAAATTAGCATTTTTATCAAGCTCGTATGTTTAGGTTCAGTAATTTCAATTAATAGGTCCTTTTCATTGCCATTAAAGTGAAATAACTGAACATAAACGTACAAGGTTGATAAAAATGCTCCTTTTATAAGAAATTTTCAGATGGCACTTTGAGGCTTTTGCATCTGAAGTCTTCAATATAGTCTCAAATATACTTTTACTTTATAATCAAACTATCATGCCAGTGTAATTTTAATTACCTCATCTGTTGTCATGATGCTGGTGAATTACAGGGCTTGTGCAAACATATCCACATCGCTATGATCAGATTTAACTGCTGCTTTACATGTGCACAAATGCAAGCATGAGCAATTAGTTGCTGGCTGCAGTTCACTTAACGGCCACCAGTGTCGCTAATAACAAGGGTTTATGAATTCTACATATAGCCCCTTTAATATTTTGAATTAGCAGTTTTGTCTTCTGTTTTCATCTCCATTTTAGTTTGTTTTAGTAAGATTTTCTGTGCTTTTATCACTTAAAATTGCTTTAATTGTATTTCTAATCCTTTTTAGTTTTAGTAATTTTAGTTCTTAAATATATTTTATTTTAGTTAGCTGCCCAGTTTTTTTATCTAATATTTATATTTTATTTTATTTCTATTCCAATAAACAAAAATGATTTCAATTGTGCATTCTGTGTGTGGTCTTTCGCCGGAAGCTAGTTGTTTGAATATATAAAGTTTTAAATATGGATATTTTTCTTACAAAAACACATAAGGAT